>NW_012114932.1:1854332-1859536 GCF_000951035.1 Colobus angolensis palliatus | reverse complement strand
GCTGGGGAGGGGTCCTGGGGAAAATGTGCAGCTGGAGGTGCTGGGTGGACTGGACACTTTGGGTGGGTCCCAAGGCAGGACAAAGGGTGTAGCTGGCAGCCCCAAGACCCCTAGGTGGTAGAATGGGCAGCCAAGCTGGAATTTCAGCCCCAAATGGGATGCTTATCTGTACGCTGCCACCAAGGAGGCAGAGAAGATAAAGGACAAAGGGGCCTCTGAGCTGCTGGAAGCCCCACACCTGGTGGGGGCGGGGTAGCCAAGAGCCCTGCCTGACACCTGGAGCACAGACAGCTCCTGGGGGAGACTGAAGCCCCTGCCTACAACCCGCCTGACCCCCTGACGGCACCCCTACCCCTCTGTTCCCCAAACTGGCTCAGCAGATCTGTTCCCAGAGAAGCCCTTGGAGGAGCTGCAGTCCATCGTGGCAGGGAATCCCCAGGCAGGGCTTGGGGGAGGGTTAGGGATGGCCCAGGACCATCTCCCAGCCCACTCGCCTTCTAGGAGTGCTCATTCATGGGGGCCTGGGAGAAAGGCTGGTGAAGACCCTGGGAGACTGAAGCCCTCAACTCCTTGGTACTTTGGGCACAGCTTTGTCCCTCAGTATCCGGGCCTTAGTATCTTATGAATTAGGGCGCTAGGGCAGGGACTCTGAGGAGTAACCCCTGCCCCCTTGGAAGCAGACAGGCCTTACCCCAGTGCAAGGACCCTCCATGGGTGTGCGTGGATGGCAGCCAGGAGTGCAGAGGAGGATGCTGGGAAGCAAGGGAGGGCAGAAGGTATGAGAGGGACCTGGCCTATGGCCTTATGCCCTTGTAGAAGCCTCAAGGCGCACCCGTTTACCACCCCTCCTGAAAGCAGCTTGTCCTACAGATGGGGTGTCCTGTCCCTTGGGGGAGGATGGGTCTCAGCCAACCAATAGAGTCCTCACAGAGGCAGCAAAGGCCCCCCAGGCTGGCAGTCTCCAGCAACACCCAGCCCCAGCCTCTGGTTCCATGCATCTCTGCTTCCTGGGGCCAGCTGAGCCTGCTCACCTGGCCTAGGTACTTCTGGCTGGGTCCTCCCCAAGGACTGTTCGAGGGCCCACGTCTGCCCTCACTGACTCTCTGCTGCTCCGTCCAGGCCTCCCCGGCCCTTGGAAGAGCCAGCCCACATGAAGCTCATGTGCCACTGCTGCTGCCCTCACCCCGTCACCCATCTCTAGTAGATTGTGAAGCTGCCTGAGTCCTGCCCCACTCTGGCGTCCCGGACACACCACGGCAGGGCATGCCTCCAGGCTCTCCCACTGCTGTTCACTCATCCTTCAGGACAGGTTATCTGTGATGTGTCCTTTAAGGCCCAGTGGCAGTGTCACCTCTAGGCAGCCTTCCTTCAGTCACCCTCACAGCCCCAGGGCACTCTCTGCACCCTGTTGCCCGATACCTCCCTGCTGACCCGGGGCTTCATCTTCTTGCCCTACAGCTCCTGCTGCATGATTGTTTGCAGGAACTGTGGGCTGGGTGTTGGGGTCAGAGCCAGAGTGGGAAAGCCAGAGTGAGGCTGTCCTGTTTAAGGAGGGAGACAGGTGGGGGCCCAGGAGACCCAGGTGGCCTGCCATTCCCATGACAACCCACATGCTGGTCCCTCTTCCACCCGCCCCGGCCCCACGGAAGACAGTAAGGTTGCCTTTGCCTGTGGAGGCTCTGGTGGGTAAAACGTGTGTGCTAGGTGGGCCACCGTGCGGGCCTGGATGCCCAAAGATCAGAGGCAATGGCAGAAGACAGGGTCAAGGCAGGGCAGTTGAGGACTGTCCCAACCTGAGTGGACCCTCCTGTTAGATGAGAAGATAAATGTGTCCCTACTCTCTCCTGAGGCCGCAACAGAGCAATTCCACAGTCTCTTGTGCCCCAGTGATGGCATCTGTGTCTCCCTGTCATCCACTGGGGAGGGCTGATGAGTCATAACAAAGGTGACTCAGGGAGCCTGCACCCTACACACTAGATGCTGCTCCTGGCAATCTGTGCTCGGTGGCTTGTTTGATCCTTTCAGCACCCTGTGAGGAAGAAACTTGCTGTCATTTAACAGCTGAGGAAACTGGGGGCAAGTGCATACCCATGGGAGGGTGAGAGCCTCATGCAGCCAGGCCTGGAGCTGGGGCCCATGATGGGACCTGCAGGAGGCTTCCATGCACATGTGTGCACACACCCCCCCAGCCCCAGCCTTGTTGAGTTTGTCTTTCTTCTCTCTTTTCTTTCTTTCTTTTTTTTTCTTGAGACAGAGTCTCGCTCTGTCACCCAGGCTGGAGTGCAGTGGCGTAATCTCGGCTCACTGCAAGCTCCGCCTCCCGGGTTCATGCCATTCTCCTGCCTCAGCCTCCTGAGCAGCTGGGACCACAGGCGCCCACCACCAAGCCCGGCTAATTTTTTTGTATTTTTGGTAGAGACGGGGTTTCACCGTGTTAGCCACGATGGTCTCGATCTCCTGACCTTGTGATCCGCCCGCCTTGGCCTCCCAAAGTGCTGGGATTACAGGCGTGAGCCACTGTGCCCGACCTTCTTTTTTTTCTTTTTCCTTTTTTTTTTTTTAAGACGGAGTCTCACTCTGTCACCTGGATGGAGTGCAGTGGTGTGATCTTGGCTCACTGCAAGCTCCACCTCCCGGGTTCACGCCATTCTCCTGCCTCAGCCTCCTGAGCAGCTGGGACCACAGGTGTCTACCACCATGCCCAGCTAATTTTTTTGTATTTTTAGTAGAGACGGAGTTTCAC
This sequence comes from Colobus angolensis palliatus, assembly GCF_000951035.1. Lineage (NCBI taxonomy): Eukaryota > Metazoa > Chordata > Mammalia > Primates > Cercopithecidae > Colobus > Colobus angolensis. The sequence continues at coordinate 1,856,793 of NW_012114932.1, read as the reverse complement.
CGTGTTAGCCAAGATGGTCTCGTTCTCTTGACCTCGTGATCCGCCCGCCTTGGCCTCCCAAAGTGCTGGGATTACAGGCGTGAGCCATCGTGCCCAGCTTAGGCTCCACACTTCTGAGGGGCTCAGGCTTCCCTAGATGCCAGGCCCTTTTCTGCCTGGAGTCTATCTCCCAGCCCTTACAGGACCTCTCCAAGATGTGGGGTCTGGGTGGTGCCCAGGCCCTTAGGGACTCAAATTCCCCTAAATCTAAGCCATCAGATTCTCCCGTTCTGCCTTCCTGAGGTGACTCCCACCCCTGTAGGCCTTGCCTACCACTACTCTAAGAAAATTTTGGGCCGGGCGCAGTGGCTCAAGTGGCACGATCTCAGTTCACCGCAACCTCCACCTCCCAGGTTTAAGAGGTTCAAGAGATTCTCCTACCTCAGCCTCCTGAGTAGCTGGGATTACAGGCATGGGCCACCACGCCCAGCTAATATTTATATTTTTAGTAGAGACGGGGTTTCTCCATGTTGGTCAAGCTGGTCTTGAACTCCCGACCTCAGGTGATCTGCCGCCTCAGCCTACCAAAGTGTTGGGATTACAGGCGTGAGCCACTGCCTCCGGCATGAATGAATGACATGTGACCAAGACACAGCTCATTTTATCCAGGCCAGAAGGACCAGGAGAGCCCCGCTAGGGAGACAGGGAAAGGCATTCCTGGTGGGAGAACAGTCTAGGCAAAGGCTTGGGGGCAACATGACAGAAGACGTGATGAAAGGTGGCCCTTCAGAAACCTTAGTGATCTGAGGATCTCCAGGCCCTGAGATTTGCCTGGGAGCCCCTCCAGAGATCCTCCTGCTGCCTCTGCCTTGGGCACAAAGCAGGCCAACTGTGCTTTGCTTGTTCTGACTCAGACCTTCCACGTGGCTCTTTCAGGGCCCCTGTTTCCCTATCTGTCAAGTGGGATCTTTGTCTGTGGTCTGGCCTATATAGGGTGAGGGTCTCTGCCTGGGAAGATGTGAAGGCCTCATCCTGGGCCTGTGGGGACAGCATGGGTAGGGTTGGGTTCTCTAGAGTCTAGGACCCACAGCCACACAGCCCCATCTTTCTTGGTGAGGAGGTGTCCTTGATCAGCAGGTGACAGAGGGAGCAGGAACTAACACCTGTCCAGACTACTGGGAGCCCCAGGGTTTCCCCCACAATAAGCCCCATCATGAGAAAACTCTAGGAGCAGCTTGGGGGATGTTCAGGGATTCAACACAGAATTTCCTGTAAACTCTAGCTGGTGGCAGGGCTCACATGTCTTGTGTCCCCATCCCAGCCCAGCCTACACATTTTCCTTCGAGGCCCCTTCCCTGTCTGAAAACCACAGGGTGGTAAGGGTCCAGCCTGGACACAGAGTCAGAGATCTGAGCAGACCAAGGCTCAAGCACTGGATCTCCTCTCTGAGCAACTAAAACTCCAGCAAGAAACACCTGTGTCGTTGAGAGACTAGGCCCCAGCCAGCCCTGCCCAGCCCCTCTCTGGAGAACTGGGCCCCCATAGCCTAGCCTAGGCCCAACCAGACCCCTGGCTGGGAAACATGGGTTTCCTGAGGCTATAGTCAACCCAGGGCCTTGGGTTGCTGCCTGAGGTCCCATCTTTGGGCCCCCCAGCAGGTTATGACCCCTCTTAGTCTGGGGTCCCGATGTCCTTGGCTATAGAGAGTACTGACCGCTGGGCACACTCAGCTGGTGGGGCAGCTGGGGCAAGGGAAGGGTGAAACCTGAGGCAGTCCACTCCCAGGGAGGGAAGCTGGGGCTGAGCAGGTGATCTGTGGGACCTGTCCCTCAGGGGAATCTGGGAGTGGCAGACCAACCCTTCCCCCAGGCCTGCCTCCACCCTCAGAATCCAAGCACTGGGACTTGGGGGTTAACATAAAGAAGGTGAATTTCCTCCTGGTTCCAGCCACTCAGATTTCCATGCGCCTCCCCTTCCCTGGGCAGGAGTGGGGCACACAGAGAGAAAAGGGGCACTGAGGACTGCAGAGGGGAGTGGGGTGGGAAGAGGCTAGGCAACCCGGGCAGAAGGATGGTCCCAGGGGTGCTTTAAGAAAAGATAAGGCAGCTGGGCAGAGTGGCTCATGCCTGTAATCCCAGCACTTTTGGGAGGCCGAGGTGACAGATCACTTGAGGTCAGGAGTTCTAGACTAGCCTGACCAATATGGCAAAAACCTGTCTCCATTAAAAATACAAAAAATTAGCTGGGTGTGGTGGCACACACCTGTAATCCCAGCTATTCAGGAGGCGGAGGCAGGAGAATCGCTTGAACCCGGGAGGCCGGAGGTTGCAGTGAGCTGAGATCACACTACTGCATTCCAGCCTGGGCGACAGAGCGAGAGTCCGTCTCAAAGAAAAAAGAAAAGAGGCCGGGTGCAGGGGCTCACGCCTGTAATCCCAGTACTTTGAGAGGCCAAGGCAGGTGGATCACGAGGTCAGGAGTT
>NW_012114932.1:1844832-1852752 GCF_000951035.1 Colobus angolensis palliatus | reverse complement strand
CAGGATGGTCTCGATCTCCTGACCTCGTGATCCGCCCGTCTCGGCCTCCCAAAGTGCTGGGATTACAGGCTTGAGCCACCGCGCCCGGCTGAAAATCAAATCCTAATAGGACAGGAAGGCACTGAAACCCCAGGATAGGAGCACAGACTTGTCCTCACTGACCTACCAACCACAACACAGGGAGCAAAGGGGTTCATCTTTCTAGATGGAGTGCTCAGGAGCAAGCACCAGGCTGGCCAGGGCAGGCCTGGCTTCCCACCCACCTGGCACCTGCCCTACTTCCCCAACCCTCCTCCAAGGCACTGAAGCCATATGCTGTAAAGACGAGATTCTCGGGAGGGAGCATCCCTCATTGGCCAGTCCCGGCACTGCTGTGCACAGAGGTCCTGCTGGTGAAGTCTCTCCAGTTCCTGGCTGGAGGAAGCTGGAGACCAAATAGGATGCTCTGGTCTCAGATCTCTGGTCTGAGATATGAGACAGTGATCTCATATCACAACTCCTCCTTGGGCATGACCTGGAACCAGGCTTAGGGAGGAGGGCCAGGATGGCAGGGTGCCCAGCGTCTGCCCACCAGCTCCCCCCCTCCCTTTTGAGGGACTGCCTTCATCTGGGCCCCACTCCCCTGCTGGGATTGAGGGACTAGGGGAGGCCACACCACCGCTGTCACGGAAGGGACATTCCCCAGTCATTTGGAACTAAGTAAGTCCAGATCCCAGCTTGCAGTCCTGGCTGCAGGACCCTCCTTGGGCCCCCATCCCCCAGGACTGTGGCCACACAGACACACGGAGGGAGTGTGTGCAGCAGATGCAGGCCTGGGAGGCAGCCAGAAACCTCCCAAGATCAGAGCCTGTCACTGCAGCTTTGTCAGGGAGCTGCCTAGGTCTCTCCTAGTCCTGAGGAACACCTCTGCCTAAGGGACTATACCTGCCCCTGGAGAGCTCATGGTTAAAGCTGCAATGCCTTTTAAGTTAAAGCAGAGTCTACCTTGAGTCCTTGCTGCTGCAACTTAAGACCCTCTCTCCTCTGTCCACCTCTTTAGCAGTGCGGGGAAACAGCAAATGGGCATCTCTCCATGCCCTATTCTCAGCTCCAGGTGAGGGTGAGAGGGGAGAGCAGTTCACAGCCCCATCAAGTTATTCATTCAACACCTACCATGTGTCAATATCCATTCTGGGTACTGGAGAAGGAGCAATACATAAAGCAGACAACAATCTCTGCATTCTTGGTTGGCAATTTAGCATGAAAATAAGTAAATTATACCGGATGTTGGGATAAGAAAAAGAGGGAAGGTGAGGGAAGGTAAGGGAAGAAAAAGAGAGGGAAGGTGAGGGGAGATGGAGAATGCTGGAGATGGTGGTGGTCAGGATGGGCATCACTGAGGAAGTAATATCTGAGCAAAGGCCTGAAGGAGGTGAGGGAGAAGCCATGGAGGTGTCTGGGACAGGCGTCCAGGCCAAGGTAACAGTTGCTGCAGGGCCCTGAGGCTGGAGTGTGCCTGGAGTGGTAGGAAGAGGGAGGAGGACACAAGTCAGAGAGGTGGGGAAGAGGCATGCAGGGTACAGGGGTGGTGATGACCACTCCAAGGATTTGGCTTTGTGTTTTGTTTTTGTTTTTGTTTAAGATGGAGTCTCACTCTGTGGCCCAGGCTGGAGTGCAGTGGCATGATCATGGCTCACTGCAGCCTCAACCTCCTGGGCTCAAGCAATCCTCCTGCCTCAGCCTCCAGAGTAGCAGGGGCCACAGGCACACACCACCTCGCCCAGCTAGTTTTTTTATAGGTTTTGTTTGTTTGTTTGCTTGTTTTTTTTGTTTTGTTTTTTTTTTTTTTTGAGACGGAGTCTCGCTCTGTCACCCAGGCTGGAGTGCTGTGGCCGGATCTCAGCTCACTGCAAGCTCCGCCTCCCGGGTTCACGCCATTCTCCTGCCTCAGCCTTCCCGGTAGCTGGGACTACAGGCGCCGCTACCTCGCCCGGCTAGTTTTTTTTGTAGTTTTTAGTAGAGACGGGGTTTCACCGTGTTAGCCAGGATGGTCTCGATCTCCTGACCTCGTGATCCGCCCGTCTCGGCCTCCCAAAGTGCTGGGATTACAGGCTTGAGCCACCGCGCCCGGCCTGTTTGCTTGTTTTTTTGAGACGGAGTCTTGCTCTGTATCCCAGGCTGGAGTGCAGTTGCACAATCTTGGCTCACTGCAAGCTCTGCCTCCCAGGTTCAAGCGATTCTCGTGCCTCAGCCTCCCAAGTAACTGGGATTGATTATAGGCGCGGGCCACCACACCTGGCTAATTTTTGTACTTTTTGGTAGAGATGGGATTTCACCATATTGGCCAGGCTAGTCTTGCATTCCTGACCCAAGTGATCTGCCCACCTCAGTCTCCTGAAGTGCTGGGATTACAGACGTGAGCCACTGTGCGTGGTCCAAGGATTTGGCTTTGACTCTCAACAAAGTAGGAGCCATGCAGAGTGATGAGTGAGAGAGGCGGAACCTGGCTTCCATCTTAACAGGGCCCCTCTGCTGACCCAGGAGGCGAAAAGTGGCCAGCTGATATTTCATGTGTTTTGAGGGTGAAGTTTAACGTATTTGCTTGGCCCGGCATGGCTCATGCCTGTAATCCCAGCACTTTGGGAGGCTGAGGCGGGCGAATCACAAGGTCAGGAGATCAAGACCATCCTGGCTAACACGGTAAAACCCTGTCTCTACTAAAAATAGAAAAAATTAGCCGGGTGTGGTGGCGGGTGCCTGTAGCTCCAGCTACATGGGAGGCTGAGGCAGGGGAATGGCGTGAGCCCAGGAGGCGGAGCTTGCAGTGAGCTGAGATCGCACCACTGCACTCCAGCCTGGGCCACAGAGTGAGACTCCGTCTCAAAAAAAAAAAGTATTTGCTGATGGTTTGGGTGTGGATGAGAGAGAAAGAGAAAGTCCAGGCTGAAAGGATAGAGCCGCCCCTGCTGAGCTGAAGGAAGCTGAGAGGTTGCTAGTGTGGGCCACCTGTTTGGGTTCCTGATGCAACGTTTATTCCACACAGGCAGGGGCTCCTCAGCCAGGTTCCCTCCCACTTCACCCCTACCACTTCCATGGCTGGGGCTGCCCAATCATTACTGACCCAGGGCCTAGGTATCCAGAGACAAAACCCCTGCCACTGCTCCCACCCCGACTCTTACTGGGGAGGCTTCTCCAGAGCCAGATACTGAGCTCTAGGCCCAGGACTGGGCTCCCCAGTGGGGGCTGGGCAGCCCAAGGGAGTGAGGGATGACTGTCTGGCCTCTGTCTAAACAGGATATGCTTAGGCTGGCCGACGGTCACAGGTCACTTCAAAGCCAGCCTAGCTTAGGCCCACTCAACCCCACCTCTCTTACTGTCCAACACACACATAGACACACACGTGCATAGACACACAGAATGAGGGGTGTGGGGTAACAGGCAAGGATCTCAGTGCCCCGTGTCCCTTTCTCTACCACTCGCTCTGAACTCACACGGAAGCAGTTGCCGATAGATTCATGTGGGGCCCACTGGGAGAACACAGAGGGATCTGGGTCCCCAGGGCAGGATCTTTTAGTGTCTGAAAAGGGGTGCAGGACCTGCAGGGGCCCAGTGAAGCTCCTGACCCAGCCATGAGGACTGGCTTCCTGGGAGATGATGCCTGTCCAGATCTAGAAGGAGATAAGAAAGACATTCCAGGTACAGGGGAACAGCATGTGCCAAGGCCCAGAGGTGAGAGTCTAGAGCTCCTGGAAGAGGCTCAGGATGCCTGAGGGGCCCAGTGCGGGAGGGGGATGAAGAAGGGAGACTGAGCCTGTGCTGAAAAGGGCAATGTTTATTGGTGAAGGAGGCAGCCAAGGGGCCAGGTCTAGAGGAAACACAGGGTTTAGACTGGTGCTGAAGTCTGGGAAGAACATTCGTGGTAGAGGGACCAACAGCAGAGACAGCTTGGAGGCAGCTTTGGGGAGCGGCCAGGTCATTCCAGCTTTTGATCGGCTCAGAGCCAGCCCCTGGGGCAGGCCGGGCAGGAGAAGACTGCACACGGAACCTTATCCTGGCCCAGGGCCACGGTGAGTCCCCGTGGCCTGCCCCCTCCTGGTGCCGCCTAACCGGCTGCCCTGAGCCCCCTCTCCAGCCCCCTTTCCAACACTCCCCCTCCCTGAGATCCAGTTCCGGGTGGGTGGGGGTTGGGCCAGAGAGCAGGCAGCAGCGCCTGGGGCAGGGGAGATGAGAAAACCAGAAAGCGAGGAAACCTGAGCCAGCGACGCTGGGGCTGGGCGGGCCGGGGCCTGCTCGGCCTGCCCTGCCAAGCCCGGGGAACAGGTTCCCCCCAAGACTGGGTCAGGGGAGGAGGTGAGGGAGTGCCGGTGTGGCTGCCACCCTCAACCAATGGGGATGGAGGGTCTCTGAGGCCCAGGCCCTCCAAATACAGGAGGGCAGGCCCCAGTGCATCTCCAGGCTTCCCTCTCCCCACCTGATGTGAGCCACGGGGAGGCAGATGACAGGGACCTGCAGCAGGAGGCCAGAGGCTACAGTTCAGTCCCTATACATCCTGGAAGAGCCAAAAGGAAGAGAAACAGGCACAACCACTGCCAGAAACAAAGTCCAGGCCAGGGTGAAGGGCAGGGTGTATTTGCAGGAGGAAACCTTCAAGGTTTTCCTGCCCGTTGCTGGCACCATCATCCAGGTGGGGCCGGGTCAATGACTCCCCAGTTGTAACCCTCACTTTTGGCTCAACCCCTCACAAGCTCCAGGACCTCAAGACTACAAAGTCCACCCTGAAGCTCGGTCAGATTGGGGGACCTCTGTCCTGAATTCACCCAGATCTGAGTGCAGTGTCTCCCAGGCACCTGGGACCCATCTGGGAAGGAGGAGGAGGCTGCCCCAGGAGGGGATTCCAGAGGTGGATTCAGTGCAGGGGCTGGACCTGGCCTAACCATCTATGTCTGCACACACCTCTTCACTTGTGTGACCAGCCTAGCACCGGGGTGGGCCATGGGGGAGGCTGAATGAGACTCAGGCCTGAGATCTGAGTGTCCTACCCGACAGGAGGAAGGTCAGGCCGGCGGGAAGTCAGCCTGGCTGTCTCCCTTCAGATGACCCCACTGGGTGGTTCTCAGGTGGAGTTAGAACAGCGGAGTGGCTTCTGGAGAGGATGACGGAAGGATTATGGGTGTCAAGGACAGCACAGGGTGGGGGCAGCCAGTCCAGAGGAGCTGGGAGTAGGGCAGGGAGCTGACTCCCTGACTCGGCTTCTTGGCTGTGTTCCTTCTCCGATCTGGTGCTGCAGGGATTTGCTCTCTTATTCATTTGATAAAGATGCATGGAGTTCCAGAAGCGCCCTGTGGGACTCCAGCATGCATCCAGCTCCTGCGTGCCTATCAGGGTTGCAGGCCCTTGGCTCCATGTGGGCCCCGCAGTCTGGCCATCCTCTCCTGGAGCTTTCCCACAGCCACTGAAAATGCCTTCTCCAGGCACCACAGCCTTGTGGCTCCGGGCCTCTCCCCACCCTCCCCACCTCCCCACTCTCCTCCCTCTTCCTCAATCAACTGTACCATGGGGACAACCGGGCCTGCTTCTCAGCCCAATTGTGAAGCACCTGGGGGTGAATAACTGCAAAACTTGCTGGCATGGAAAGCCTCCCAATCTGGTATCCAGAGCTGGTTTCAAGGGGTCTATGGACCCCTGAAATTGAAGACAAAATTGTGAAAAGCTATGCAATATTCCCCTGATTAATATAATATACCTCGGAGATATGGCAGGTTTGGTTCCAGACCACCACAAAAAACTCACATTGTAATAAAGCAACTCACAAATATTTTTGGTTTCCCAGTGCATATAAAAGTCATGTTTACACTATACTGTAGTCTGTTAAGTATGTGATAGCATTATGTCTAAAAAATGTATGCATCTTAATTAAAAAATACTTTATTGCTAAACAATGCTAATGAAGTGAGCACATGCTGTTGGGAAAATGGTGCTGGCAGAAAGACTTGTTCAACACAGAGTTGCCACAAACCTTCAACTGCAAAAAACACAATATCTGCAAAAGGTGGTAAACCACAATAAAATGAGGTGTGCTGATATGTATATGCACACACATGCACAAACTATAACAACATATTATAATGATACAAAATGCTCACCCCAGCACTGACACAGAGCAAGGACTCATTGTGGATTCACTGCTGCAATAACAATTTTATTTTGTATGGTTATTCAGCCCTCTCGAATTGCTTAGGAAGGATTTGGCATTCCACCCTATGTAGCCAGGCTCAATTCTAGTTCTTTGCCCTGTTCCTGGCCCACTTCTCTGGTCCACCTGCCATTGAAGGCCTCTGTGTGCTGGACCTATTCTGTGTGTCTGAGTGGAACTTCATGAACAGATCAACTGAGCCTCTTTCCTTCCCAACCCAGTACGCTGGAGTCTCTGGCAAGTCCTGACAGCTCTTCTGTGGTAACCAGCATGATGCTGATGATACTGGGGATAGTGATAGAAGTGGCCAGGCTATAAGGAGACCATGGAGGCTGTGAGAGGATGGAAGGGATGGCACTGGAAGCCATAGAGATGGTGGCCTAAGCTGTATTGGTGATGGTGGTGCAGTGGTGGTGACCTCAGGAGTGACCCCCATACAGATGAGTGGGGATGAGGAGAGATGGATTGTCACAATGTTTTCAATAAGGTGTGACAAAGGGGAGAGGTGCATGTGCTGTCACAGGAGCTCCATAACCCCAGGCTGGTGTTTGCTCACCTCAAATGCCCTGCCTTTGCTTGGAGCATGAGGAAGCACTCTAAGTCCTGAGTCAGGAGACCCTCAGCAGGATCCCTAGTACCTCGCTCCACCCTGCACTTGGAGTCAACCAGTCAATGGATCAGAGGGAGACGCGTCTTTTCCTGGAGGTCTTGCTAGCCAGGAAGAGAAGTGGGAGGAGGAAGAGGGCAGAGAGGAGGAGTGAGAAGAAAAAGAGAAAGGAGAAAGAGGGGAAAGAGCAGGAAGAAGGAGGAGGAAAAAGAGAAGGAAATGCATGGGGTGGAGGAAGAGGAGGGAGAGGAGGAGAGGGCAGAGAAGGAAAAATCCGGGAGAAGGGAGGAGAAGGAGGAAAAGGAGGGAGATGGAAAAGAGGGAGAAGAGGAGAGAGGAAGAGGGAGAAGAGAGGGGAGAAGGAAGGAGAGGCAGAGGAAGAAGAGGAGGAGAAAGGAGAGAGGAGAAAGAGGAGGGAACAGAAGACAGAACAGGAAGAGGATGAAGGAGAGGACAAAGGGCCAATGCTCCTGGGGGCCTCTACAGAGTGCCTGGGGCAGGACTGAGAAGTAGTCCTGGTGGTGAGGCCATGACCTTGGAAAGTTCAGAGGGTCCCTTCCTAGGGTCACGTTAGGCCCTTCTTAGTTGCTGAGCCGTTGGCTCATCACCAGGCCATTTGAAAGCAAGTGTCCCCTTGAGGAGAGAAGGTGCTAGCTAATCTGGCCTCTTTAAGGTCTGGAACTATAAGGAGAGACTGTGGGAGCTGCTGGCCTGAAATAGGGGCTGGCGATTGAGGTGATCACAGGGAGTCATTGAAGGGCTGGAGAGAGCTGTGTGGCTGGGCTGCCCCTGACCTGGCCTAGGCTAGAGGCTGAGCCCGCGGGAAGGTCCGGCAGTGTCAGCCGACCCAGGGGGCTGCACCACCACCTGCTGAGCAGCCCGGGCAGTCAGGGGTTCTGCGCCTCGGGGCCCACGCACGGGACCAGGGGCGCGCCGGCGGCGAGTGGGAATGGGGGGGCGCGTAAGGGGGTGCTCAGGTGAGCGCAGGCTCGTTGCTCACTGGCGCGCCAGCCCTTCTCGCCAGGGAGTTGGGTGCCCGGGTAAACACCAGGCGCGATGTGTGCGCTGTATTCACAGAGAGACAAAGCCAGGGCGGGGCGGGGGCGCCGCGTAAGGGGGTGCTCAGGTGAGCGCAGGCTCG
>NW_012114932.1:1820620-1843981 GCF_000951035.1 Colobus angolensis palliatus | reverse complement strand
CGGGCCACCCCGCGATCCCTCTGGGACCCGCGGCACTGCAACTCCGCAGAAGTGTCGGGGAGCGGGGCTCGTCGAGCCGGGGGGCTGCCCGCGGACATAGGGGCGACAAGGCTGGGGTGGGATTCTTACCTGTCCTGGCGGCCCGGACCCCTTACCTACGGGGCGGCGTATGGATGTGTAGATGATGTGGCCTGCGGGGTCACCAATGTGCAAAGCAACTTTTTCCTGCAAGGTTCTGGGTGGGTGCTTTCATACACCCCCACCTTCACGCTTCTGGAGCGGGAGTTCCGATCACCCTTCGCCTGCCTCAGCTCTCTCTCCCATTAACGCCTGAGGCAGCGCTCTTCCCCATTGGTGCGCCTGCCCGACCTCAGTGTCTCTACTTGAGGACTGGTCAGCCCGAAGGGAAGCGCTATACTGGCAGTCCCCACGTGGGGGGTCTCCCAGATCAGCAGGGTGGGAGGACCGCCAGTCCTGAGGCATTTCTCCCAGCATTGTGCCAGCCCCTTGACTGCCAGCTGCCACCTTGGGTTTGCTTTTACAGCAGAGTACTGCCTGGATTAGGGGCACGGCTGTATGTAGGGTGTAGGTGAGCTTGGAGAGCCTGCGGTCAATTCCTAGTTTGAACCAGGGGTCCCAGTGGTGAAGTGGGCAGGGGATGGCGGGGGCTTGGTGGGCTTGCCCCAGCAGATGGGACAGGAGGGTATCGAAGTGGCCTAGGAATGAGGCAGTTCTGGCAGGAGTTGGCTGGAGCTGGGGCTGGGGCCCCCACTAGATAAATAACTCCTAATTCTTGAGATAGCTGTGTTTTGCCACCAGAACATTACTGCTTGGGGGAGGTAAGGGACACTCCAACCAAAGACACCAGTATGTCCACCCTGAAGCTGGGCCAGGTTGGGGACCTCTGTCCTCCTGAATTCACCCAGATAGTCTCCCAGTAGTTGTTATCCTAGTTGCAGAGAAGGGAAAACTGCACCCAGGGGTTGGGAGCCTCATCTCAGTCCAGGGGGTTGAGGCCTCTTCCCAGGCTACCCAGGGGGTGTGCCAGGACCCCGTAGGGTATAGTGTCTAGGCAGGCGGGGGCACAGGCACGCCTACTCCTGCTGCTCCCCCTCAGCTCCGAAGGAGCCAGGCCCGGAAGTGGGGAGGTGGGGGCTGGAGAGAAAGCAGGGGCCAGAGAGAAGGTGGTAGCCCAGCCTCAGCCACTCTCTGCTCAGCATACCTTGGGGGGAGGATGGAGCCAGGCTCAGGTGACCTTGACTGGGAAACCCTGGCCACAAAAGGGGGGTTTCAGTCCCAGCTATGCTGGGGTGGCTCTGCTTCCTGGTCCTTGAGGTGTTGGGGGATGGGGAAGCTGAGGAGCCAAGAAGGAGATAGAGCTCTTGTTGAAGTGGGGGAGGGAATCTGAGGGGCTGGGTAGTGGGTGGGGTGCTGTTGATAATCTGCTCATGTTCCCCCACGGACCCTGTTCCTGCCTCCCTTCCATCCAGGCAGTCCTCAGCTCCGAGGAGCCAACCTCCCTTCCTGGAGGCAGGCTGTCCACCCCCACCCCAAACTCCAAGCCTGGGTGGTCTGGATCCGGCTGGACAGTTTGACCACCTGGCCCCCTGTCCCGCCCCAGGTGCCACCGGACTCCTTCCTCTGGCCGCCTCTTCCCTGCACCCCTTGCCAGCCCCAGCTCCACGTTTCTTTGTTCAAGCGTCTCTCCTCCGTCCCTCCCTCTCTCCTCCCTCTCTCCTCCTCCCTCCCGCCTGCCTCCCTCCCTTGCTCCCTCCCACCAGCTTTTTTCCCTCCTTCCCTGCTTTCCTCCTGGTGGGCTCCCAGGTGGCGGTGGCTGTTCCTCCTCTGTCCACTGACCTGGGCTTGGTGTGACTTGGGGGCTTTTCTGGGACTGGGGCTGGATGACAGGCATCTCGGGACTGGCAGAGGGGAAGGCACTGTGGGAATGCCCTCCCTTTCCCTCTCTGTCCTTCTTCTCCTTTTCTTCCTTCCCTCTCCTTCTTTCCCCCACCTGCCAGGCTGCCCAAGAGGGGGGCTGGACTTGAGACTGAGGCCCCAGCAGACTTGAGCACCCCCCCATTCACTTCTTTAAAGGGCCAAAGCATTTGGATGGGAAGTCCCTGTAGGGACCCAGTAGAAAGACTCCCCACCTATCTGAACACATTGGGTGACTCCAATCCTGTCCTTGGTGACACTGACTTCGTCACCATGAACATGGATGCAGGAAAAAATGAGGTCATGGGGAGGGGGGAGGCGGGAGGCAGGTTGACACAAGCCCCGGATACATAGTATCTTGAAGCTCCCTGAGGGACTCAGACAGCATCTTGCACCAGGACAGTATCTCCCAGCTCCCCTGAGCCCCACCCCACTAGCAGGTCAAGTTCTTGAGCAAACTCATGCTTGTAAGGACATGTGTGGGCCTGCAAGTGTGAACGTGTGCATATCCACAACTGTTATCAGGGCCTCCCAGGTGCACCTTGAGGGTGACGGTGGCTGCACAGCCATTTCTTTTTTTTTTTTTTTTGCCGCCCAGGCTGGAGTGCAGTGGCCGGATCGCAGCTCACTGCAAGCTCCGCCTTCCGGGTTTACGCCATTCTCCTGCCTCAGCCTCCCGAATAGCTGGGACTACAGGCGCCCGCCACGTCGCCCGGCTAGTTTTTTGTATTTTTTAGTAGAGACGGGGTTTCACCGTGTTAGCCAGGATGGTCTCGATCTCCTGACCTCGTGATCCGCCCGTCTCGGCCTCCCAAAGTGCTGGGATTACAGGCTTGAGCCACCGCGCCCGGCCTCTGCACAGCCATTTCTCCCACCTGCCCCCATTTCTCAGATCCTGCCATTCAGTCAGCACTAGCTTTGTGCCTCCCAGACCTGGGAAGGGGCTGGTTCTGATTCCCCCGTCCCCCAGTCAGCCTCCCCAGGAGGGAGCATATGTGATGGGGGATCTGGAAGGACCATAAGCGGGCGTGCCAGGCCCTCAGGAGAGAACATACACACAGAGGGCACTGCATAAGGAGTGGGCCAAGAGGCTGAAGCTGCACTTCCTGTCTGAGGAGCCATGAGTGGTTTGCCCTGGCAGGAGAGGCAAGGGCAGGGGGAGGTGGGCCTAGGGATGTCATCAGGGTCTGATGAGTGGGGCCTCAGAGTCAGACTGGAGCCAGGGCCTTGCCTCAGCATTGAGCAGCTATGGCAGCGGAGTCCCAGGCCATAGTACTGCCAACTCCCATCCCAGTGTTCTAGAGATGGGCCTGGGGTCCTGCCTGCCATGGAAGAAGGGAGTACACAGGGTAGATCTGGGGGATGGGGCCCACGTTTTCAGTCTGGATGCCCCCACCCGCAGTGCATCCGGTTGGGGGGGATGGTAGGAGTTGGCGCTGGTTTGTGCCGGGAGGGAGCAATATGTTCTGACAACTGGTGCTGGGCTGCGTTTACCCAACAGCCAGCCTGCCTGGGGAGACAATATTTGAAAAACAGTATTGAAACTTGGACCTGCTGGGGCTGTGGGAGATTCTGAAGGGGGCAATGCCGCTGGCCCAGATCTAGCCCCAGGCCCACTGGCCATCCTATCTTCCCTTCTTTGCCCTCTAGAGGCGGAGCTGGAAGTTTTCCCTGGCAGGAAGTCCTTCTGCCTGTCTGACCTGGGTCTCTCCTGCTTTGATTTTAGTAAAAGTGGACTCTGCCATTCTCTACCTTTCCTTTTCTGACTGGTGCTCCCTCTCTTCCATCTTGGGCTGTCCACATGTGTTTCATTCCCCCACTCTCTCCTGTGCCTCCCCTCTACCACAATAATCAGGTCCACGTTTCTCTGTACTGGGAGAAGACCTGTGGCTGGAGCAGGCAGGGATGCACCCCATCTGTTCCCCCATTCCTCCAGGTGGGAGGGAGAAGGAGTAACCCATTTTATTGGGCGTGGATGCAGGGGAGAAAGGAGAAAGCATGCTGGGAGCTGGAAAGAGCACTAAGATCACCTGGTTGGGCTGGGCCCTGTGAATGGAATTCAGCATGCTATGAGGGGTAGGGTTTGAGTCTCTAGCAGCCCCCATCAGTTCTGGGGACCCCAGGCTGGGGCCCATTGGTACTATCTCCCCAGACAAAGGCAGGCCAAACAACGCATATGAGGTGTGCACACAGGGGCATTCATGGCCCCAGGCTGGGGGTGGAAGCGTGGAGGTACCCATCAACCTCTTTGTTCACCTTGGATAGAAAATGAACAAGGGAAATGTTGATAGGGTCAGACTCCCCCGTCTGCCTCACACATTCCAATCTTTTTTTCCCCTTCCCAGGTGTCTAGAGAGTGGAGCCTGCCTCCTGGGCCCTAGGCCCCTCCCACAATGCTTGTCGCCGGTCTTCTTCTCTGGGCTTGCCTACTGACTGGGGCCTGGCCAGCCTTCCCCACCCAGGACCACTTCCCAGCCACACCCCGGGTCCGGCTCTCATTCAAAGGTAAGAAGCTGTTTTGTTCTTCCCCAGAAATCATCCTCTCTTTACAATAGTGCTTGGCTCCTCTGCACACGAGAGAGAGGGTGGGTCAGGACAAAACCAGGACAAATTGTACAGCCACATAGGTTGTGGGGGAGAAGAGGGACTAGGGAGGTGGTGACTTGCTGAGAAAGGCTGGAGAACTGACCCACGTAGACACTCAGCAAAAGAGTCCAGAGTCTGGGCATCTTCCGGAGTCAGACTGTGGGTTCCTGAGCTGGGTGGCCTGGGGTCTGTAGGGCATGTCTCTCTGTATGATAATTGGAGAGGTGGCAATGTCACTCCTTCCAAACTTGTGTCTGCTGCGGCCCCTCCTTGCCACTGCTATGCATCTGGTCCTGCCCTGAGCAGCCCCTGGGGTGGAAGGTCAGGCAGTTGGGCAGACACTGGAGCCTCTGGAAGAGCAGGACCTGCTCTCTTGGGGTGTGGATGCTCGAGGAGCCTTCCTATGGTCTCCAAGTTGGAAGGGTTCCTAGAATCTGGGAGGGGACTGTTGGCTGTGACTGTCAGGGAGGCCACCGGTGGGTTCAGGCAGAGCACGTGCTACTGTTAGGGCCTGAGCTCCTGAGCTCCAGTGAGCACTTTGATGAGAAGTCACTGGGAGGTTTCAGTGATGGGCTGGGGTCTGCAGAGTGAGAGGCTGGTCGCCCGTTCCATCACCATTGCACTTAACCCACTGGGCAGGTGCATGCCCATGGTACACACATGGGTGTACAGATGGCTCACTTGAGAGCCACTTCCTCAAGGGTGTGTGTCGTCTGAAGAGTCTACCCTGGGCCCAGGGTTAGGGGCAGTGGCCATGCTGGGGCCTGGGGGACCTGGGGTCATTGGGAGTTCTCAGCCTTGGCCCTCCTCTGGCCAGAGGTAACTTCATCCAGCCGCCTGCCCTGGGTGGGGTCGACTCAGCCCTGGCTGGCCAGATTTCCGGGCAGCTATATTGGGGTGAAAGGCTGTGGTGACCTTTCCTTCCTTGGGCTTGGCGGAGGCCCAGCCCCCACCTCACCATGTCCCCCAGCAGGGCCCCTCCCCTGGCTTCGTCCCACCCTGGCCCTTGAAGGGAGGAGTGGGGGAGTAAGCTGCTTATCATCCCTCTTCCCAGTCACCAGCTCCTGGAATTTCTGAGGCTGTGCCTGGAAGGAGTCCCCTGCAGGGCCTGAGAAATGGGCCGAGAAGAGTTAATTTGTTTGGGCTGAAAAGCAGCCCCCTTCCCCGCCC
Source organism: Colobus angolensis palliatus (assembly GCF_000951035.1). NCBI lineage: Eukaryota > Metazoa > Chordata > Mammalia > Primates > Cercopithecidae > Colobus > Colobus angolensis. The sequence continues at coordinate 1,838,290 of NW_012114932.1, read as the reverse complement.
CAGGAAGGTGAGATATTTATCTGCTGATACCTCCACCCTTCCCTGGTGGAATTCTTCAGAGCAGATTAATAAATCTTGAAGGGGCCAGTTCCCCCGGCCCCCTCCCTGGCCCAGGGTCTGGCAGTGGGAGTAGAGTGTCTTCTCCCCCAATAGTGGAAGGGAGTGGTGGCTTGGTCTCCACACCCCCGGGACCTTGCATCCACTCTGGGTGTTGTTTTTGTTGTCATGCATGCAAGCAAGCAGGAGGGGCAAGACAGAGAGAGGTCTTCCGCATGCTCTTCTAAGCCTCCCTGGACCTCCAGGGGCAAAGGCTTTTGTTCCTGTTTTCCAAAGAGAAAAACTGAGGCTCAGGCAAGGGCTGGGTCAAGGTCAGGCAAGAGGCAGAGGCAAAGCCAGAAATAGAACCCTGGTGTCCTGGCCTTGTCGGTGCCCACATTGCGTTGGGTCGATTCCCTCTCAATTAGCTCTGAAGCCGACACCCGCAGTGACTAAAAGCTGAGCTCGCTGGCAGCCAGCCTGGGTGCTGCTTGTCCTGGCTGCCTGGGGTGGGGCTGCAGCATGCCTGGGGCCACCCATCCCAGGGCCCCTGTGCCTTTGCACAGGCAGGTTCCCCTGCCCTGAATGACCTTCCCTGTTCCGACCTGGCCTCGTGTCCTAATTTTGTGCTTAGACGTCACTTCCTACTGTATGGCAGGCCCTGTGCTGAGTGCTGGGGACTTTGTGGTGAACAAGATGGGGTGCTCACAGTCAAGCTGGCAGAAAAAGCAATGGCCACCTAGGAGCCCAGCACCTGCTATGTACCAGGCCCTGTGTATCCCCACACACTGGGTGGTCTCAGCCTGGTTATGCACACATGAAGTGGCCCTCAGTGAGGAGCAGGCCCTCACCAAGTGTGTGTGGAGTGAGAATGGAGACCAACACTTCAAGAAACGGCTCCCACCATCTTCCTCCCAGGGTACACGTGGGTGGCACAGAGAAGGTTACTCTCAGAAGCACTGCTGGTCACTGTGGCTCCATGTCATAGTTATTTCATCTGTGCCTTGGATAGACACGGCAGTTGACACCCCAGGCCTCAGGAGCTCAGGCTGGGCACTCCCTGCCCTGCCCTGGATCCTGCTGCAGTGGGGAGGTGCCAGTTCCCGCCTGGGTAGGGCTGGACCCTCCAAACTGGAGGTGCTGGCATAAGGGGCCATACTGCCCAGGGTAGATAAAGGAACAAAGGCAGGAACTGGGCCAGGCTTGGGTTTGCTGCCCGCCCATCCGCCGGGGCACCCCAGCCAGGTCTAGAGCCAGGAGGGTGTGAGGGTCACGCAGCCCAGGGTTCCCTCAGATTAGGGGACTCCTATGGCCCAGCTTCTGGGTTTCAGCAGCACAGCCAAGATCAGGCAGAAGTGAGGGTCAAATGGAAAAGATTTCCAGGAGCAGGTGAGGGGTTTGTTCATTCCTCACTCTTTTTTTTTTTTTTTTTGAGACGGAGTCTTGCTCTGTCGCCCAGGCTGGAGTGCAGTGGCCGGATCTCAGCTCACTGCAAGCTCTGCCTCCCAGGTTTACGCCATTCTCCTGCCTCAGCCTCCGAGTAGCTGGGACTACAGGCACCCGCCACCTCACCCGGCTAGTTTTTTGTATTTTTTAGTAGAGACGGGGTTTCACCGTGTTAGCCAGGATGGTCTCGATCTCCTGACCTTGTGATCCGCCCGTCTCAGCCTCCCAAAGTGCTGGGATTACAGGCTTGAGCCACCGCGCCCGGCCATTCCTCACTCTTGAGAGAGTGGAGTCTGGGCTGAAAGCCTGGACAGACCCTCCCTCCTTCACCCATCCATGCCTGGGCCTGGAGTCCCCTTCACCCCAGAATCACTGCCAGGTCTTAGAGAAAAAGCTCTTCCTTCCGCCACCCTGAGATGACCCAGGCTCTGGGGCACCACCTCCTTCTGTGGCAGCAGCAGGGAGGTGTGAGGGCCCTGCCAGGCCCTTTGTTCAGCCTGGGGAGTGTTTACTTTTTCCTAGGAAGCTACCCCACGACACACTGCTGCTGCCTGGGCTGGGTTTGGCCAGGGATTGGGGCCAAGAGATGCTTGGTGGGGTAGAAGGACCCTGTGATGACATGAGATGGTTGTGCTGCTAGGGAAGCTGAGGCAGGAGTAGGGAGAGGGAGCAGAAGGTCACCCTGCCAGGGGAGGTCAGGAAAGATGAACATAATCGAAATAGTAGTAGGAGCCCACGAGGATAACCAAGCAATGGTCCCTCCAAGGCCTGAGGAGGGTCTGCCTAGGTTTCCTGTGAGGAAGGAGGCTTGCAGGAGCCGAGCAGCTTCCCAGGTCACTCAGGAGCAGGACTGAGATGGAGCCTGGCTCTGCCTGATGCCTGAGTCTGTCCCAGGACTGACAGTGGAGGGCAGGGATGGTGGTGGTGCTGGAGGCACAGACCCTTCGCATGAGCTAGGAACAAGGAAGATTCCAGTATTCTGCAGTTCTGGTTTAGCCTTCCTAGCCTTGTTTCCCAAAGAAAGGGCTGGGGTTGCATTGGGCAGGCTCCCCATGCCCTCTGTCTGCTGAAGCAACAGAATTGGGGTTTGCTTATTTCCAGCCTATAAATCCGGCCCTCCATCACTCCAGCCCTTCCAGCGAGCAGGGTCCCTAGCAAAGCCTCTCATGTCAGAGATGGGAACACCAGGGCCTAAGAGAGGAAAGGGCTCCTATTCCAGAGCAGCCTGGAGTTTGGGCCCTCTGGGCCAATGGCCCAGAACAGTGCCACTGCTCACATCATTTGCATGTGGCATCAGAGGACCAAGGTTGTCAGGTTTGGAGATGATAAGATTAGAGATTAGAAGGGTCACAGCCCATTGACTTCCGCTCAGGAGTTGATGTGAGTTGAGGTGCCTCTAGCAAGCCTTGATGGGGCCTTAGCCCTCAGGCCTGGTGCAGGAGTAGGGGTGGGGCTGGAGAGCTAGAGGATCCACCCTTGTCCCCCAGGGGCTCCTTGGCCAGCCAGAGCAAGGCATGGGTTTTGGTGGGGGAGGATGGGGAGGAGGCCCAGGAGCTTTGAGGCCAATGTGGCACCAGGGAGCTGGGCGGGAGTCAGGAGGCTCTGTCAGCTACAGTGGGGGTTGGAGCTCACAAGCCAGGGAGGGTGGGTGTTCCAGGATGATGAGGAAGGAAGACTCAAAGCATGAACTTGAGCCCAGATCCCTTGAGCCCAGATCTGGAGTTTCAGTTTTCTGGAAATGGGAGCTGCCTTACTCCTGAGAGATTTGGAAGTAGCCGCTTTGGAGTTGGGAGGTCCTGGAAGCTGCCCATCCCCCAATTGGCGAGGAATTGGTCTTTGGAGAGAATGGAGATAGGGTCCTTGTGCTTGCCTGAGAACCTGCCTGACGCCCAGCCTGGGTCAGCCAGGCCAGGGGCTGGGGCTTTCAGATGTGGCCTTCCAGATCCAGTGGAGCTTCAGATGGGACCGCCACTGGCTGGGCCTCCACAGCACAGGCCTTGTCTCTGGTTCCCTGGCATGATGCCTGCCCCTCCCTCCCTGGCTCCAGCTTCCCTTGGCACTAAGCGAGGAGCTGGTGCATGCTCAAGGAGTAAATCATGTTCCTTGGCAGCCCCCACTGCTTCGTAATCGTAAAGAATTTAAAGAGAAACCGCCAAGATAAAAATCTCACCCCAGCCCATAAAGGCATCTTTCACCTTGCAGCTTGGGAGACAGTGAACCTCAGAGTGGGCTCTTGGCTGTCTGCACCTGTGTGTATGCACCTCCGGCCCCTTGACCCCTCCAGAGGTGCTAATAGCTCAGAAGGTGGCTTTAGGGCCATGGGTACCTGGTCCTTGACTCCTGGGAGACCTCCATCTCCTCACTCAGGAGAGTGGGGTGCTTAAATTTGGTGTAATGCAGAAGTGGTGGTGGTCGTGGTTGAGCTGGCTGGTCTTAAAGGCAAAACCCAGTTCTACCAGTGTTAGCTGTGTAAGTTCAGTCAAGTGGCTTAGCCTCTCTGAGCCCTGGTTTCTCCTGTGTAAGGTGGGAATGGCAGTGGCCCTGTGGAAGCAGCATCATGAGGGCTCAGACTGTCTTGCTTGCATCCTGGCCGCTGGTAGACCTTGCTAGGTCAACGTCATTCCGTGTTCCCACTGCCTTTTCTGGAAAATGGGAGTAAGAACAATACTGGCCTCATTGTGTTGTCAGGAGGATTAGCTGTGTGAGTATGGTCACTGTGGAAGAAATCTCAGTCACCAGGAGCGATCCTGAGGCTGGTAGGCAGGTGAGGGCAGGTCCAGGGGCATGCCCCAAGGAGTCCCGGACTACCTCACCCCTTCCTCCAGAATTCTAACTTTTGGTAAGGGAGATGGTATTTGGAAATGATTCCAGGAAGGACCCTGAGCCCTGTGGGGTGGATAGAATAGGGTCAGGAGGAGGAAAATTCCTACGATGGGTATCTGGGCAGGTTTCATGGAGGAGGCTGCATCTCGAGCAGGGGAGGGGAGGTTGCGGGGGAGGGAAGAACCGGAGCACAGGGAGGGTGCATGTGGTGCAGCACCTGGGGAAGAGGACAGATGCTAGATGCAGTCTTGCTTTTGGGACAAAGATGTGGAGTTATACTTTCTGTTTCTGGTTTTTAAGTTCTTTTTCCTCATGGCAGGGGTACTAAATATGTATTGTGGAAAAATTCCAGTGATATGGATGCATTTGGCGGGAGTGATGCCTTGGAAGTAGCTCCCTAGAGACTGGCTCCAAGGCCTGGTTGGGGTGCACAGTTGGCTGCAATAACTCCTTCTGTGAATGCTGCTTCAGCTCCTGCCGTGTGTGCTAGGGGTGACCAGACCTGGGCTGCTCACTCAGGCATCTGCAGGGCTGGGCAGAAAGCATGCTTGCCTGGCTTGGCCTGGTGCTATCCTGGGAATCTGAGCCCCGCCTCAAGGAGCCCTGGGAACTTTGGAGAAGCAGAGAGGATTCCTGCTGCATTTTTCTTAGAAATAGCAAGAGGGCCTTTGCCAGAGGCCTGGATGCCAGAAGGCTATGGTCTGAATCCAAAGCCTAGCTCACGTGGGTGCCAGAGCTTGGCAGGCCTACAGCCCCCAACCCAGGCTGCTGGGCAGCCCCAGGGAGAGGGTGGAGGCCTCCTGGGCTCCAGTCCCTGACCACCAGTCCTGACCCAGCAAAGAATGGGGTCTGGGCAGTGGCTGCTGGCCTAGGATTGGGGGGCTAGCCTGTTGGGGAAGGAGCAGGGCTCATCTAGGCTGACGGGCTGGGCTGACTTCTGGCACTCTCACCGGGCTGAGGGGAGCACTGGCTATCTGGTGCATCTCTGCAGGGCAAAGACAGACGCAAAGCAACCGGCCCCTCCAGGGATCAGGAAGCCTCAGCTCCGGATCCCCCTTCCCCCACTCTTCTTCCTTCCTTCCTCTCCCTACTCCCCCTTGCCTCCACCCCTCCCTTTGCCACCCCTCTTGGCTTCCTACCCGGACATGCTCTTTCCTCGGACGTCTCTGTACCCAGCCAAGAGCCTTGTTCCTTCCCACTTGGGGCTCGGTGCTGATGCCCTCATTTCCCCCCAGCCAGAGTTCACTGCCTCATGTATCTGCTGTTCAGCCAACACGGTTGCCTTCTAAGGGTCATACACTACAATTGGCGGAGCAGCTAGAATTTGGGAGCCCTTTGGCTTCTACAGCCCCAAGGCTGAGTGGGTAGCACTTCAGGGGGCCTCTCCCGGGGCTGCCTGTACTGCCATTTTTATCAGCGCTGTCCTGGCTGGACCCAAGGCCTGTGCGGCGTGCTCACTGCCTGCCCTTGACTGGCTACCGGCTGAGTCCTGCTGAGGTCCTAACCCAGCCTCACTGCATCCTCCAAGGCTGACCCCAAGCACGCACCTGTCTGCCCTGTACCTCGGTTTCCCCATCAAAATGTTGGGGAGGGGCTAAGACTGTCTGGAACATCCTGGAAATCTCTGGCTGGGTGATGTGAAGGGGCTGCAGGGACCGCAGGAATCCGAGGAAGGCCGTAGAGATGGGGGCTGGGCCCAGGACAGGGGGAGGGTCTTGACACCCACCAGCCTGTTGGTCCCATCCTGGCCTGTCTGTCTGGGTGATTTATCAGAGTAAATGAGCCATGGAGAGTTTGTTGTCTTTTGCAGTCATGGGGAGGAGGAGGTGGTGGAGGAAGGAGTGAGGGGTTTCCGGGCCAGGTCTGGAATGTGGGAGGAGGGGGTGGGCCCCCCGGGGGTCTCTGAAACTGGAGGCACTCACTGAATGGCCTTTTCACTCTCCCCACCTGAGAAATGGATCAGTGCAGCCCTCCCCTTCAGAGCAAGCCCCTCTTTCCACCCCGTTCCTACTTCTTGGGGCACATTCCTGTGTGATCTGCTTGTCTGGTCACCTCCTCCCACCCCCTGCTCAGGGCCAGGTCTTGATCACAGTGTCCTTCCAAAGCTGAGCCGGAGCCCTGACTTGCCCGGCTGGTGAATGCCCAAATGTGTTCTCACAGGCAACCATGCACGCTGTTAAGTTCCAAGTGGGACGTCTAGGCCTCTGGAACTACTAGCCCAGGCCTAGGATGGTCAGGTGCATGGGACCATGGCGAAGGCAGGGTTCAGTGGAGGTGCTGAGGCCAGAGAGCCCCCATCTTTTGGGACAGAAGGTCGGGGATGAGGCGTGGACCCCTGGTTCTGGGCTGGCGAGTCAGGGAGTGATCCTGCTGCTCCATCACTTCTGGCTTTTCCTGGTTTGAGGCTGAGCTGTGCCCTCAGCCTATCCTGTCCTGGGCGGAGTAGGTGAGCGCTGGGGCGGAACGGGCGTGGGAACAGCATGCCTGGACCTGCTGGCCCCAGCCCCCTGCCCCCAGCCTTCAGTCACTGAAATGGGAGGGAAGTATACAGTGGCGTTTTGGCCCAGCTGGGCTCTTACCCCTGTATGGTGTTTACTGAACAGCTGGGATGTTTACAGCAGCCCTTGCAAAGGAGCCCCTTGTTCCAGGGGATTTCCCATCTTGAGGGTCCCTCTGGGGCTCTTCTGACCTCACCAACTCCCTGCACCCCTGGGATAGATGTGTCAGGGATACAGAGACCATAACCATCTCCACCCTTGCCACAGCCAGTGGCGTCTGTCCCCTTGGCCTCTGGCTTTGGGGTCCCTCTGCCCTGAAGGAGCCAACATTTCCCACTGCATTTCCTAGAGTGGCAGCTCTAGGTGGTGAAATACGGTAACTGGGTCCCCAGTTCAGACATTTAAATTAAATTCAGTCAGAGCGATTATTGAATAAAAACATGCAGAGTCATTTACATGTTAATTATGTTGAATGGACTACTAGACCATAATTAGTTGCTAATTGGGTGAGAGTGGCTGTAATTGGTTTTGTTGGCACCGACCTGGCTCACCTACCTGGGGGGAAGTGGGGGTTGGTGTGGGTAGCTCCTAGGGAGGCCCTCTGCGTCTCCAATCTGGAAAGCCTGGCTAGAGATGGTATGGGGGCGCAGATCTCGAGGGGCTTAGGGTCAGAGGAACCTGGAACCTCTCCCCGGGGAGGGTGCAACTGGGGTCTGGCTTCTAGGGTTCCCATCCAGAGCATGGGGGGAAAAGGGGGAACTGAGGGAGCTACCCCAGATCAGGCTCCCCTGCCCAACCCCATGTGGGACCTGGGCTTGAACAAATAGTAAGTGCCCAAGAGTGGGTCTGTGGGAGCACAAGGCAGGTGTCACTTGGGTGTATCTCTGCACATGCTGGGCCCTGGGTTGGCCTGATCAGGGTGTCATTGGGGTGTCAGTGGGTGTGCCAAGCAGGGGGAAGGTACGTGCAAAGGCATCTGGGCCTCTCTGCCCTCCCCACTTAGCTTGGCTGGGGTTCCCGGGGTTGTAGGTCTGTGGCCATGGGCTGAGGCCTTCCGGCTGGCCGCTCATTAAAAGAGGATTAGGCTGAGAGCCAGAGGGCCAGCCCAGTCCCCAGGCCTTCCTCTGGGGCTCCTCACAGCTTTAGGGGAGTGATAAAAGGGCTGGGGCCACCCCTTCCTGGATCCTGTGGGAGTATCCAGTAGGAACCACCTGGGCCCTGCCACGCCTCTTGCTGCCACTGCTACCATAGCCTTGGCTACCTCAGTTTCCCTCCTCAGAAGGTCAGGAGGTCTGTCTTTCTGGTGAATGAAACACTGACAAAGACCCAGGCCTGGGCCTCCCCTTGGCCCCCAGTCCCATCTCTCTTCAGCTCAGGGATTAGGGCTGTACTGGCTCACTAGAGGTCAGAGGTCTGAGCTAGGCTGCAGGGATCTGTCTATCACCCCCAGTCCCCATCACTGCTGGGGGAGGTGATGCTGTCAGTCAGGGCCTGCTGCTTTGTGGGGCTATAACCAAGGGGGCGGGCTGCCCACCTTTGCTTCAAGACCCCTTTTTTGCAGCAGCCCATGCCTCATTGGACACAGACCTGATGTCCTGGAGACCAGCAGCAAGGAGTAGGGGCTGCCCACTTGGGGTCTTCGGGTAAGGGCTATGGACACGCCTCCTCAGTGCCTGTCCTCACCTGCCCCCACCTTTAAAGTAAGGCGTCACCAGCTGCTTCCCAGAGATGAGGGACCAGGGGTCCCCCAGGACCCAGCCCCCTGTGCCCTGAGAAGGTCCCGCCTCTGGACCTGCGCCAGGCTGCTTTGGGCCAGGACCCCAAGTGCTTGACGGCCACGAGAGAGTCCTGGAGGCCAGGAATGGCTGCGGAAATGAGGTGTCTGATGCCAGAAAAGGCTCTTCCTTCCCAATGACGGGAAAATCTTTCCCGGATGTCACCCCTCCCAACCTGTGCCCAGCCTGGGTGAGAGTATGGGGGTGGGGAGCCCTTCCCAGGGGACAGCACCCAGGCACAGCACCCTTCCTTCCCCTAAGGTCAAAGCTTATCCGGGCTGGAGTCCTGATCCCCATAGAACCCTTGATCGTGCCCAGCCCCTCCCTCAACGTTGCCATGGCATTCGAGGAGGCATGGCGCTCCTGCTGCCAGAGCCGGGCGTGGGACAGGTGGAGCAGATGTGGGGACTGGCCTGAGGATATGACCAGACTGGGTCTGCATCAGTCCTGCCCCCCACTGATGTCACCTCAGGTCCCAGGTTCCTTTGTTCCTTCTGTCCCAAGTCCCTGTCCCTTAAGGGAGCTGGGGCCTGGTAGGATCTGGCCCCTGCTGACGGCAGGTTTTGGAGGAGGATACACAGGGCTACTTGCCCACCCCCTGCTCTGACCCAGGCTTCTTGGAAGAATGAAGGCTCCCAGTTCCTTTGCCTCATGGTGGAGTGGGGAGCAGGGGACAGGACAGCAGTTTTGCCTCTCACCCTATGACCTGGGGTGAGTACCACTCTCCTTTGGGCCTCAGTCTTCCTGTCTGCAGCTGGGAGTACAGGGCTGTCACAGGGCCCCTTGTTTCAATTTTCACCTACAGTCTGGCATGAGTGGGATAAGAAGTCCACCTGTGGGTTGAGAAGGCTGGAACTTTACACCTTCTTTGCTCTGGGACCCGGGGAAGTTCCCACCCCTCTCCACCTTGGTTCCCCTCTGGTAGTCTGGGTTTGGATGAATGATTTGGGATTTAGCTCTACTCCTGTAGCTTGGGGTTGGGGTAGGGACACCCTGGAGTTGGGAAGGCTGGAGCTGAGTCCGCAGGAGGCCCCTTCCTGCCTCATAGCCCTCTCTGCTCCCCAGTCTAGCACTAGGAAATGGGGTAGCTGGGGTGGGAATGGGGGTGAATGTCCTACAAAAGGTAGTGACACCTGGAAGCCTGCTTCCTTGGGGAAGGACTTGGGACCCCATCCCACTCTACTTTCCCTGAAAGGCAGACACCCATGAAGGATGGTTTGGGGGAAGACCCGAGGCATGCCAGGCTGTGAGCCTCTCTCTGAGATCAGAACGGGGTCACTGATCCTCAGGGTCACTTTGAGTGTCGGTACCAGGAGGGCCTGAGAGATGGTATAGATTGGAGAATGAGGGTCAGAGAGCGAGAGTGCCCCCAACTCAAGTCATGAATCTCACCCAGAAACTCAAGCCATAGCCAAGGATCCCTGACCCTGGGTCCCACCCCTTCCCCACCATGCACGGCCTCCTGGGGTTCCCCTCTCCCCCTACACTGTTTTCACAGTGATCAAAGCATCACATCCTGTGACACCAGAGCCATTGACGCCATATCCCGTGGCCACTGGGAGGGGTCCTGCAGGTCCTGAGTCATGTGCCCTGTCTATAGGGAGCGAGTCACCTTCCGGCACTGGCCCTCCTGGCAAGCAGTCTCTACCACCAGGACTGGCTTCCCCTGGGCCTCCCCCTCCTTCAGCCATGGACCTGGGTGGGAATCCCACCCCCAAGCACTCTGGCATCCTTCCCTGTGTCCTTGGTATTGTGAGCACAGGGCTTTGTGCACAGCAGGTGTTTAATAACTGAGCAAGGGGCTCCCTCCACCCCCACCTCCACTAAGGGGCAGACTGGGGGCAGGGGGCAGAGAGGGTCGAGGCTAATCTCTTGCTCCTAAGCTGGGACTCAGTTTCCTCATCCTCTGAGTGTTCTCTACGGCCTTTCTCACAGAGGCAGCTGGAGCCTGGGAGTGCTGGGGCTTTGCGAGAGGGTGGGGGACTCAGACTTGGGCCTTGGGCTCTGGAAGTCATGGTGCAGGGTTGAGATTGTAGAGGCCCAAGGCTGGGCAGGATTGGAGCGGGGGGATTATGGCTGATTGGGTTCCTGGGGGCTTGATGGCTGAAGCTTCCCCTTACCCGGAGTGCCTGTGTCTGAAGGCACCCACTTAAGCCTGTACCCCCTCCCCCTGCCATTGCCCTCAAAGTGCCCACTAGCCCAGGGGACAGGTAAGGGCACGACCGAGCCATGCCCCCAGCCAGGGTATAAATAACCCCTGGCGGGCTGTCCCAGCCTGGGGGGCCTCCACTGGCAGCCCCACTTCCTCTCTGGCCACTTCCCAGCCCTGGGGGTGGGGGAATGTTTACTTTCCTGTTGTTACTGTGGGTGAGTGGCCAGGCGGCGGACTCCGTGTGGCCCAACAACAGGTGCAGGACAGGTGCCCAGGCCGCCCTGCCCAGGACTTCAGAGGCGCCGCCGGACAGGCGGGCGAGGCCATCGCCAGGCAGGATCGGTCCTTTGATCCCTCGGCGTCCCTGCATCCCAGTGGTTGACCAAGGTCATCACCTGCATTCCCTTGTCACCGCATTGTCAGGGCCAGGCAGGGCAAGGCCTTTCCTTACCCGCTAGTTTCTCAGAGTGAGGTCCTGGGACCAGACATGGGCTCTGGGTCAGTTGGTGGAACCCTCTGACCCCAGCCCACCTCTGCGCCACCTTCAGGCTGTGTCTACGGCCTCAGATCCTAGCTGTTCTCCCCCTCCAGGTGCCTTGGGGCCTGGCCCAGGCCTCTCCCTTGACTGCCCCACCTGTGAAATGGGTTACCAGCTGGGGAGGGGAGATGAGACATGTGTGACCCCCTTGGTGAGTGCCTCATGTGTAGCAGGACATGTGTGCGCCGTGTGCATGCCTGTGCCATGTGTATATACGCATGCGCTCTTCTCTCTGCTGCTATCTTAAGCCCCCTTTGCATGTGAATATTCATCATCCTCATTACAATGTTCCCTCTTCTACTGAGCTAAAGATAGCTGGGGGTGGGTGGAGAAGGGGCTTGCCAAGGGGACCCCTCGGCTCTCCCTCCCCTTGGAGGCAGGTTCCCAAGCTTCTAGGAGTCCTTTGTCTGTCACTGGCTGAGCCCCCTCTTGTCCTTCATCCTTAGGAAGGACTTTTCCCCAGCATCCTGGAGTTGGAGGGCCAAGGCTGCTGGACTCATGTAAAAAGGAAACTAGAGGACCCAGTTGAACCCTGACCCCAGGGTTGTAGCACCAGGGAGAGAGCCTCTTTCTCAGAAATGACTGTCCTGGATCATTCAAGGTGGCCTGAGAGTTCCACCATTAGCCTTGTAGGATCTGGGGGAAGCTGGGGTCTGTAGGGCAGTACGTCCAGCAGGGCTTTCTGGTCTCCTGGCTAACCTGCTTCAGACCAAGTGAGGACCTTGCTGTGCACCAGCTGTGCCCTCTGCCTGGTGGGCAGCCAGGGTAAGAACAGGGCATCCAGGCTCCATGCCAGAGTCTGCGGGCTGTCCCAGATATACCCGGCCACACCCGTATCTGCTCATTAACCCTTTTAAGCCCCTGTGTGAAGCTGGCCCCACCCTGAGCGTGGGAGCATTAACCCCCACCTGAGCAAAAACTCTTTGATGCTGTTGCGTACCCTGGCCCGCACCCACCACCCTCTCTTTGGGTCCCAGAGACTAGCTAGGGCTGTCTATGAATCAGGGGTTTAGCTTTGGGTGTGGTGCCTTCCCTGGCCTGCCTACCTGTCCCACTTTGTCCTCCCAGTCTGTCAGGGACTGAAGACGGAGCTGAGAAGGATTCAGGAAGGGAAGCTGGAGGTTTAAGACCACTGTGTGAGCTGGGCACAGTGGCTCATACCTGTAATCCCAGCACTTTGGGAGGCTGAGGTGGGTGAATCACGAGGTCAGGAGTTCGAGACCAGCCTGACCAACATGGTGAAACCCCATCTCTACTAAAACTACAAAAATTAGCCAGGCGTGGTGGGGTGCGCCTGTGATCCCAACTACTCAGGAGGCTGGGGCAAGAGAATCGCTTGAACCCGGGAGGCGAAAGTTGCAGTGAGCCGAGATTGTGCCATCACACTCTAGCCTGGGCAACAGAGTGAGACTCTGTCTCAAAAAACAAACAAACAAAAAATAAGCTGGGTATGGTGGCTAACACCCGTAATCCCAGCTACTTGGGAAGCTGAGACAGGAGAATCGCTTGAACCCAGCAGATGGAGGTTGCAGTGAGCCGCAGTCTCGCTGCTGTACTGTGGCCTGGGCAACAGAGTGAGACTTGATCTCATAAAAAGAAAAAAAACAAAGACCACTGTGTGGTGGGGGTCCTGAGGGGAACCTCAGGGCCTCAGTCTCCCCTTTGTCAGAGGGGGTATGGCTGGATGGTGTTCTGAAGGTCCTGATTGGTGCCCTGCCCTCCACCTGCAGAGTTGAAGGCCACAGGCACTGCCCACTTCTTCAACTTCCTGCTCAACACAACCGACTACCGAATCTTGCTCAAGGATGAGGACCACGACCGCATGTATGTGGGCAGCAAGGACTACGTGCTGTCCCTGGACCTGCATGACATCAACCGCGAGCCCCTCATTGTAAGGGCTGACCCTGATGTGGGACGTGGGGTGGGCATGGAGCCCCAGGGCTCAGGGCATGTCCAGAAGGCTGCACCCTCTGACCCCCCTCTCTGCAGATACACTGGGCAGCCTCCCCACAGCGCATTGAGGAATGCGTGCTCTCAGGCAAGGATGGCAATGTGAGTTTGGTGGGATCCACAGGTGGGAAGGGGGGCAGGTGACTCCAGTGAGGGGGCAGGCCTGTGCAGGGCACCTATGCACCCTTCCCTCTGGCTCCAGGGCGAGTGTGGGAACTTCGTCAGGCTCATCCAGCCCTGGAACCGAACACATCTGTATGTGTGCGGGACAGGTGCCTACAACCCCATGTGCACCTATGTGAACCGCGGACGCCGTGCCCAGGTAAGCCCCAGCCACCCTGGCCCTGTGTTTCCCCCACTGGTGGCTGCATCCCAGGGTCCTGATGGGAGGAGGGGCTTCAGCTGCAGCCCTGCCACTTCCAAGCCTTGTGATCTTGGGTGAGTGACTTCTTTCACCTCACTGAGCCTCAGTTTCTTCACTTGAAAATGGGGCTAACCGCTGCCTTTCTCACAGGTCGGTGCGAGGAGGAGGCAGTGAGCTAAAGCTCCCAAAGCTCCTAGCACTGTGCCTGGCACGTAGTAAGCACTTGCTCCATACGTGGCAACAGCTCTCTTGACTATGCCTGTGGACCGTGCCCCCACGGCTGAGTCAGAGGGCCTGGTGGGGGCCTTGCAACAGGAGACTGGACACCTGGGTCAGCTTCTACCATGTGGCCTGGGGGAGAGCTGCCTTCTTCCCCCAGGGCCGGGGTTGTGGGGAGCTGCCCCTTCCCCAGCTCTGCCCCTTCTTGCCTGCTTCCACCCTTTTCCATTTCCATGTGGGCATGTGTGTGAGCTGACGTGAACTTGTAGGGCATGTGTGAGAGTGACTGGATCTGAGGGGCACCTGTGTGTGCAGGAGTGTGCCAAGCCTGTGTGTATGTATGTGCACACGCATAGATGTGCTCTGGGGTCCCACGTGTTCGCGTGTGTTCCTGGCCTGTGTGGTGTTAGAGGCTGGCAGCCCGAGCCCGCTCCCCCAGCCCCTGCCACCCTCAGCTCTAACCCCTGTTCCTCATCTTCTCAGGCCACACCATGGACCCAGACGCAGGCGGTCAGAGGCCGCGGCAGCAGAGCCACAGATGGTGCCCTCCGCCCGACACCCACAGCCCCACGCCAGGTGGGCCTCATCCCTCCAGGCCTTTGCCAGGCAGCACTGCCTCTGAGCGGAACTCACCCTGGGGCTGCACCTGAGGCCAGCCTCCCCAGGGCCTCCCCTCTACCTCTGTGCCCACACCCTGTCCCCACCCCTTCCCCTGAAGTGCCCTCAGGCTCAGAAGGCATGCCCAGCTGGACTCATGTGAGCCTCAGTGTGACCCCTACAGGCAAGAAATAATGAAGCCGCCAGGTGGGGAAGACAGGAGCCCTGGGGACAGCCATGCCTTAGCCCTCAGAACGCATGTGTGTAGACACACAAGAGCACACAACAGTGTGGATGTGGGCCGTCCTCACTCAGCACCCAGAGTAGAAAGTGGCACATGAGTGCAGTCTGACACCTTACTCCCAAGTGTCCTTGTCCCATGCCTCCCATGGGTCATCTGTGGACACAGGTGTCCTGCATACTCACGTGCTTGGGGCGCTCTTCTCCTGGGTGGTATCTGTCCGTTAGTCATGACCTGGGTCTGGTCTGGGAGAGCTGGGGCTGGGCAGGGGCGGGCAGGGGGGCATGGGCTGCCGGCGAATGACAGAGCATGTTTGTGGTGGAGAGTGCAGAAATGCGGGATCATGTGGATTCTGTGTGTGTGTCCATAGTGTGAGCAGGGGGTTCCGTGTGCTGGCAGTGATACGTTCAGAGCTGTGTATGCACCCCTGTGTGTGCAGGAAGTCACGTGTGCAGAGTGTAACTGGACGTAGGCCTGTGTGCACCTTCCCATCGCCATCCTGCCACCTGCTGCCACCTCCTCCTGCCTCTGTTCCTCTCTCCTTGCCCCTTTCCCTCCCTCTGCCTGGCTTTCTCTTGTGGCCTATGTGCTGACCCCATCCTAGTGCCTTTTCCAGCCTTCCTCCTAGCATCTTCCAGGCTGGGCTGGGAGGCATGGGGGGGCTTTGTGAATTCCATGTGGTCTGGGCTGGACTCCTTGACTCCTGGCTCCCTGGGGAGACGTGGAGCCTGGGGGCTCTGCTGAGGGGCAGGAGAAAGGTCATGGCCCGTGGGTCCATCCTGAGGACTACAGGTAGGACACAAAGCCTGAGGATACAGTAACCTTAGAGCTCTCTGGCCTGGACAGACCTGATGGCAAAGGGCAGGACCCCAGGCCCTTAACCAGTCACTGCTACCCTGGCCAGGTCTGCAACTCCTTCTTGACCCAAGACAGGCAGCCACAGCAAAGAGCTGTGCCTCTGTAGTCCAGGGGGTCTTGGCCAATGTCTTTGTGAGCCAGTTGGCATGGAGGAGCTTCAGCCCCTACAAGCCCACTCCATGTCCATCGCATAGCCCCCAAGGCAGGGCCCCTTGAGACTTGATCCCCAGGTCTTCCCTAAGACCTGGGACTAGGAAGCACCTCCCTTGGAGCCCACAGCATGGCTCTGCCCCGGGAGACCTGGCTGGATGGAGTTTAAGGCCAAGGAGCTCTGGGGAGTGTAGGGGGTGGGCTCAGGGTATGCCTGGGGGCTCATTCTCACCCTGGAAGCCTGGTGACCTTACACTTCCTGGCTGAGGGACTGGCCTGGATCATGCTGAACCCTGCTCTACCTTGCAGGATTACATCTTCTACTTGGAGCCTGAGCGACTCGAGTCAGGGAAGGGCAAGTGTCCGTATGATCCCAAGCTGGACACAGCGTCGGCCCTCATCAGTGAGTGCCCCCCAACCCCGCTCTACAGTCTCAATGTGTGGCGTCTGCCCCTGGAGATGGGGAATGGCACCAACACTTACCCAAGGGCAAAGACCATGACTAGGCTGTCCCGGAACTCCCCAAAAGGCCCCACCTAGCAAGGGGGAGAGGGTGCAGGCCAGACTCCATTGTGAGTCAAGGGCAGCGACTGGGTGGTAGAAGCCTCCGCCTGACCCCTTTGGATGCCAGTTCCTACCCTGAAACACACAACGTGGTCCATGCAAAGTCCGGAACCCTCCTGACCACAGGCTTCCTAGAAGAGAATATAAGCCGAGTGCATATCGGGGCTGGTCTGGGAGGCAGTCCCATAGCATGTTCTTGATGTGTCTGAGAGGCTGGGAGAGCCCTGTAGGGAAGCACCAACGGAGAGTTCTGGCCCTGTGATCAGACGAAGAGAGCCTGTTTCTGGTCTGGGTAGGTGTCTGGGAGAGTTGGCGGCTGTTCTCTGAGTAGGGGTCCTACTTGGGGTCTCAGGAGCAGCTGCTGCCCCTAACTGCAGGTTGGATGAACCCACCAGTGACCTTGGCTCATGCATGCTGTCTGTTTTCTGATTATTCAACACAGTCTGCCTCTCAGAGCAGCTGTTGGGCACTGTGCCGCCTCCAAGCCTGGGAAAGGCCCTGGGGTCAAGGGGCAGACATTATCCTCCCCCTCTTGGCAAGTGAGAAGGTCCTGATGGCAGAGCCCAAATCAGTTTGATGAGGAAAGACAGGGCCTGCCCTGGGGGAGCCTCAGATGTGGTATGTTAGAAGCAGGTATATTATTAAATTTTCAGGAATTTTTTGAACCAGTTGTTAAAGACAACTATTATTAAAAGTTAAGACCAGGCTCAGTGACTCACACCTATAATCCCAGCACTTTGGGAGGCTGAGGCGGGTGTATCATTTGAGGTCAAGAGTTCGAGACCAGCCTGGACAACATGGTGAAACCCTGTCTCTACTAAAAAATACAAAAAAAATTTTTTTTAATTACGTAAGTTTACAATTAAACATTAAAACCAAGATAACAACAATAAAAAGTAACAAACACTCAAAACTAGGGTGCGGTGGCTCACACCTGTAATTCCAGCACTTTGGGAGATGGAGGCAGGCGGATCACCTGAGATCAGGAGGTTGAGACCAGCCTGGCCAACATGGTGAAACCTTGTCTCTACTAAAAATACAAAAATTAGCCAGACATGGTGGTGGGTGCCTGTAATCCCAGCTACTAGGGAGGCTGAGGCAGGAGAATCACTTGAACCCGGGTGGTGGAGGTTGCAGTGAGCTGAGATCGCGCCACTGCACTCCAGCCTTGGCAACAGAGTGAGACTCCATTTCAAAAGAAAAAAAGACTTGAAAATTGAAATCGGTCTATGGGCTACAGAATGGATGTTGTGTTAGCAGGCATGTAAACAACATTTGTCTCCTTGCGCACCTCCATCAGAGCTCTGATGGAGACCAAGTGCATTGTCAATGAGTAGCAATATTTTGAAAGGAATCTTTTTTTCTGAGCAGTGGGTCTTAACAGTGGGTTTAAAATATTCAGAAAGCCAGCCAGGCATGGTGGCTCATGCCTGTAATCCTAGGACTTTGGGAGGCCAAG
>NW_012114932.1:1817035-1819095 GCF_000951035.1 Colobus angolensis palliatus | reverse complement strand
TTTTTTTTTTTTTTTTTTTTTTGAGATGGAGCCTTGCCCTGTTGCCCAGGCTGGAGTGCAGTGGCATCATCTCGGCTCGCCACAACCCCTGCCTCCTAGGTTCAAGCGATTCTCCTGCCTCAGCCTCTCAAGTAGCTGGGATTACAGGCACATCACCATGCCCGGCTGATTTTTGTATTATTAGTAGAGACAGGGTCTCGCCATGTTGACCAGGCTGGTCTCGAACTCCTGACCTCAAGTGATCCTCCCACCTCTGCCTCCCAAAGTGCTGGGATTAGAGGTGTGAGCCACTGGCCCTGGCCAGAAGGCTGTTTTATCTACATTGAAAATCGTGTTTAGTGTAGCCCCCTTCATCCATAATCTTATCTAAATCTTCTGGAAAACTTGCTGCAGCTTTTCCATCAGCACTTGCTACTTCACCTTGCATGTTTATGTTTTGGAGATGGCTGCTTTCCTTAAACCTCATGAACCAGCCTCTACTGGTTTCAAATCTTTCTTCTCCAGCTTCCTCTCTTCTCTCAGCCTTCACAGATTTGAAGACAGTTAGGGCTTTGCTCTGGATTAGACTTTGGCTTAAAGGAATGTTGTGGCTGGTTTGATCTTCCACGTAAACCAGTGAAACTTTCACCATATCGGTGATAAGGCTGTTTCACTTTCTTATCATTTGTGTGTTTACTGGAATAGCCCTTCTAATTTCCTTCAAGAACTTTTCCTTTGCATTCACAACTTGGCTAACTGTTTGGTGCTGGCAGCCTAGTTTTGGACCTATCTCAGCTTTCAACATGCTTTCCACACTAAGCTTAATCATTTCTATCTTTTTTTTTTTTTTTTTAACAGAGTTAACACTCTGTCCCCCAGGTTGGAGTGAAGTGGCATGATCTCAGCTCACTGCAACCTCCACCCCCCCACTCCCCACCCCCCGGTTCAAGTGATTTTCCTGCCGCAGCCTCCCAAGTAGCTGGGATTATAGGTGCCCACTACCACTCCTGCTAATTTTTATATTTTTAGTAGAGACGGGTTTTGCCATGTTGGCCAGGCTGATCTCCTGACCTCAAGTGATCCACCTGCCTCAGCCTCCCAAAGTGCTAGGATTACAGGCGTGAGCCACTGCATTTGGCTCATTTCTAGCTTTTGACTTAAAGTGAGAGATGTATGACTCTTCCTTTCCCTTGAACACTTACAGGCCATTGTGAGATTATTAATTGATCTAATTTTAATATTCCCAGAGAATAGAGAGGCCCAAGAAGAGGGAGAGAGAGAGATGGGGGAATGGCCAGTAAGTGGAGCAGTCAGAACACACACAATATTTATCGATTAAGTTCACTGTTTTATATGGGTGAAGTTCACAGTGCCCCAAAATAATTGCAATAGTAACATCAAAGATCACTGATCACAGATCGCCATAACAGATAGTTTGAAATATTGCAAGAATTACCAAAATGTAGGCCAGGCACGGTGGCTCATGTCTGTAATCCTAGCACTTTGGGAGACCATGGCGGGTGGATCACCTGAGGTCAGGAGTTTGAGACCAGCCTGGCCAACATGGTGAAATCCCATCTCTACTAAAAATACAAAAATTAGCCAGATGTAGTGGTGGGCACCTGTAGTCCCAGCTACTTGGGAGGCTGAGGCAAGAGAATTGCTTGAGCCTGGGAGGAGGAGGTTGTAGTAAGCCAAGATGGTGCCACTGCACCCTAGCCTGGGTGACAGAGCAAGACTCCGTCTCAGAAAAAAATAAAGAAGAAGAATTGCCAAAATGTGACACAGAGACACAAAGTAAGCATATCCTGTTGAAAAAATGGTGCTAACAGACTTGCTTGACACAGGGTTGCCACAAACCTTCCTTCTACAAAAAATGCAGTATTTGCAGTGTACAAAGCCCAGTAAACTGAGGTGTGCGTATGCTTCCTAATTCTTTCACTACACTTTATTGTTAGCTATGCTCCTTTTTGTTTTTGTGTGTGTGTTTTTTTATTTTTGTTTTTGTTTTTTGAGACGGTTGTCTCACTCTGTCACCAGGCTGGAGTGCAGTGGTGTGATCTTGACTCACTGCAACTTCC
>NW_012114932.1:1807497-1816440 GCF_000951035.1 Colobus angolensis palliatus | reverse complement strand
TAAGATGGAGTCTTGCTGTGTTGCCCAGGCTAGAGTGCAGTGGCGTGATCTTGGCTCACTGCAACCTCCGCCTCCCTGGTTCCAGCAATTCTCCTGCCTCAGCCTCCCGAGTAGCTGGGATTACAGGCACCCACCACCATGCCCAGCTATTTTTTATGTTTTAGTATAGGTAGGGTTTCACCATCTTGGCCAGGCTGGTCTCCAACTCCTGACATCAAATGATCCACCCACCTGGGCCTTCCAAAGTGCTGGGATTATAGGCATGAGCCACTGCACCCGGCGTATTAGCTATGCTCTTGAGGTGATTTACATTTGTTGTGTCTGTGGGGCAGAAATACTGTACAGTGGTGTTGGCAGCTCTTCCTGATTTTGCTTTCAGTGACCTCAGGTTGGTAGCTTGAAATTAGTAATGGCAGGAGTATTCACACCACAGAAATGGGCTATTGCTACTAATCAGAGCTGATTGTTACTAATCCCAACCCTCCCAGAGCCAGTGGTGAAACACTGACTAGCACTCCACTGGAGATAAGATCATGCCCCAGGGAGCCTGAGTGGGGAGATAAAGCCCTGCCCTGGAAGTCATCTGAGCTGTGCCCTGGCCCTAGCAAACAGCAGCCCTCTGACTGACCCACTGGCCCACCCACAGATGAGGAGCTCTATGCTGGTGTGTACATCGATTTTATGGGCACTGACGCAGCCATCTTCCGCACACTTGGAAAGCAGACGGCCATGCGCACGGATCAGTACAACTCCCGGTGGCTGAACGGTAAGCGCAGCCCCAGGAGCCCTTCCATGGCCATGTGTCTGGGATGCAGCAAGGAGGTCGCAAAGAAGCACACGTCGGGGGATTGGGGACATATTTAGCCTCTGACTACCTGGGGAAGGGGTAGTTTCTTATCTGGAGAGGAGTTGTGGGTGTTCTTGTACCTGGCTGGGAATGTTGGAGAACATCAGAGGCATCACCAGAGTAGGGGCTCACCCAGCTGACCCCTGCTATCTGCAGACCCGTCGTTCATCCATGCTGAGCTCATTCCTGACAGTGCGGAGCGCAATGATGATAAGCTCTACTTCTTCTTCCGTGAGCGGTCGGCAGAGGCGCCACAGAGCCCCGCTGTGTATGCCCGCATTGGGCGCATTTGCCTGGTATGCATTGGCAGAGCCACCAGGCTGTCTCCTCCACCAGTTCTGCCTTCATCAGCCCTGCTTCAGCCAGGGCTTGGGGTCAAGAGCTGATCTGACCTGGCCTCTTGCCCCACCCCCCAGAATGATGACGGTGGTCACTGTTGCCTGGTCAACAAGTGGAGCACATTCTTGAAGGCGCGGCTCGTCTGCTCCGTCCCGGGCGAGGATGGCATTGAGACTCACTTTGACGAGCTCCGTGAGTGCCCAGCAGGCAGGCAGGGTGCTCTGGCTACAGCAAGAGGGATAGAGGCTGGATGGGTGGTCAGGGTGCCTTTGGTGGGCCCCCTCCCCTGTGCAGGAGTGGGTGAGGCCCAGGGTCTCCCACCCAAGGCACCCTCCAATACCTTCTCCCTCTGTCCCCAGAGGACGTGTTTGTCCAGCAGACCCAGGACGTGAGGAACCCTGTCATTTACGCTGTCTTTACCTCCTCTGGGTGAGGCTGGGGTCAGGGCCAGCAGTGGAAGGAAGTGGCCCCGTTGGGGGATTATAACTCGTGTAGGACCCTGGCGCAGTGGTGAGCTGTGGGGAGGGGGCATTTGGGTAGGGACCCTGTCCCGCTCAGCAGCACCTGCCGTGCCCGCAGCTCCGTGTTCCGAGGCTCTGCCGTGTGTGTCTACTCCATGGCTGATATTCGCATGGTCTTCAACGGGCCCTTTGCCCACAAAGAGGGGCCCAACTACCAGTGGATGCCCTTCTCAGGGAAGATGCCCTACCCACGGCCAGGCACGGTAAGAACCCCACTCATCCTGCCTCTCCCCTTCGTCTTCTAAGAGGCCTCTGGGTCAGGCCCTCTGCAACATGGACCCCACCATCATGGCCCTCCCAGCCAGCAGAGGCGGTGAGCTGCAGTGCACACAGATGGGCCTTCACACACAGTTGAGGCTGTGGAGGAGCCCAGCCAGGATTCTGGGACAAAGATGGTGTGCTGGGTGCTCCTCAGAGGGTCCGCTGTGGAGCTGTCTGGGAGCCAAAGGTTGGAGGGAAGCGTCTTCCTGGCGGACACTGGAGGCAGGCTGGAGGTTGGCTCAGCTGAGGAACAGGAGGCAAAGAGCTGAGGAGGGGCAGGGCCAGGCCTCAGGCAGGGTCTCAGAGGTCACAGAGGTGTGTCACTTTATCTTGATGTGACACTGGGCTGATGCAGGAGTCTAAACAGGAGAGCAGCGGATCTGATCAATGCAGTCTGACTCCATGTGGTCAGGACTGGGCTGGGGAAGCTGGTCTCAGCGGGGGACAGGGGAGGCTTCCCTCCAGAGGTAACCTGGAGTCAGAAGGATGGGCCAGATGTGTGTGACAAGGACGTCAGGGCCTGCAGTCCAGCTGTGCAGGAGGGAGACGGGTGAGACCCTAGGAACAGCCAGAGAGAAAGGAGATGACAGGGTGGGGAGTAGGACATGGAAGGGAGTGGTCCGCTTGGCCAAATGCTGCCACGAGGTCATAGCACATGAGGCCAGGGAGGTGGCTGTGGCATTTGACCACGTGGGACCTTGGCCGGAGCAGGACCTGTAGAGGTCAGGTGCAGGGCAGAAACCTGGAGAGGGGCTTTGGGGAGAGAAGCAGGTTGAGGTGGTGGGGACAGTGCAGCGGCCTCTTCTGAAGCTAATGGCTCCAGCCTGCACTGCCCAGGCAGCCTGGGACTGACACTCACCACCTGTCCACAGTGCCCCGGTGGAACCTTCACACCATCTATGAAGTCCACCAAGGACTATCCTGATGAGGTGATCAACTTCATGCGCAGCCACCCGCTCATGTACCAGGCCGTGTACCCTCTGCAGCGGCGGCCGCTGGTGGTCCGCACAGGTGCTCCCTACCGCCTCACCACTGTTGCTGTGGACCAGGTGGATGCAGCCGACGGGCGCTATGAGGTGCTTTTCCTGGGCACAGGTACCCACTGCTGCTCCCGGCCTCTCCCACGCTGGGCCCACCGGGTGCGGGGTGCAGATCCTTGGGGCTAGGGCTTGCCCTGCTAGGGCTTGCTGCAAGCTCATCAGAGTCACCTCTTCATCTTCATCCTTTGGTGCCTTCTCCCTATTGCTGGGATAACAGAGGCTAGGGGTGAGAAAACCCCATTCCCATTTCCATCCACAGGGGCCCAGGAGAACAGGGACACTGGGCATCTGGAGACCTATGTATGGCAGGAAAGGGGTGGAGACATGTTAGACACCTCCAGGATACACAGGCCATACACATGCTCATGTGTGCACACACATGACACAGTGCACCCCCTACAGTTCCAGCAGCCCAAACACAGGAGAATGCGTGCCCCCGTGTCCTGTTCTCAGCAGGGCCCAAAATCAGTGTCTGGGTTGGTGGGGGCAGACCCTGGCCATGACCCCCTATGTCCTGGGCCAGTCCCCTTTGACCTGGGGAAATTCTTCCACCTCGGCACAGAGCCCCAGCTCCAATGCCCTAGGGGGGTTTGGGCCCTGGTGGGGGAAGGGGCTGAGGCTGGTACCCCTTCCCCAGCATCCCCAGCCCCACTGAGGCCCTGCCCGGCCCGTTCCAGACCGCGGGACAGTGCAGAAGGTCATTGTGCTGCCCAGGGATGACCAGGAGATGGAAGAGCTCATGCTAGAGGAGGTGGAGGTCTTCAAGGTGGGTGTGACACCACCCAGTCCTGACCTCTTCACCTTGACCCTCCCCCGAGTCCCAGCCTCTGACCCAAGACCTCTAGGTCAGGGCAGGGAGGGGGTCCCTGGGGTCCCAAGCTGATTTTTATCTTTTTCTAGGATCCAGCACCTGTCAAGACCATGACCATCTCTTCCAAGAGGGTAAGTCTTTGGCCAGGTGGGCCAGGGATGGGGACAGGGCCTGCATCCCCTCAGGGTCATGCCCTTGGCACAGGAATGGGTAAATTGAGACATGGAACAGGGAAGAGGAGCCCAGCCTAGGTGGCTATTGGTGAGGCTGGCTGTGCGACAGGAACTGACAAGGCCCTACCCTTTGCCCCAGCAACAACTCTACGTGGCATCAGCCGTGGGTGTCACGCACCTGAGCCTGCACCGCTGCCAGGCGTATGGGGCTGCCTGTGCTGACTGCTGCCTTGCCCGGGACCCTTACTGCGCCTGGGATGGCCAGGCCTGCTCCCGCTATACAGCATCCTCCAAGAGGTGTGGATCCCTAGACACCTGGCATTTTAGCAACCAGACCCAGGGCCCTATCCTAGGGGATTGAGGGTGCATGTGATATTACCCTTGGGGAGTCTTATGGGTAAGACATCACTTCCCCGGGGAAAAAGGGCCCTGCCCTGGAGTCATCGGGGATACAGGGACCTGGGGGGGCAAGCTTCTTGGGAGTACTCCTTCAGGGGCTATCCCCATTCAGGCGGAGCCGCCGGCAGGACGTCCGGCATGGAAACCCCATCAGGCAGTGCCGTGGGTTCAACTCCAATGGTGAGTATACTGGGCCTCACTGTGGGGTGCTGCTCACACTGCAGAGCCCCATGCAGCCCACGAAGCTGCTCACAGGGCCCCCACTGTAAGGGTGTCCTGATGGCTGATGGGGGGTGGGGGCTAATAGAGATGGGATGTCCCTAGTTGCCCCCTCAAGGAATGGAGCCCCATCAACACAGAGCTCTACACTGGTGAGTGGGTTCCCCTTGGTGCCTGCCCCGAAGCAGCCAGCAGGCTGCCCGAAGGTGATGCTGCTTTTGCTCCACCCCTCTCACTCTACAGCCAACAAGAATGCCGTGGAGTCTGTGCAGTATGGCGTGGCCGGCAGCGCAGCCTTCCTGGAGTGCCAGCCCCGTTCTCCCCAAGCCACTGTTAAGTGGCTGTTCCAGCGAGATCCTGGTGACCGGCGCCGAGAGGTGAGTGCCTGCGCCCAGTGCTGCACTGTGGATGTGAGAATCCTTGTGCAGTGGTGAAATGTAGTAGAGGAGTGATCTGGAGCAACTCTCACGCTGTGAAACCCCTTCCAAGTTCCCTTCCCTACATGCAAATCCTTTGAGTGAAAACAGTTATGTGGAAACTCCATGGGACTGGCCTCATTCTATGGCAAGTGTTTCTAGGTATGCCTCTTCACATGAAAATTCCATATGCATACCACATTGGGGGTGTATCTTCTACAAAAACATCATGTGAGTGAGCTCCAGTATGTGGAAATTCTGTGGGATCCTCATTTTATGGAAATGCCCTATGCCCTACAGGTGTCCCTGTTTACATGGAAATTCTATGTGGTTATCCCAATTGGATATTCTCTTTTTTTTTTTTTTGAGACGGAGTCTCGCTCTGTCGCCCAGGCTGGAGTGCAGTGGCCGGATCTCAGCTCACTGCAAGCTCCACCTCCCGGGTTCACACCATTCTCCTGCCTCAGCCTCCCGAGTAGCTGGGACTACAGGCGCCCGCCACCTCACCCGGCTAGATTTTTGTATTTTTTAGTAGAGACGGGGTTTCACCATGTTAGCCAGGATGGTCTCGATCTCCTGACTTCGTGATCTGCCCGTCTCGGCCTCCCGAAGTGCTGGGATTACAGGCTTGAGCCACCACGCCCGGCCCAATTGGATATTCTCATTAAATGGAAATTCTGGCTGGGCGTGTGGTGGCTCACGCCTGTAACCCCAACACTTTGGGAAGCCAAGGCAGGCAGATTGCTTGAGGTCAGGGGTTCGAGACCAGCCTGGGCAATGTGGTTGAAACCCTCTCTCTACCAAAAATACAACAATTAGCTGGACATAGTCATGCATATGGTCCCAGCTACTTGGGAGGCTGAGGTGGGAGGATGACTTGAGCCTGGGAGGCAGAGGTTGCAGTAAACTGAGATCATTCAACTGTACTCTAGCCTGGGCAACAGAGCCAGACCCTGTCTCAAAAAGAAAAAAAAAAAAGGGAAATTCTGTGTGCGCTTCAAATTTTCCTTATTGTACAGAGTGTACAGACCATACCTCCTTATGGTCATCCCTCCTGAAATGGAAATCTGTACAGATGCCTTATTCAAATATCTCTCATTATGTGGAAACTTCATGTGATTTTTCTGGCATATGGAAATCCCACATGGGTGCCTCTACACAGAATGACCACAAAGGTGGTCTGATCTGGTCATTGGTTAGGGCCATAGGGTGGTCACAGAGCCCCTGAACCCCCTCTCCTTGCCCCTGCAGATTCGTGCAGAGGACCGCTTCCTGCGCACAGAGCAGGGCTTGTTGCTCCGTGCGCTGCAGCTCAGCGATCGTGGCCTCTACTCCTGCACAGCCACTGAGAACAACTTTAAGCACGTCGTCACACGAGTGCAGCTGCATGTACTGGGCCGGGAAGCCGTCCATGCTGCCCTCTTCCCACCACTGGCCGTGAGCGCCCCGCCACCCCCAGGCGCAGGTCCCCCAACGCCTCCTTATCAGGAGCTGGCCCAGCTGCTGGCCCAGCCAGAAGTGGGCCTCATCCACCAGTACTGCCAGGGTTACTGGCGCCATGTGCCCCCCAGCCCCAGGGAGGCTCCAGGGGCACCTCGGTCTCCTGAGCCCCGGGACCAGAAAAAGCCCCGGAACCGTCGGCACCACCCTCCGGACACATGAGGCCAGCTGCCTGAGCCCTGCCATGGGCCAGCCTAGCCCTTGTCCCTTTTAATATAAAAGATATATATATATATATAAATATATATATATAAAATATCTATATTCTATACACACCCTGCCCCTGCAAAGACAGTATTTATTGGTGGGTTGAATATAGCCTGCCTCAGTGGCAGCATCCTCCAAAACTTAGACCCATGTTGGTCAGAGACGGCAGAAAACAGAGCCAGCCTAAACAGGCCCAGCCAGTTGGTGGGGCCAGGCCAGGACCACACAGTCCCCAGACTCAGCTGGAAGTCTACCTGCTTGACAGCCTCCACCAAGATCTACAGGACAAAGGGAGGGAACAAGCCCTGCTCGAATGGGGCACGGACTGTCCATCTTTTCTGATGTGTGCTGTCACTGTCAACCTGTGCTGTGGCATAGACATGGATGCGAGGACCACTTTGGAGACTGGGGTGGCCTTAAGTGCACTCAGAGAAGGGAAGAAAGGGCCATCACAGGATGCCAGCCCCTGCCTGGGTTGGGGGCACTCCGCCACGGCCAGCCCCTTCCCGGGTATTTATTCTCTATTTATTGGGGATAGGAGAAGAGGCAACCTGCCTGGGTGGGACAGCCGCTTCAGCCCCTTCTCCCCTCCCCGCCTGGCCAGGGCAGGGCCACCCCACTCTACCTCCTTAGCTTTCCCTTGCCAGTTTGACTCGGAGGCTGGGAGCATAGCAGAGGGGCCAGGCCCAGGCAGGGCTGACGGGAGGCCCCAGCTCTGAGGGGAGGGGGTCCGTGGTAGAGGCCTGGGGCCAGTAGAGGCTCCCCAGGGCTTATGTCCACCACTTCAAGCGATGGGTGTGGATGTAATTAGCTCTGGGGGCAGTTGGGTAGATGGGTGGGGGCTCCTGGCGGCCTTCTGCTGCCCAGGCCACAGCCGCCTTTGGGTTCCATCTTGCTAATAAACACTGGCTCTGGGACTAGACTTTGGCTTCTCTCCTTCATCGGGGGATTCACAGCCACGTGTGGTGGGCCTGGGGAGCCAGGTAGGGGACTGGGAAGGCAGTAGACTGGCTCCATTTAAAGAAACCCAACATGTAGAAACCACATTGAGTTTGACAAACCTGGGCTGCTGCACCACCCCAAACACTTGGGCAGTGCAAAGGGCTGCAGAGCCCCCCCAGGGCCCACTCACTCCTCAGGGTCAGGGAGGGTGGATGGAGCCTGAAGGCTGAAAGTGGCACAAATGAAACGGCCTCACTCCTGGACAGATCCCCATCATCCAACAGGGTGGGTGTAGAAGCTGCCAGCCAGTGGTAGAAGCCAGCATTCACTTCCCACGCACACTATTTAGAGATAGCCGTTAGTGCTTGGTGTCTGGGGCCCCAGCACCCCCTTGTGGTCTCTTGAGTCTGTGGCAGAGTTGAGTGCTGAAAGGCAGCCAGGTTCCAGGGAAGGAGTCCAGCCAGGAAGCTCAGGGTGCCTGGAGGAGCCTTTGAGAGCCCAAGATTTGGGTTTTCCTATGAAAGTTGAGGGTGGGAAATCGCTAGAACCTGGGAGCTCAACACTTCGGGCTCAACCTGAACAATTTCTGCCCAGCAGTGAGCCCTGCACCTGAACAGAGCACCAGACCCCCTAAGCTGAGGCAGGCAGGCCCTGGAGATAAACAGGCAGGCCTCGGCACACTCACATCAGAGAGAGCAGGAGCAGGATAGGTGAGCCCCATTCCTCCATACCCCAGGGAACGCCATACCTGCTCTGGGATGCAATTTCTCCACCTGACAACAGGCCTGCAAAACATTGTCTGGAAGAGCCTGGCCACCTCTGCAGATCAGAGACTTTGTTGCACCCAAATTCAAGTGTACATATAGGCACAGGCACCTGCAAGCATGCGTGCACACACACAGTCATACATGGGCAGAGATGGATGCGTACAGGCACACATATGCTCAGGTACACACAGGCATGTTCACACCCCTGCATATAAGCAAGTGAACACGTGCAAACCTACACAAACTGCAAAACACAAACTTATGTGTGCATGAAGAGAAGTACACAAAGCATATTCACACATGCATACACATGTATATACACGTGCACACATAAGCATGCACACAGGCACATGATTCCTATAAGCACATGCACTCACAAAGGCATAAACACATAGGCACACATGTACACACAGGTATTCATGCACGAACGTGTCAAGTTGTTGCTTACTTGGTGCCAGTAAAAGACACACCCATGGCCGGGCAAGGTGGCTCACGCCTGAA
>NW_012114932.1:1798845-1807107 GCF_000951035.1 Colobus angolensis palliatus | reverse complement strand
GGTGAAACCCTGTCTTTACTAAAAATACAAAAAATTAGCCCGACGTGGTGGCGGGCGCCTGTTGTCCCAGCTACTCGGGAGGCTGAGCCAGGAGAATGGCGTGAACCCGGGAGGCAGAGCTTGCTGTGAGCCAATATTGTGCCACTGCACTCCAGCCTGAGGGACACAGAGAGACTCCATCCAAAAAAAAGAAAAAACAAAAAAAAGACACATACACGGAGGCACACAGAGAAGATATGCATGCCCACCAGAGTCCGCTGGAAGCCAAGGACCTCCTTGGGGCAGCTCCAGCCTGTGATGTGGGATGAATGCAATGCCCACTGTTTCCCTCTCTCTGGATTCCCTGCAGGTCATAAAATCCCAGTCCAGTGTCACCCAGCCCTTCTTAACCACTTCCTCCTGTGTGACCCTTTGAGCCTCTACTTCCTCATCAGTAAAATGAGGCTGATGACATGGGCATCCATCCTCCAGGGCCAGTGTGAGCTTACAACAAGATAAGGAGTGGTGCTGAGCCCGGTGCTGGGCAGGCAGCAGGCATGTTTCTCCCAATTATGCCCTCTTGCTGCCAGCTCCACCTCCATTGTCCTCACTCCCAGGGCTCAAGGTTCTGCCTTCCCCTTTCTCAGCCCTGACCCTACCCACTCCCGGGCAGCACCAGGGCCTCTCCTGAAGGGTGGAGGGGGGCAGAAGGACAGCAGGGGTGCAGAGTCAGCGGTTGAGGGATTGGGGCTATGCCAGCCTGATTAGAAGGGTTGGGGGGCTGAGCTGGATTCACCTGTCCTTGTCTCTGATTGGCTCTTGGACACCTCTAGCCCCCAAATCCCACTAAGCAGCCCCACCAGGGACTGCACAGGTCCGTAGAGAGCCAGTTGATTGCAGGTCCTCCTGGGGCCAGAAGGGTGCCTGGGAGGCCAGGTTCTGAGGATCCCCTCCATCCAGAAGAACCACCTGCTCACTCTGTCCCTTCGCCTGCTGCTGGGACCATGGGGGCTGGGGCCAGTGCTGAGGAGAAGCACTCCAGGGAGCTGGAAAAGAAGCTGAAAGAGGATGCTGAGAAGGATGCTCGAACCGTGAAGCTGCTGCTTCTGGGTAGGGGTGTGGGCCCCAGTGGGGCCACTGCCACCAGGTCATTGGTCTGGAGGCAGGCAGGCAGCCCTTCTGTGAAGCAAGGGTTCCCTGGGAAGCAATATGAGCCTGTGACAGAGTAGGGCACGGGGTGGGAGCCAGGCCTGACAGGTGGTGTCCTATTCCCCCAAGGCTGGACATCCCGCAAAGCCCCTCTCCAGACAACTCTGCCTCAGGTGACCCACCCTCCCCAGAAGTGCATGCCAACCACACTCTTGCACGAGTGTGTGAGGCTGACTTTTCTGTGGCTGGGCTCCCGCAAGCTTCATGCAGCCTTTGGTTTGATAGACCTGCTGGGCAGTGCTCAGAAGCCAGGGGCCTCACTGGGAGCCCATTATTGAGCTGCTACTTTGGGAAGGGGATGGTCATAGTCCTCCTGGGGGTGGGGAGTCTCTAGAACCACCCAGATCCACAAAGAATGGCCCTCAGGTGCCAGAGGGCTGTGGCTGGTAGACCTACAAAGCAGCCAACAGGTCTGGCAGGTGCTGAGGCCCAGTGGGAGTAGATAAAGCCGTGTCCACCAGACCATGGGCAGTGAGAAGAGATGGGGCTGATCCAGGCCTGCCTCAAGGTCATTGCCTGACCTCTCAAGGGGAAAGAGCAGCTTCAAGAGGGCCGGGCAGGCTCCACCCAAGCTCCCCAGGGTCTGGTCAACCAGCTGGAGGTGGGTGAGGGACCAAGCCAGTCCCACTTTCCCCCAAGGCAGAAAGGCTAAGCTGGAAATCTCATTAACTGTGCCCAACGCCCTCGCAGGGGCAAGCTCAGAAAGGATGTCAACTCTGCCCTCCCTGCTACCCAAAGGCGCTAATTCCCTCTGAGCCTCTTGGAGACACCCGCATCCCTTCAGGTGAAAAGCAAGGGATTTACCCGCCTCAAATAACCCAGTGCATGCGGTACCAGAGGCTCCCACGAGGTGGCAATGGCGCTTCGGGATTTCTTCATTGTAGTCTCAGCATAATAAAGGCTGCCTGTGTCGGTGTCTTGGGGCCTCCCCGTCCCAGAACAGTTGAGGTCGTTGATTCCCCTCGTTGGCTTCCTTTCTTCACTTTCCTGACATTTGCAAACCTTGTGCCTTCAGGGTGTCAGGACTGACTTTGGACGGGTTGGGTAGGTGTGGCTATGGGGTGGGGGCTGACGCTCAGGCCTCTTCGCTGCCGGTCCACCCTGCCACCTCGGGAGGGCCCCGTCCTCCCAGCCTCCTTGGGGGAGGGGGCAGGCGGTCAGCGCAGCTCTGAGGCGCCGCTTCCCTTTCAGGTGCGGGTGAGTCCGGGAAGAGCACCATCGTCAAGCAGATGAAGTGAGTGCCCCTGCCTGTCCCGAGGTCCCTGGGGCTGGGTCCTTTCCCACTTCCCCGCGAGGCTCTGACCCTGCTCGCCTCGGCCTCAGGATTATCCACCAGGACGGGTATTCGCTGGAAGAGTGCCTCGAGTTCATCGCCATCATCTACGGCAACACGTTGCAGTCCATCCTGGCCATCGTGCGCGCCATGACCACACTCAACATCCAGTACGGAGACTCTGCACGCCAGGTGTGCCAGGAGGCGGGCTGAGCGGGCCTCTGGGGACTCGAGGCTCGCGGCTGGGCCCGAGTCCCTGGCCTCCACCAGCCACTCTCACCCTGCCCCCAGGACGACGCCCGGAAGCTGATGCACATGGCAGACACCATAGAGGAGGGCACGATGCCCAAGGAGATGTCGGACATCATCCAGCGGCTGTGGAAGGACTCCGGTATCCAGGCCTGTTTTGAGCGCGCCTCGGAGTACCAGCTCAACGACTCGGCGGGCTAGTGAGCGCGCGGGCAGCGCGGGGCGCGGGGCGCGGGGCGCAGGGGGCCCTCCACGCCTCCCCACCCACCCACGGCCCGGTCTCGCGCAGCTACCTTTCCGACCTGGAGCGCCTGGTAACCCCGGGCTACGTGCCCACCGAGCAGGACGTGCTGCGCTCGCGAGTCAAGACCACTGGCATCATCGAGACGCAGTTCTCCTTCAAGGACCTCAACTTCCGGTACAACCCACATGCCAGCCCGGGAGGTCACTGCCCCAGGCCCCGTCCTGCCCCGGGGACCCCATCCCTGCGATAGACCCTGCCCCTTCCTGGATATCCCTGCAGCAGAAAGGGTAGTAGTCCCAGCCGAGAGCTCCCCGACCAGCACAGGGCTAGGGGATGCTGCCTGTTAGGCCCGGGGCGCGGGTTCAGGCCCCCGCGGCCCCGCAGGATGTTCGATGTGGGCGGGCAGCGCTCGGAGCGCAAGAAGTGGATCCACTGCTTCGAGGGCGTGACCTGCATCATCTTCATCGCGGCACTAAGCGCCTACGACATGGTGCTGGTGGAGGACGACGAAGTGGTGCGTGCCAGGCAGGGCCTGTGTTCCAGGGGCGAGGAGGAGTTGCTGGCCCCTGGAGACGGAGACGGCGCGCTGGGGTGGGGAGGGTCCGGGAGGGGATGCGGGTCCCGGGCAGTCTGAGGAGGCCGGGAGGCGTTCAGCAGGCCCATCTGGGGCAGTGCGGGGCGCCCTCTGAGAACCAGCTGAACGGGAAGCCCCACGTGCCCGGGAGCCCAGAGAGCAGGGGCTGCGGGTCGGACGCGACCCCCGGTGCCCAACAGCTGCTGCCCTCCTCAGAACCGCATGCACGAGAGCCTGCACCTGTTCAACAGTATCTGCAACCACCGCTACTTCGCCACGACGTCCATCGTGCTCTTCCTCAACAAGAAGGACGTTTTCTTTGAGAAGATCAAGAAGGCCCACCTCAGCATCTGTTTCCCGGACTACGATGGTGAGACGTCCGCACGGTCGCCAGGCGGCACCCCCGCCCCACGATCGCGGCGCGCGCCCCTGGCACAGGGAAGGAAGGGCTGGGCCGAGTGAGAGCTCCCGCCCCCGCAGGACCCAACACCTACGAGGACGCCGGCAACTACATCAAGGTGCAGTTCCTCGAGCTCAACATGCGGCGCGACGTGAAAGAGATCTATTCCCACATGACGTGCGCCACCGACACGCAGAACGTCAAATTTGTCTTCGACGCTGTCACCGACATCATTATCAAGGAGAACCTCAAAGACTGTGGCCTCTTCTGAGGTAGGTCGCTGCCCTCTCCAGCCCCTTGCCTCAATACTCCAGCCCCGCCCCAGCTCCCCACCCTACACCACGGCCCTGGCGTCCCACCCCCAAATCCTGGAGCCCACTGCCTCTAGGCCCCACCCCAGCTCCTCAGGCTCCACCTCACCGCCACAGGCCCCGCCCCACCCACAAGTCCCGCCCGTTGAATTTATTTTGGCCCCGCCCCAAGACCTCAGGTGTCACAGCTTCCAGGGCCGCCTCCCCCCCCCACCCCACCAGCCAACACACACACAAACCCATTTATTTTGGGTCTCAGGGATGCTGACTGGGTTTCGTTTTCTCTTCACAGGTGCCTGAATTCATGCGTGTCAGTCACCCTGACACCTGGTAGCCCTAGCTGCCTTGCAGCCCCAACCACCAGGACCCTATCAGCCCCCAGGACTCCCAGGCTCCAGCCTGCCACATCACCAAAGCTCTGAGCCCTGCTAGCCTTGAGGCACGGATCCTCCCCCATACCTCCCACAGTATCTCAGCGCCTCATGCCCCCGACCCCAGCCCTGCCCTTCACCGCCTGGCTGCACTGGCCTCTAGTACTCACAGCAGCCAGTCCCAGCTAGGAACGGGTAGGACTTGGGGCAGCTGAAACTCACCGTGACTCAGCAGTGCCCAACTGACCAATCTTCCGCAGCTCTCCTGCCCCTGGGGGCCCACGACTCACCTGGTGGGTCTCGGCTCAACAAACAGCTCTCCCTCCCAGCATTTCATCAAGGACAAGGAATACCCCTCCCACACAGGCCAGCTGCTCACCCTGCCACCTCCATGTGACAAGTCTGACACCAGTCTACCCAGAGACAGTGGCTGTCCCTCCTGGCAGCCTCCAAAGGGTCCAAAGTCCAAGTTAGCTCTGGCCTGTGCGGTTCCCACATAAATACATTAGTGGGGAGGGGGCAGACCTGGGGGCCCTTGGGTGCCAGAGTGAGAAAAAACAGGATTCTTCCCCAAATACTAGGCTCAGAGCAACCTCCAGCCTTCTCCAGCAGGATCTGCTCCCTGTGTCCTTGGACACCAGATCCACACACCACTTCCTAACCCAAACACACTACCCTGGGCTAGCTGGACAACAGGATGGCCTGTTAAGGGAGGGTACTGTTGACACCAGCTATGGCCAATAGCCGGGCTGTCCTGAGGGGTGGCTGGGGGCAGAGTCCAGCTCCCTTCAATTAGCCCAGAGGACTCAGGATAGGACAAAGGCCCTGGCTGTGCCCAAAGGGGCCTACCTCAGGTGGGGTTACAAGCAAACCTGGGTGACCCTCTTGTCCCTACCAGCAGCTTCTCTTGCCCCTTCCATTCAGGGTTCCCTGGCAAGGGAAGCTGAGAGCCATGCCTGAACTATCAGGGACAAAGGCCCATGTGCCCACATCCCTGCTCCCTCCTTCCTCATCCAGCACCAAATCTTTGCTTATGTCCATAGGCCAAGGCCTGTGCTGCAGTCGGGGACAAGGAGCTTCCGTCTGGCAAGGCTGGGGCACAATTTGCACTCCCCTCAGCTAGATGTACAGACTCAGTAATAAACCCTTGCATCAGGCCCCAGCTGTCCTTTCTTGGTGGAGGGCTTAATTATCACAAGTCATAGGCATTTATTAAGTGCCCGGTGCTGGGTTGGGCATGAAGTGGGAAGATGGCCCCTCCCAGGAAGAAGTACCTGGCCTGACAAGGTGGGGAACTCTTGTGGATATGGAACCAACTCATGGCTTTTGATGGGGGTTGAGGAGAGAGGAGTTGTGGAAAATGTTCACTGGGACAGTCTTGGATCAAGAGGGAGTTTTGAGGTGGAGGCTCATTCTGGCAGGGACAGTAGTTGTACCAGCCCTAGAAACATGGGCTCATGGCCACAGGAGTTCAGTGGAGCAAGAACAGGGGAGGAGAGATGTGGACAGGTACTCAAAGCCAGCTGGAGGGCCTGGGCTTTCTCAGAAGGTGATGGAGTCTTGGAAGCCCTCAAGGCAGGAACATAATTGCAGGGTTGGCATTAGGGTGAGGGAAGTGAGGCACACTCACCTCGTGTGCAAAATTTAAGGCGATGTCAAAAAATTTAGTAACCAAGATAAATAATATTAGTATAATATTTTTAAAAATCAAAATAAATGCAAAACCTCACAACGAATGAAATATCAAAATCCAACAGAGGATCCAACAGAGGCACGCTAAGATATATTGGGGCCTGAAGCAAAGGGAAAGCTCTTAGTTGCAATTATGTTTGTAGGGATTTTTTTGCCAGTTTTAAAAATACATGTATCATAAAGTTTACTATCTCAACTACTTGCCAGTGTACAGTTTGGTGGTGCTAAGTACATTCATAATGTTGTACAACCACCACAATTGTTCACCTCTAGAACTCCTTTCCTCTTGTAAAACTGAAACTCTCTACCCATGAAAAAATAACCCCCCATTCCTGCCTTCCCCCCGGCCTGGCACCACCATTCTACTTTCCTTCTCTATGAATGTGACTGCTCTAAGTGCCTCAGATGTGTGGGTCCATGGAGTCTTTGTTTTTTCGCGACTGGCTCATTTCACTTAGCATCATGTCTTCAAGGTTTATCCATGTGTAGCATGTGGCAGAATCTCCTTCCTTTTAAAGGTTGTATATATTCCACACTTTGTTTATTCATTCATCTATTGATGAATGGTTACATCTGCCTTTTGGCTATTATGAATAATGCTGCTATGAACGTGGGTGTACAAATCTCTCTCTCAGCCTCTGTTTTTTATTATTTTGCATGTATACCCAGAAATGGAACTGGCAAATCATATGGTGAATCTTTTTTTTTTTTTTTGAGATGGGGTCTCTTTCTGTCACCAGCCTGGAGTGCAGCGGCAAGATCTCGGCTCCCTGCAACCTCCACTTCCCAGGTTCAAGCGATTATCCTACCTCAGCCCCCTGAGTAGCTGGGACTACAGGCACATGCCACCACGTCCAACTAATTTTTGTGTTTTTAGTAGAGATGGGATTTCACCATGTTGGCCAGGATGGTCTCAATCTCTCTTGATCTCAGGTGATCCGCCCGCCTCAGACTCTCAGAGTGCTGGGATTACAGGTGTGAGCCACTGCAACCGGCCTCATAAGGTGAATCTATTTTAATTTAATTTAATTATTTATTTATTTATTTTGAGATGGAGTTTTGCTCTTGTTGCCCAGGCTGGAGTGGCAATGGCATGATCTCGGTTCACTGCAACCTCTGCCTCCTGGGTTCAAGCAATTCTGCCTCAGCCTCCCAAGTAACTGGGATTACAGGCATGCGCCACCACACCTGGCTAATTTTGTATTTTTAGTACAGACGGGGTTTCACGCCCCTCTGTCGGGACCAGGCTGGTCCCGAACTCCCGACCTCAGATGATCTGCCTGCTTCGGCCTCCCAAAGTGCTGGGATTACAGGCCTGAGCCACTGCGCCTGGCCCCCCCTTTTTTTTTTTTTTTGAGATGGAGTCTCACTCGGTAGCCCAGGCTGGAGTGCAGTGGCTTGGTCTCAGCTCACTGCAATCTCTGCCTCCTGGGTCCAAGCGATTCTCCTGCCTCAGTCTCCCGAGAAGCTGGGAGTATAGGCACCCGCAACCATGCCCGGCTAATTTAGTAGAGATGGGGTTTCACCATGTTGGCCAGGCTGGTCTTGGACTCCTGACCTCAAGAGATCCGCCCACATAGGCCTCCCGAAGTGCTGGGATTATAGGCATGAGCTGCTGCACTCGGCCTACATTTAATATTTTGAGGAACAGTTTTCCACAGCAGCCATACCATTTTACATTCCCACCAACAGTGCACAGGTGGTCCACCTTTCTCTACATCTTTGTGAACTCTTGTTATTTTCTGGGTTTTGTTTTGTTTGAGATGGGGTCTCGCTCTGTCACCCAGGCTGGAGTGTAGTGGTGCAATCTCGGCTCTGCAACCTCCGCGTCCCAGGTTCAAGCAATTCTCCTGTCTCAGCCTCCCGAATAGCTGGGACTACAGCTTCATGCCACCACGCCTGGCTAATTTTTTTTTTTTTTTGAGACGGAGTCTGGCTCTGTCTCCCAGGCTGGAGTGCA
>NW_012114932.1:1775491-1798059 GCF_000951035.1 Colobus angolensis palliatus | reverse complement strand
TGTCACCCAGGCTGGAGTGCAGTGACCCAATCTCGGCTCACTGCAAGCTCTGCTGCCCGGGCTCACACCATTCTCTTGCCTCAGTCTCCTGAGTAGCTGGGACTACAGGAGCCTGCCACCACGCCCGGCTAATTTTTTTTGTAGTTTTAGTAGAGACGGGGTTTCACCATGTTAACCAGGATGGTCTCGATCTCCTGACCTCGTAATCCACCCACTTTGGCCTCCCAAAGTGCTGGGATTACAGGTGTGAGCCACTACACCCGGCCTTTTTTTCTTTTTTCTTTTTGAGATGGAGTTTCACTTGTGTTGCCCAGGCTGGAGTGCAATGGTGCGATCTTGGCTCACCGCAACTTCCGCCTCCTGGGTTCAAGTGATTCTCCTGCCTCAGTCTCCCGAGTAACTGGGATTACAGGCATGTGCCACCACACCTGTCTAATTTTGTATTTTTAGTAGAGATGGGGTTTTTCCATGTTAGTCAGGCTAATCTTGAACTTCCGACCTCAGGTGATCCGCCCGCCTCACCTCCCAAAGTGCTGAGATTGCAGGCATGAGCCACTGTGCCCAGCCAGAATTTCTTATAATTCTATTTTCCTGGGTTCAATGGAGACAAAAATAACCAATAATATTTTCAAAATTTGCTTCTTGAAAAAATAATTATTAAAAATTTTCATTAAGGCTGGGCGTGGTGGCTCATGACTGTAATCCTAGCATTTTGGGAGGCAGAGGGGGAAGAATCACCTGAGGTCAGGAGTTCGAGACCAGCCTGGCCAACATGGTGAAACCCCATCTCTACTAAAAACACAAAAATTAGCTGGGTGTGGTGGCACATCCCTGTAGTCCCAGCTACTCGTGAGGCTGAGGCAGGAGAACTGCTGGAGCTGGGAAGCAGAGGTTGCACTGAGATTGTGCCACTGCGTGAAAGAGGGAGACTCTGTCTCAAAAAAAAAAAATTTTTTTTCATTAGAACACGTATATGGGGCACATATTTTTCCTGGAGCCAATGTGAGTTTGGAGGAGGAGAGGAGTGTAGCTCGGGTCCCCATGAGGCATAGGTTATGACTCCATTATCTGACAAAACCAAGGCTACAAGGCGAGGGGCTCAGTGACATGGGTTGGGGTCTGAGCGGTTGAGCAAGCACAGGCAACGCCCCCACCAAGCCCGTATTGCAAAGGGGTGTTGGATGGGCTGAATTTGCAGGACCTGTAGTGCTTGGGAGAGATGCCCAGGAGGCTGACTGATACTCAGTGCTGGACAGAAAGCTAAGTGTAGGTGGCATCCTCAATGTCCAGGTGGTGGGGAGCTGTGAGCCTGTGGGAGGCTGGAGAGGGGAGCATGAGGGCACCCAGGCCTGAACACAGGAAGAACACTGGATGGGGTTGGGAGGCCAGCACACATGTGAGCAGTGATATTGGTGCTGCTCAGAAGACTGGGCATGGGGTGGGGATCTGGCCAGTGGTGCAAGACCCTTGCTGGGTGCTGTTGGCCTGACTGAGCCAGGGCTGTTCATCTCTACTAAGGACCCGCTCCCCAGTTTGCTAGAGTGAGGTGGGATGTGGGTAGTGACAGAGGGAGGTAATGGGCATGGGATAGGAGGCCTTGAGGAGTTGGAAGTGTTAGGCTTGAGAGGGAGGAAGCTGTCAGGAGAGGTGACTTAGTGGGGCCTTCTGCATAGCCACCTTGTCTTGGCAGAAAGGTAATGCGCTCCCCGGCCTTCCTGGGCAAGGGACAGAAGAGCCCCAACAACATGCAGGGGCTGGACCCTGCCCTCCAGATGGTCCCACCCACATATGCTTCTGACCCTGGGGTCTGGGATTCAGGGTCGGTACTCACGGATTCTGTGAGCTGGGGACACTGCCTGGCCTCAAACTGCCCTGTCCATGGTCAGCAAGTGCAGAAAGGCCCTGAGTCTCCCAGCCTGAAACCTGCTTAGCCCTGCTCACCACACCAGTGTAATTACACCCTAAGGAGCAGGATCAATGGGTACCTGATGCCTGATTCATAGTCCAGTGCAGAGGATCAGAGAGCACTGGCCCAGAGTCAGCACAGTGGCCACACCCCAGTCTTGTAGGTGGGGGGCATTTACTGTGGTCACCTCACCCACCACCATCCCTACCTGACCTACAACCTCAAGGTGCCCCTGAGGGCCCCCACAGTCTTCAACTCTGGCTCTGGCGGGACTAACCTGGCCCGGCCACCGACCAGAGATTAGACAAGCCTGGTGGACAGTTAATGCTGCTGACGTCAGGGCCTGGCCGGGTGGCCACTAGGGGTTTGGGCCCTCCCCACAGGCAGTAGCACAGTCCATGTGACCAGGGCTTATTAAGCCGCTTCAGTGGCCGGAGAAGCTGGGGGCCAGATCTCAGGAGAGAGGGTAGGCATGTCAGGGCTGTGGGGGTGAGGCCTTAGCCATGAGGTCACCAGTTCTGGGGGCCCAGGCCGGGGAAGGGCTGGATAAGAGGGTTGCCTATGGGTCCCCTCCATACTTCTACACTCTGTGTTGTGGCAATAAAGCCCTGTTCATGCCCAAAGAGTAGCCTCCCAGGCACCAAACTGAGCAGAGCATAGTCAGCAGCTGAGGTGTAGTAATAGACCCTGAGGTGTAGGGGTGACAACCACCTTCTCCTGAGGATTTCAAACTCCCGATCATGAGCCCAGAAGGAGCGTGCTGCCCTGCACGCAGCCCTCCGCCCACCAGGGCTAGCCTGACGCCCAGGCTCCTTTTCCCTCCAGCCAAGCTCCTTTCTCCATCCACGGTGCCCTGTCCCTCCCCACCCTGGCTTGTGCCTTCTTCCCCTTGGCAGAGCAAGTCCGTGGGTTGCTTCGCCATCAGGCTCTCCTTGATTTGCGCCCTCCAACCTTGCAGGCGTTTTCACTTCTAGACCACCTGGAGATAGTGCTTGGAGACACTAGGGCTGGGGCTGTGTGGGTGGGGTGACAAGAGCAGCAAGAGCAGCCATTGTTGGACTAGCTGGCTCTTCACGATGACTCAAGCAGGGTTCTCAGAGGTGATCTACGAGGATGATGAAGGACAAGTAGGAGTCTGCCAAGGAGGTGGGACAGGATAGGGAAACTTCAGCCCTGGGAAGTACGAGGGCAGAGGCACAGGAGCATGAAAGCTAGCAAGTTCTGTGAAGAGCAGGAACGTGTACAGCGAGGCCAGCCAGGCCTGGGAGAGGTGGAGAGGCCTGCTGGGAGCAGGTGGGGAGATATGAGTGAGACCAGCCAGGTGTGGGGGGGCAGGAGCTGCAGGGGTCTGAGGAGTCAGGGGACACAGATACTGGGCTCTGGAAGGGCTGGGTTGGAGGCGAAGATGGGGCATTGCTGTTGGAGATGGTCTTGGGGCACTGTGTGGACAGCATGTTAACAGAGGTGGTGGCATGGTGAAAAGAGGCGGCCTAGCTAGTGGCTAAGAGTTCATTACTAGAAAGGAAGGAGGAGAGCCAAGGGCTATTGGTGCCCTGGAAGGAGGATGTGAGTGGTCCTGGAGCCCTGAGCTCTGCTGCACGGGTCTGGCAGTCTTTCAGGCCTGGGTTTAAGTTTGCGGAGATGGGGCAGTGGAGGCGGAGGCTGGGCTGAAGCCTGGGATAAAGCTTCCCCCATCCTCCATCCCAAGAGGCTGCCTGCAACCCTGCGGTTGCTCGGATGGACATTCCCTCCAGCCTCTGGGAGAAGGCGACCAGCAGCTCTCAGAGCCACATCCTAGCTGTCCAGCTGTCCGGCCACCACAGGCTGGGCCGGGAGATTCGGCAGGTGGCGGGAAAGGCCTCCGAGCTGTGTTTGCCCTGGCTAGGGCCCAGGCCTAGCAACAACAAACAGTCAGCCCCTCCCCCAGCCTGGCCACAACTGGTCTGACCCAGGGACCCCACATCATACCCGCCTCTGGGCCTCCCACAGCAGCCCAGCCCAGCCAGCCCCTGCTTCCTCCAGTCTAGATTGAGGACCCCAACACCCATATCCCAGGTGACCTTGAGCCAGCCCTGGCCCCTCATGAACTGCCAGTGAGAGCCACCAGCCCTTTGCAGACAGCTCCTGTGAGCATCCAGGGTGTCTGCAGGTAGGAGGTTGAGAGGTGGGAGGCAGGCCTGAGATCCTCCTCAGCGCCTCTTCTATATGGCTCTGTCCCATGGCAGATCCATGTCCTTTTGGAGGGTGGGAGTCAAAGTGAGCTCTGATCTAGCGATGATATCGGCTCCAGACGAGGAGTGAAAGGCAGCCCTTTCCCATTTTCCAGTCACCAGCAAGGCAGAAGTTCGAGTGGCTTGAGGTTTTCAGGGGGTGCCACCATCCCAATGCTTTTCTCTCTAGCCCTACCAGCCAGAGCTGAGCCCCCTACCCCATCTCACAGCTTCCCCTCTGTCCATTCCCCTCAGGAAAAAAGACAGCCATTTCCATGTGATAGAGGGAAACTGAGGTACGCCAGGGCTTGGCTGTGGTAGTTCTGTGAGTCAGCAGGAGAGAATCCTGGAGTCCTGACTCCCAGCCCAGGGCAAGGGAGGGTCGGGTATGTCCTCTGAGGGCATTCCTCCAGCACTGGGAAGCGGGGCAGGCATGACACAGAGAAGACCAGCTTGGATAGGAACAGCAGAGGCCATGAGATTAATCGGATCAGAGCCAGTGGCTGAGAAGCAAGGGGCACAGCTGTTCTGAGAACCCCCCCAGTTCACCCCAAAGGTCAGCATCTCCCCCAGCTTCCTACTGGCAGAACCTGGGACCTTAACACCTATCACCCGCCTCTGAGCACCAAGGCCTTGTGTGGAAAGCAGGCAGGGGTGGGATAGGTACCCCCAGCCAAGAACGGGGCCATCCTAAAACCCCTGTCTGTCCCCAGGGCACCAAGTCCCAGCCCCCTTCTTGTGGACAGGCTGACAGCTGTCTCCTACACTTTCTAAATAAGGACGGGGGTCATGATTGGGGGGGCCCCAGGTGAGGCTCAAGCAAGCCAAGCCTTACTCTTTGCCTGACCTCGCCACCCCTGCCCTCTCTGTTCCAGCCTCAGCCTCCTCTGAATATCTGGGGTGGAGACAGAATTGATACAAGAAGCCCTCCCACACTCACCCCGACCCCACCCCTGGTTGGGAAGGGGGAGGCAGATAGAAGAGATATTTTGTTGCCTGAGTGTCGCCTGGAAGTCCCTCATTCAAGCATCCCTCACTGAGGCTATGCATTGCCAGTCCTCTTGACTGAAGCTCCCCTTCTGGTTTTGAGGGGTGTGGGCAGAGCGTTTCAGGGGTTAAGGTGACACCCACAGACCTCAGAGAGAATCTGCTTCGGACTGAAGCATTCCCCCCACAAGACTCAACGGAGCCCCTCCGGCAGCTCTGCTCTTCCACCTAGGGGCTCCTTAACGCTCAGGCCGCCCCTTTGCTCCCGGGCTGCCCCGGCCCCAGCCATTCCCCGACCAGCCCCTCCTCCCGCGGGCCGCCAGGGATTGGCGGGCCGGGGGCGGGCCGGGGGCGGGGCCGGGCGCCCTTCATCCCCCACGTCGCTGTTGTCGCTGTTGCAGCCCTGAGTTCAGCCGGGAGCAGAGCGGACCGCACCGGCCCGAGCGGAGCGCCGCGCGTGCCCAGCCGCGAGGCCAGGTACCGCTTCGGGTGTTCATCCTGCCGCACAGGGGAATCGGGTGGGCCGAGCGCTACTGTCCACCCTCCTTGTCCATAGCCGGGCTCTGGGCAGCTCTCCTCTCCCGTCCTGACCCGGGCAGGCGCCCCAGCCTCCGGCGAGCCAAAGCCCCGCGCGCTCCAGGCGCCGGTCTTGGGGACCTGCCAGTCGGGACTCAGCGCCGAGCTTCAGCAGGGCGCTGGAGGTACCGGGAGGGACACGTCGTCGCCTTGGGGCCTCTCGGCATGGCCGGGAGGTACAGCAGGAGGTCGGCGGGCAGCCGGGGCTGGGACCACAGGACGCCTTGTTGGAGGCTCGGGCGGCACGCCACAGGCTTTCTGAGGCAGGGCCCGTGGGGCAGGCTGCAGAGGGCCCGAGGTGAGGACCCAAGAGGAGCCTGGAGCAGTCCCTGGAGCGCTGCCCCGACGGGCGCCTGACAGGCAGAGCAGCCCGGCTGGCACGATGGGAATCCTGGTATATTTATCCCGGCTGCTTTGGACAAGGGCTTGAGGGCAGATCGGGCCGGGCCACCTGAGGGGCCGCGAGGTACATGCTGGTCCCAGAGCCGGTGCCATTTGCAGAGGAGCCAGCAGGCACAGAAGGCGCACGACGCGCGTGGCTCCCTGACCTGTGGCCGTGGCGCCGTGCGAGCTCCTCCCAACCTGGAGCTGGG
The DNA here is from genome assembly GCF_000951035.1 of Colobus angolensis palliatus. Lineage (NCBI taxonomy): Eukaryota > Metazoa > Chordata > Mammalia > Primates > Cercopithecidae > Colobus > Colobus angolensis. The sequence goes on along the minus strand of NW_012114932.1, from coordinate 1,791,787 downwards.
TAGGGTATAAGTCAGAGCCGGCGCAGCGCACTGCAGAGAGAAGGAACCAAGACTTGGTTTGCAAGAGCCCGCCCCCGCCCGGTTGGCCCCTTCGATTGGCCACAGCGAATGCGTGCGTTTGTTTACACCCGGGCAGGGGGAAGCCAGGGGCGGGACCAGCGGGGACCCGCCCTTTTCCCCCCACAGGGACCTGAGTCCTGAGTCCAGGTATGGGCTCCCAAACAGGTCTGAGAAAGGCTAAGTCAAAGGCTCTTGAGCCCTGAGGAACACCATGGAGGACATCCCCACTCATGCCCATCCTTCCTTCAGCCTGCCAACCCTGTCCTTTCTTCCATGACCCACTCAGGGCACAGACCTGCCCCTGGAAAACGCCCTTGGACCTTTCACCTCTTCCTGTTCTGTAAAAGGTCTGGGATGGGGCTCATTTCCTTTTGGAAAGGAAGCAAATCCCTCAGGGCTCTCAGTCTGGGGGATAGAAAGCTAAAGAGACCCAAGGATGGTTCGATTTTGAATGGGGGAAATTAGGCACAGCCAGGGTACCCTTCCTGCAAGAAGCATCACTGGTGGGAGGGTCAGGACTGGAAGACGCCAAGCCTGGCCCATCTCTGAGAGGGCTGGAATGACTGAAACCAGAAATGGGAATCTGATTTCTTGACATTGGGAGCAGGGAGCTGAATCTCTGGGGAGGGTGGGAGTGTGTATCTCAGAATTTTGCTCTGCCTGGGCCCATGGGACCCATGTCTTCGCTGGCCTCTCAAGTCACTCTTCGTTGTGTGCTGGTTCTTTTGGCCCATGTCACAAATGGTCCCCACACCAGTCCAGGGCTCCAAGTTGCCAGATCATGACAACTGGTTGCTCCTCTTCTTGTGCCATTGCCCTAGCAAGTAGCCTTGAAGCCTTGGACAGATGGAGAAACTGAGGCACAACAAGAGTACCTGGGTGGTTCATGGTCTCTGGGTTGAGTCAGGGAAGGATTTTAAGCTGAACTGGCCACACCCTGGAAGTCTGGTGTGAGGACAAGCATCCAGTTTGAGAGGGAAACATATTTGGAGGGGAGTGGTGCGTGTGGGCCACCAGGGAGGTGCAGTTTTGGCGTCTCTGTGAACAGAAAGCTGAGGTGGAATGTACAGTCTATGCTATAGTAGAATTGGGTCTCAGTGGGAGGATGTTCTAGTGTAGACATGGCCAGGGGCCAGGCCTCAGTTGGAGCAGGTAAGAGGGCTTGCCGAGGGCCTCGACTGCATTCCATTAATTTATTTTTATTTGTTTCATTTTTTGAGATGGGGTCTCACTCTGTTGCCCAGGCTGGAGTGCAGTGGCACAATCTAGCCTTACTGCAGCCGCCGCCTCCCAGGCTCAAGCAATTCTCCCATCTCAGCCTTCTGAGTAGCCAGGACCGAAAGGTGCGCAACACTAAGCCTGGATAGTTTTTTTGTATTTTTGGTAGAGGCAGAGTTTCATCATGTTGCCCAGACTGGTCTCGGACTCCTGAGCTCAAGCAGTCTGCCTGCTTTGGCCTCCCAAAGTGCTGGAATTACAAGTGTGAGCCACCGTGCCTGGCCATTCCATTCATTTAACATTTGCTAAGCACCCACTGTGTGCCCTGTGTACTCTTGTCTAGTGGGCGAAGGGTAGGCCTTTGACTCTGGGTGGTAGGACAGACATAGGAGAACAGGGTGGGGCTCTAGAGGACCAGGCGGGGCTTCTGGGGGCCAAAGGGAAGGACCAGCTGCTGGGCAGGAGGGGCTTTCCGGCCAGTGGCCTGGGGTGGCTTGGTTTTGAATTTCCGCTCTGCGGGCCACGTCCTGTACACAGCCTCTCAGCCGGCACGTCTGCACACGTGCATGGCTGCTGAGAATGGGGGTCACTCCAAATGACCATCATCTCCACATATATTTTCCATTGCTCAGGTAGACAAGTCCTGGGTGCTGGACCAGGGATCTCTGAGCTTTCCAGTTGGGCCTGGCCTTGTGACCCTAGTGGGCTCAGCCCCACCCTCTGGGTGTCATAGCACCTGGCTGGTAGGGGCATAACCTGCTCTGTGGAGACCTGGAGGCACAGCAGCAGTCTTTTTGTGGGGTCCTCCAGGGTTCTGCCTGGCCATCTTGGCAGTGTCCATTGGGCCTACTGACCCCTCACCTGGGATCCCTGGCTCCCTCTCCCCTTCTTGCTCTTTCTGGGACTCTCTTTTTCCTCAATTGTCTCTCTTTTTTTTTTTTTTTGAGATAGGATCTCTCTCTGTTACCCAGGCTGGCGTGCAGTGGCGTGATCTTGGCTCACTGCAACCTCTGCCTCCGGGATCAAGCAATTCTCCTGCCTCGGCCTCCCGAATAGCTGGGATTACGGGCACCTGCCACCATGCCTGGATGATTTTTGTATTTTTAGTAGAGATGGGGTTTCACCATGTTGGCCAGGCTGGTCTCGAACTCCTGGGCTCAGGTGATCTGCCCATCTCAGCCTCCCAAAGTGCTGGGATTACAGGTGTGAGCCACCACGCCTGGCCTTACAACTGTCTCTTGCTGTCTCGTTGTCTGTCTCTTCCTCCATTTGGCTGTCTCTGACTGGGCGCTCACTCTGTTTCTCACCTCCCTGGTTGTCTCTGTCACTCTCTGTCTCCCTGTCTAAATGTCTGTCTGCTATCTGCATGTGATTTTTGTCTGTTTTTCTGTCTGTGTCCCTCTGTGTGCATCTGCATTTCCCTGTCTCCCTGGGCCTCTGCATCTCTGTCTGTCTGTCTGTCTGTATGGATCAGTATGCATGGATGTATGGAGCTAATGACTGTGTTTTCTCTCCCTGCTCTCTCCCTCTCTCTCTCTCTTCCCTCCCTCTTCCTCTTCTTCCTGATGTTGGATGTTGCCCCTCCTCCAGGCCGACCTTGACTTTAGCCCCCCATCGGACTCTCTGATGAGTCCTGAACTGCCCGAGGCCTGTGTTTCAGCTTTCTTTGAGGCCAGAAGTCCGGCTGTCCAAATATTTGGCCGGCTCCAGGGGATTCCGGGTCAGCAGGGAGGAGAATGGGCTGGCTGGCGCAGGGTCTCCCCTGCCCCTGGGGGGCCACAGTCACGTGATGTCCTGTCCTTTGCCTCAGCTGGGCCTCGGGCTGCACGTCCTTCTCAGCAGACTGGCAATGGGGGAGGTGGGGGCTGCTGTTGCTGTAGCCCACTCGTGAACCAAGAGCTTCTGGCTGCAACCTCTACGGGTGGCAGCCTGAGCAAGGAGGGTCCAGGGCTGGGTGGGAAGGGAGGCTGAGGTGCCTAAGGTTAGGCCCAGCTACAAGCATCTGTTAGAAAATGTACCCGGCCACAGGAAAGTCTACCTTCCGGCCCCAGCTGGGTCTCTCAGATCCTCCTAGACACCTCCGGATGCCCAGAACACACAGCCACAGACCCTAGATCCCAAGGCCAGGGAACTGGGGGTTGAGGATTAACATGGCCAGTAGTTCAGTTCTCTGGGCCATCTGCCTTCCCCTGAATGTGCCCCCTCCTGCATGTCACTTCTTCAGTATTAACCCAGTATTGGTCACACACTGGCCACTTGCATTGTTGTGTTGTTGATGAGGAGGATGTGGCAGAGGGAGGACTAGAATCTACTGGGGTCAAAATCTGGAAACGTGGGTCTGGAGGAGGGTAAGAGGTGTCTTTTCCCTGTTCTAACATCCTCCTCCCACTTGCTTTGTCCCTAGACCCCTGACCCCAGCAATCAACTACCATCAATTCCTGTGGCTGTGCCTTGAGAACATACAGTCCAAATGTCTCCATTGGATCTGGTTCCCCCCCTTACTAACACCTTGTCCTAGGAGGGGGCATCTTCCCTCTGAAGCCTGGAGGAGCAGGTGGACAGTGGGGTAACTGTCCAGATGGGTACCAGACTTAGAAGGGGGGGCACCCTGTCTCAGTCAAGGAGGGGAGTGGTAAAAATGAGCTGAGCTGGAACTGGGGGCAGCCCTCACCCCTGAGCCCCCAGGAATAATCATGAAGGACCCTCAAGCCAGGCGAGCTGTCTCTCTCCTGAGATCTTGGCGGAGGTCAGGAAGCCTGGGCCTTAGCAGTAAGCTCCAGGGGGTCTGTGCCTCCGCTGGTACAAGTGACCACCAAGGAAAAAAGAGCGTGAAGGCCTCCCTGTCACCAGCTCACTACTGCAGACCCAGACCTACTTATGTTTCTGAGCATGGGGAAGGAAAGCAAGGCTCAGAGTCCTGGGGACTCCAAGGACCTTGATCCCTGGGCAGAGAGCTGTGCTTCCTGTAGCTGCTTGCATCAGCTGCCCTGAGGTGGCCTGGATTCCTGGGGCTCAAAATCTTTAATTAGCCAAACTCAACACCTGCTGAGGTGTGACTGATGAATTCTCACCGGGTGATGTTTGCGTGGGCGGGCGTTACCTGCTGCACCATCCCTGTGGCTCCTGGCCCCTCCTGGCCCTTATCTCCCAGGAAAGCAAAACAGGTCCCAGGGCAAGGGCCTGGGCCGTTGATCTACTGCCTGGGCTCACACTACATCCATGACATGCCATTCTGATGCCCAGCCCAAGGCCACTATGATCTCCCCACCCTCTAGCACCTGGCCACTCTCTGGGCACCCATGGCCTGCCCTGGGGGTGAAGGCTTTGGGGAGGCTCCTCACTGATCCCAAACTTTGACCAAGCCTCACGGGACCCCTAGAGGATAGGGAGTTGGGGAGTATGCTGCCCCTAGCCACACAGTGAGGCAGGGCCAAGCCCAGCACCAAAAGGTCTACTCTGGGCTTTCAACACAGGGGATCAGGCTCTGCTGGGATCCTTTCTCATGCGGGGGCCCTTCCCTGAGTTTACCCTGACTCCTGGATACAAAGGAGCCTGGGAGGCCACAGGCCTGAGGGGTAGGAGCTGTCAAAAAAGGGCTGGCAGCCTCAGGGAATGGCTGGGGGCTCCATGCCAGGCCAGTGCTAATCCTCACCCTGGTCCCCAGCCCCCAGCCCTCCTCCCTGCCCTGGACCAAAGTCCATACTCCTGGACCTGGCCTTTACAGCTCTATCAGGTTTGTCTGTCACCACAGAACCTTCCTTCAACCCTCACAACCTGCCTTGTACTGCACTTCAGGGCCTCTGCCTATGCTCTGCTCTCTGCCTGGTGCCCCGTTTCCTGTTTGACACCCCAGGGTGCCTACTGGAATTTTAGGACTGGCTTCGTTACCTCCTCCAGGAAGTCTTCCTTAATTCCCTCATCCTTTTTTTTTTTTTTTTTTTTTTTGAGATGGAGTTTGGCTCTTGTTGGTCAGGCTAGAATGCAATGACACAATCTCGGCTCACTGCAACCTCCACCTCCCAGGTTCAAGCGATTCTCCTGCCTCAGCCTCCCAGGTAGCTGGGATTACAGGCATGCGCCACCACGCTGAGCTAATTTTGTGTTTTTAGTAGAGACGGGGTTTTTCCATGTTGGTCAGGCTGGTCTTGAACTCCTGACCTCAGGTGATCCTGCTCGCCTCGGCCTCCCAAAGTGCTGGGATTACAGGCATGAGCCACTGCGCCCAGCACCCCCATCCTCTTTTTTGAGACACAGCACTATGTGGCTTACACTGAGTTGCAGCAGGAGCTACAGGGTAGTGATGAGGGTGCTATTTGGGGGGGTTGTCTCTTTCAGGCTGGAGGTCACTTGAGGAGAGATATTCTAAATCCTTTCTGGGATCTCGGGCCAGCCCAACACCCAGCAATGACTGGTCATGATTGAGTAATAGCCACCAGGCCCCAAAGGTCTAGGCCCAGCTCCTGCAGGGGGATGGGGAACCTGGAGCTCAGACCTCAGACACCTCCCACGGCCCATGACACAGACTGTGGTCTCCCTGGAGGCAGTGCCTGGCTGCTATGGAAGAATATTAGGGCAGAGAAGTGTGTTTTGTCCAGGCTGCCAGCTCAGCACACTCTGAGGGCCTGTCCCAGCCTGCCCAGGACAGGGGGCTGAGAGAGGGCACCCCCAACTGAGTGCAGGAGGGACTCTGGAGTAGCTCTGGACGCCAGCACTGGCACTTCCATACCCAGGTGGGACCCTTGGAGAGATGCTGATGGCAAGGCTTAGGGCAGGAGCATGAGGACAGGTGGACCTAGGCAACTCTGGGGTCAGGGGAGAGGGCTCAAGAAGAGATGCTAACATTGTTAGAGTCCTGAGTAGGTGGGGCTGGGAGGAGAGGAGGTAAGATGCTGGCATCAGAAGGAGAGGCAAGTTTGAGGGATGCAAGAGTGCCATGTGTGGGGTCTCCAGGGTCCAGGTGCCAGAATCTGAACTCCAGCCTGGGGCTGCCTGGGGCAGTACAGGGAGGGAGTCCTCTGACCAGAGAGGCCAGAGGCTGCTGTGACCTCTGCAGCCTTCGGGGCACCAGGCGTGAGGCCTGAGCCCAGCCTCTCCTGTTCACCCCTAGCCCTGAGTGCTACATTTGAGTCCCCCAGTGCTCCAGATTCAAGGGCAGACCTGAGACCATCAGGGGCTGGAGTGGGGATGGGGGGTTCAAGGCAGAATTCAGGGTTCCTCAGCAGAGAGGGCGCCATGGCTTCAGGACCAGGCTCTGGCTGTCCTGCCTGGCAGGGCTGTCCCCCTCACTGGTCTCCACTCTGGCCTCAGCTCTCCTGCTGGCCAGGCTGGCCTTCAGGGTGTCCTTACAGAACCTGGGGGCACTATGCCCAGCCACCTCTGGGTATGAGGCAGGCAATTCCTGGACCCAGTGATGGGAGAGGGGCCAGTGAGTTGTCTGGGCAGTGGGCAGGGATGGTGGGGAAAGGGGAGCTGGTTCCTTTGAGGCCCAGCAGGGCCAAGCCCTGAGAAGGGATACTGATCTGGTGACCCAGGCTCCTCTACAGCCGGCCAAGGGCCTGAGCTCCTGGCCTGGGGCCCTAGGAAATGGGGGTCTGTTCAGAGGGTCCAATCCTGGACAGTGGGCCCTTGAGGGTTGGGGGTTCCCTGCCTGGCAGTAGAGGAGAGGCTTGGAAGAAAACATGGCCCTGAGGCCAGGACTGTGTGGAGGGTGAGGCGTGTGTGGCACAGAGAACCGGCCCTGGAGCACCCTTTTCCTGGAAGGCCCCCTGAGGGCCCTTTGCCGCAGCCAGGCGGGAAGGGCCCAGGTGTCCAGCTACCCAGCACCGCCTCAGGCATCCTGGCTCCGGGGAGGGGGACGGCCTCTGCGCCTGCCGTTCCCAGCGCCAGCTCTCAGCCCACAGAGGGCTCTTTGTTCTGGCTGCCAGCAGTGCCCGCCGGGCGGCTGGGAACAGGGCCCACAGCCCTCACCCTGTCCCGAGGCCTCCAGCCGTCGGGCAGTGCCATTCTAGATCGGGCAGGAGGCCCCTGGACACAGGGTCAGTGCAGGAAACCATCTCCCAGTACTGATGTCAAGGAGGAGAAGTCTATCCCGGGTACATACCCAGAGTGAAGTCTGGGGACCTGGGACTGAGCATCTGGGGATGCTGGTGCCACTGGGCTCTGAACTTGGGTCATCCAGATGACCCTTACTTCACAGATGGTGAAACCGAGCCCCCAAAGGCTTGCCTGGATGGGTGTGCGTGTAAGAAATGCATTATGTACTGGCTAGGGTGTCCCATCAGAACATGCTGGGAACTCAGGTGTCCAAGCTGGATCCCCCCAACGGCAGATCCCAGGGAGGCAGCAGGCAGAGCTGCATGTGCGGGTATGTCCCAAGTGACCTTCTGGGAGGTGTGCTATGGCTGCAGGCCTCGGGTAGAGGCGGGCCATAGGCCCAAGTAATTGGGCTAACCAGAGGGACTGGCTGCTCTGCAGACATCTGACTGTTGGTGTGAGACCGGTGCTCCTGGTGGTGTGCCCTGAGCCATGGAGGTGCCTTTGCAGACAGAGATGGTGGAGCTGGTGCCCAATGGCAAACACTCAGAGGGGCTGCTCCCAGTCATCACCCCCATGGCAGGCAACCAGAGGTGAGTACAAGAGGGACCCAGTGCTGGCTCAAGACAGGGCAGGGCAGGGGTACAGAGCAAAGGGCTGGAGCTGAGCCACCCACCCTGACCTGTGCCTACAGGGTCGAGGACCCCACAAGGAGCTGTATTGAGGGCAAGAGTTTCCTACAGAAAAGTCCCAGCAAGGAGCCACACTTCACTGACGTGAGCAGGGCAGCAACGGGTTGTTGGGGGACACTGTGGGGAACTTGGATGCAGTAATGAGGTGGTCTCTGGCAGCAGTGGGAGGCTGAGGGACAGTCAGGGGGAATGCCGCGATGCCCCTGTCCCTTGCTGACTCCTCCCACCCTTTCCCATCCCATTCTGGTGCCTGCAGTTCGAAGGGAAGACATCATTTGGGATGTCAGTGTTCAACCTCAGCAATGCCATCATGGGCAGCGGCATCCTGGGACTCGCCTATGCCATGGCCAATACGGGCATTATCCTTTTCCTGTGAGTGCCCTCAGAGAACCTTCTAAAGATAGGGGCCCTAAGCAAGTCACCAATCATGACCTCCCAGGACCCGCCAGTTCCCTGTCCTAGCACCCAGGCTGCAGTGGGTGGGCACTTCTTACACTAACAAACCATGGCTGAAAAAAACATCCACAGCCAAACAAGTACACCTCACTGCCCAGTAAACCAACTGAGGTCACAACACAGGCCAGTCTTACAGGCCAGAGACTGTCCTTCTGCCGCCTTGCACATGATAGCCAAGCCCCATGGCCAGGCTTTGTGTGGGCACACGTGTCCTTTGCCTGGGAGCTCTGTCTTGAAGCCAGAATGGAAAACATGTTTGTTTCAAGGACTCGAGAGGAGAAGGTGCTCAGAGGGCAGTCACAGGGACACTCTTGACCCAGAGGGCCCCTTCTGGGGTGTGTCCCACCCTGGATCAAACAGGGTGGTGTTCATCACCCCTGGGGCCTGCTGAGCTTGCATCCATACCTGTTGGAAGTCCAGACACCCAGGTCACAGACCCTTCACCCCCAGGCCTCTCAGAGCCCCTCACCCTCTGCCAGCTAGGGTAGCCCCCAGTGGCCTTTTGCTTCCATCTTCCCATGTGTCCCCAGGTTCCTGTTGACGGCTGTCGCCTTGCTCTCCAGCTACTCCATCCACCTGCTACTCAAGTCCTCAGGGGTTGTGGGTGAGCTTCACACCAGCCTGGAATGGGTGGGAGCTGGTGGGTAAACTGGGGCAAGTTCCTGACTTCTTGACCCTGCTTCTGCAGGCATCCGTGCCTATGAGCAGCTGGGCTACCGTGCCTTTGGGACCCCAGGAAAGCTGGCAGCAGCCCTGGCCATCACGCTCCAGAACATCGGAGGTGAGAGCAGTGGGCAGGGGCAGGCAGTAGGCAAGCGGACGGCCCTGAAAGCTGGCCGGTTGGGCTGACCCCAGCGCCTGCTCACCCCTCTCCCCACAGCCATGTCCAGCTACCTGTACATCATCAAGTCTGAGCTGCCACTTGTCATACAGACCTTCCTGAACCTGGAAGAGAAAACCTCGTGAGCCCTGGAGTGGGGAGGGGAGGAGAGGGGTGCGGTGCAATGAGGAGGGGTGGGGTAGGGGGCTGGGTGAGGGTGGGGGTGCCAGGCTGGGCTAGTGGGAGAGACAAGACAAAGAAGACAAGAAGCTGGTGGAGGTGGGAGAGTTGCCAGCAGAGCCAGCATTCAGTTCACACTCACTTGGGAAGCACCTAGGGGACGCCCCCTCCAGAAGGGGTATGTGGGGCTAGGGGCAGGGTGCAGCTGAGAAAGCTGGGCCCCTCCTCACCCCGAACCCAGCCTGTGAGCGTGGGAGGCTCAAGCTTAGCTCTAAGCACCTGCTATTCCTGATCATGGGATTGCCCCCCCCACCAAGAGATTAAGCCCAGGTGTCCCAGTTGCCTATCACTTTAACCAGCATTGACTGGGCATCAAACGTGTTTTGTGGGACAGAGGGGACACAGTCAGGCCCTGCTCTTGTCAGCCCAGCCGAGCAAGCAGAGGGGCTGGGAGGTTGAGAGTAGCTCCGGCAAGAGGGAGAGCCGGAATTCTGCCCCTAGGGCCCTGGGCCTTTCCCAAGGAGTTGACCTCCGGGCTTGCCTTTGAGGACGGTCCTGGCCCTTATCTCCTTGTTTCCCTGTGCCCCATATCCATTCCTGGTGGGTTAGAGGAGGGAGCAGGATGAGGCAATGCCAAGATGCCAGAAGGAACCGCAAGGGATACAGGTTATTGCAAGTGCCTGAAACCCCCGTGGAAAACACCACCTCCCTCTAGAACCAGGTCCCTTCCTCCCACCCACCTCCATCCAAAGGCTGGGCCCAGACCTGTGTGTCCTGAGAAAAGCAACAGCAGTGCCTATAATAGAGAGGGTCCTGAGCATGAGCTGTGTGCCAGGCTGGAACCTTAGTTCTCACGTCACCCTGAAGGACAGTACTGAGGGCACGCCCTTTTTTTTTCTTTCTTTCTTTCTTTTTTTTTTTTTTTTTTTGAGACAGAGTCTCGCTCTGTTGCCCAGGCTGGAGTACAGTGGTGTAGTCTTCGGCTCACTGCAACCTCTGCCTCCTGGGTTCATGCGATTCTCCTGCCTCAGCCTCCTGAGTAGCTGGGATTATAGGCTCCTGCCACCATGCCCAGCTAATTTTTTTTGTATTTTTAGTAGAGACGGGATTTCACCATGTTGGTCAGGCTGGTCTCAAACTCCTGACCTGATGATCCACCCACCTTGGCCTCCCAAAGTGCTGGGATTACAGGCGTGAGGCACCACGCCCGGCCGGGCACGCCCATTTTGCAGATGGGGAAAGTGAGACTCAGAGCTGTGGACAAACATTCTTCAGATGTCACTCACTGGCACCACTGGTAACTCCAGCAGAGGGAGGCAGGGGCCCCATCCCAGGCTGAATGGATTCTGACCCTGGCTCCCGATTCCTGTCCCTGCAGGGACTGGTACATAAATGGGAACTACCTGGTGATCCTTGTGTCTGTCATCATCATTCTGCCCCTGGCACTGATGCGGCAGCTTGGTGAGTGTGGAAGGGTCAGAGCCTTGGATGAGATGTTGGAGGCATATACCATGGGAGGGGCCCCAGGTCTCAGAGTGCCCCCTCCACTTTGCAGGCTACCTGGGCTACTCCAGCGGCTTCTCTCTTAGCTGCATGGTGTTCTTCCTAATTGCAGTAAGTCATCTTCCATGTTGGCCGAGAAAGCGGGCAGCGGGTCTCTCGGGGGAGTTCCCTGTCATCAGGAGGGGGCATGTGTCTCTGGGAAGCCTGGGCCAGAAGGCAGCTCCAACAGTCCTGATCTAGATGTGGCTTCATGGTAACTTCCCAGGCAGCTCAGCCTGGCTCTAACACCCTCATCCCTCCCCACTCCAGGTCATCTACAAAAAGTTCCACGTGCCCTGCCCACTGCCCCCCAACTTCAACAACACCGCAGGCAACTTCAGCCACATGGAGGTCGTGAAGGAGAAGGTGCAGCTGCAGATCGAGCCTGAGGCTGCAGCCTTCTGCACTCCCAGTTACTTCACACTCAACTCACAGGTTCTGACAGGTCAGAGCGGGGCGGGGGCCCAGTGAGAGTGGGGGACTGCCTTGACACAGCCTCATGTTTCCCCAGACAGCATACACCATCCCCATCATGGCCTTTGCCTTCGTCTGCCACCCCGAGGTGCTGCCCATCTATACCGAGCTCAAGGAGTAGGTATCTGTGGCTGGCAGCGGGGGCGGGGCTGCCCTGAGCTGGTCTGGGGAGAATGGATGTGGTCCTGAATGTGGAGAGGGGAGTGACAGGAGCCAAGTCACTTTATCTAAGATCTCCGGGGCAGCCATGAGAGGCGATTATGAGCAAGAAGGAGACTCCCTCAGCTGCTGAATGGTGAAAGTGTGGTGCCAGAGAGGGCTTGGGGCACATGGGGGTCTCCCAATGTTACCCAGCTTGTCATCAACACCCATCCCCCACTTACCCACAGCCCCTCCAAGAAGAAGATGCAGCACATCTCCAACCTGTCCATCGCCGTCATGTACATCATGTACTTCCTGGCTGCCCTCTTTGGCTACCTCACCTTCTATGGTATGGTGACACTGGTGGGCAGAGGCCTAGGCCAGGCTGGGGGGAAGGGGCTGGTTGTGGCCATGGTGCCCTCCATACCGAGGCGTGTGGTGCCTGGCTGTTCCTTGCTGCTGTGGACGTGAGTCTGCATGCCAATCCCCACAGTGTTGGGGTCCCCCAGGCAGCTCAGATCCCACCTCCTTCCTGGGGCCACCTGCTGACTACCCTCCCTGCCTGCCACAGATGGGGTGGAGTCAGAGCTGCTGCACACCTACAGCAAGGTGGACTCATTTGACGTGCTGATCCTGTGTGTGCGTGTAGCCGTGCTGACAGCAGTCACGCTCACAGTGCCCATCGTTCTGTTCCCGGTGAGCTGGTGGGCAGGTGGCCAGACCAGTGGCGGGAGGGGCTGATGGGGCCAACAGGCTGATTATTCTTCCCACCTGTCCCCCAGGTGCGCCGCGCCATCCAGCAGATGTTGTTTCCGAACCAGGAGTTCAGCTGGCTGCGGCACGTGCTTATTGCTGTTGGCCTGCTCACTTGTATCAACCTGCTGGTCATCTTTGCCCCCAACATCCTGGGCATCTTTGGGGTCATCGGTGAGGGTCTGGCCCTGCTGTGGAAGCAGGGTATTGCCCCAGAGGAATTCACCTCTGCAAATCATGGCAGATTCCTGAGCTTACACCCTACATTAAGTGGAGTGGCCATGTGCACAGTTTGGCCTCCCATCTGAGCTTTTGTCCATAGGCTATTCTAATCCCTTTTCGGGACTCAGAGTCACTGAGTCAGTCCCCCATGCTGGAGGACAGGGGTGGACCCCAGGGATCAGAGGCCTCCTCGAAGGATCTCACTGGGTCTTGTCCACATTTCACATGTCAGGAAACTAAATTTCAGAGTGATTAAAGGAGCAGCAGGGCCACACAGCTGGTGAATAGGAGCCTTGGGCTTGATTCAGCCCCAGGATTACTGCACTCCAAGTTTGGCGCTCCATCCACTGCCACATTCCAGATGGGGCTCTCAGCTGGTAGAGCAGACAATTCTGAAATATCTTTGGGGTGACCCAACTCAGAGGACTAACAAACTCTGCCAGGACTGACAGACAGACCTGGGGGCTGAGTATCATGGATATCACGGACAGCACTCTTCGTTCTCTATGTCCGAAATCTAACTCGAAATGAATTAAGCAGAAAGGAATTCACTGGCTCAAATAACAGAGAAGCCTTCAAGTATAGCTGTAGCCTGGAGCCCAATACCCTTAAGCCCTCATCTCTCTCCATCTCTTGACTTGCCTTTTCTCAATGCTAGCTTCACTGGCTGACATTCTCCTGACACTGACATCACCAGCCTTCTATCCTCATGGATAGAGAACAAGGGGGAGAGGCTGATGGGCTAGGATCAGGCAGAGCTCTCCAGTGGTCTCGACGTGAAACTCTCTCAATAAGGAGTATTTGATCTCATTGAAAAGTCCACCCCCAAACCTTAGTCAGTAGGAGGATATGAGCCAGCAGTGGCCATGTCTTGTTCTTTGCAGGTGCCACATCTGCCCCATGCCTCATCTTCATCTTCCCTGCCATCTTCTACTTCCGAATCATGCCCACTGAGAAGGAGCCTGCGAGATCCACCCCCAAAATCCTGGTGCGAGGGGCCTGGAGGCCGGTAGGCTGGTATGGGGCTAAGGGAACTGCCCTGACCTTGGACCTGACCCTGACTTCTGATCTCACAGGCCCTGTGTTTTGCTGTGCTTGGCTTCTTGCTGATGACCATGAGCTTGAGCTTCATCATCATTGACTGGGCCTCAGGGACCAGCCGGCATGGAGGAAACCACTAGGGTGACCCTCATGCTCTTCTGTCTACTCACCCTAGCAGCCCTGCCCAGACTCTTCAGCCCCTGCTCCCATCCAGTGGCCAGTCAGGGGAGGAGAAAGACGCGATTAACACTGTGGCATTCAGCCAGGCCCCATGTCCTCTCTGTGGAAGGTTTTTGTTCAAGAGCCAGGACCAAGGCCCTTGGGCCACTACCCTGCTAGGCTCCAGAGCAGCAGGGGCTTCTTGAACTGGGAGCAGGGTGGGGCTGTCACCTTAGATCCCACCCAAGCCCCTCATTCCCTCCTTGCACAGATGCATACACTGGGGCCCAGCAGCTGCCTCCTGAGGAGATACAGCCTGTAGAAACATACAGAACTGGAATCGGCCTAGAGCCATTCCCCTACCCTGCTGCTAGGCCATGGTCTGTGCCCTGGAGCCTCATCTCCCCACTTGTTTTCCCCCCTTTTATTCCCTAGGCCCTTTTCAGACACTTGGGCCCTTGGATACTCTTCTCCCATCCCCTTTCACAGGATGACACCCTCTCATACCCCATAGCTGGGGCCAGCAGGTTCTGCTGAGGGTGGGGCTGGTGTAGCTATCCCCAAGAGACCGCTGCCCTGTCCCTTCACCAGTCCTGGGGAGGCTGGGACTCCCCCTGCCACAAGCCTGGGCCACAGCTCACATTCCACTGCTGGGAGAAGAGACAGGCCGGGGCCCAGAGTGGCCTGCCCCCGGGAGCCAAAGACCCCAGTGGCCACACTGGGACAGGGTGGGGAGGCTGGCAGCCCTCTTTTATAAATATTATACATAAGACCAGCTGTGTTTTCTATTCTTGGTCTCCATGGTCCCTGGATTCCTGGAAAGTGAGGTAGGGGCCAGAACATGGATGGTGATGGAGGGCCCCCGTCTCTTTGTCTGGGATGAGGGTGGGGACAGGGCAAGTCCCCCACCCACCCCACCCCCTGCCTCCCAAACTAACCAGTGGCACACTCAGACCCAGCTCTGGGCCTGGGCCAGGCTCAGCACAGACCTGCTTTCTCACGGGGTGAGGTGGGGAGGAATTAATGAGGCCCCAGGAAGTGGGACAGAGAGAGGCCTCCGGAAGGAGGCAACGTGAGGTGCATCCCCAGCAGCTTCAGGGAGGGTCTGAGCTGGGGGCAGCTGAGCCCTGAGGGAGCCCCAGGAAGGGCCCCCTTCCTCCCCTAGCTCCCAGGCTGCCATGTCAACTCTCTGTCAATGCCCTGAGTCTGGGGACAAAAGTCCAGGAATCCTGTGCCCTGTTGGGCTGATCTTTTTATTAACAGTAAAATCCACTGTGAATAAAGTGGGTTAGTAGTCCCTGTGTGGGGGGCCCCAAATGGCAAAGGGAGGCGGGAGTCCAAGGTAGGGCAGGGGCTGTAAGGAAGCAGGATAGCCCCAGGTGTCCTGGCCCCGGTGGGACTGGGAAGCTGCCCACTGCCTTGAGCAGGCCTGAACCAGCTGAGACCCAGTGGGATAGAGCTGCGCAAGCCTTGGCACCAAACCCTCATTAAGAGAGACCCTGCACCAGGCTAGGCCGCTGGGGAAAGGACAGCAGGAAAGATCCAGTTTGAATTTTCAAGGCAGCTGCCAGCTCGGGAAAATCCTGAAGAAAGAACTTCCTCAAGCCGATGGCTGCTAGGCCCACAGCAGTGCCAGCTCAGCAGAGGGGAGCTTCCTGAGTCCCATTCCCATCAGGCCCAGGCATCTGACTCCAGGCTGGGGACTCACCCAGCAGCCCTGTGGCCCCAGGAAAGAGCTGGACACTGGCCTAGAGGTGGATGCAGCACAGGGTGTTCTGATGATAGGGGCTGCCCTCTAGAGGTCTCGATGGGGCCATAACCCTGCCTGGAACCCTTGGTTCCTAGGCAGTGGGGGACAATGAAGGGCAAGTCTATCCCGCAGGCAGACCTGGGGGTCTTTTCTTGTACTCCCTCCATCCAAAGAAGGCTGCAGGTCAGAGCAGCAGCAGGACACCACGTCTGGCTCAGGCCCCGCAGACCAGGTGAATATGCTAAAGGTAGCACCCTCTGCGCACACACATACACACAACTGGTGTGGGGAAGGAGACTGGGCCCTGGCCCAAGAGGCCATCTCTGCTTGCCCAGTCAGGTCTCCTCCAGCCTGACCATGGGCAGCAGGCTCCAGCAAGGAGGAGGCAGGTAACGTGGCCACTACACTAGATTCAAGAGCCAAGTGTCCACATGACTGTTTGAAAATGAGTATCGCCAGTAATGGTGGTTCACGCCTGTAATCCCAGCACTTTGGGAGGCCAAGACGGGTGGATCACGAGGTCAGGAAATCAAGACCATCCTGGCTAACACAGTGAAACCCTGTCTCTACTACAAATACAAAAAATTAGCCAGGCGTGGTGGCAGGCGCCTGTAGTCCTAGCTACACGGAAGGCTGAGGCAGGAGTATGGCGTGAACCTGGGAGTCGGAACTTGCAGTGAGTTGAGATGGCGCCACTGCACTCCAGCCTGGGTGACAGAGCAAGACTCCGTCTTAAAAAAAAAAAGACACATTTT
>NW_012114932.1:1772860-1773516 GCF_000951035.1 Colobus angolensis palliatus | reverse complement strand
CCGCCCGTCTCGGCCTCCCAAAGTGCTGGGATTACAGGCTTGAGCCACCGTGCCTGGCCCCCTTTTTTTTTTTTTAAGACACAGTCTAGCTCTGTGGTCCAGGCTGAAGTGCAAATGACATGATCATAGCTCACTGCCGCCTTGAATTTCTAGACTCAAGGGACCCTCCTGCCTCAGCCTCCTGAGTAGCCGGGGACTATAAGCACATGTCGCCACTGCCTGCTTATTTGTATTTTATTTTTTGTAGAGACAGGGTCTCACTATGTTTCCCAGGCTGGTTTCAAAGTCCTGGTCTCAGATAATTCTCCCATTTTGGCCTCCCAGAGTGGTGGGATTACAGCTGTGAGCCACCATGCCAGGCATAAGTCTAAGTTTTTAATAGATTATTCCAGCTGCTGCATTAAGACTAGGCTCTGGGTGCGGAATGGGGGGCAAGGGTGACACTGACACAAGGATTCCTGTAGTTACTCCAAATAGTCATGTTGCTTGGCTTAGCCCAGGTGATGGTAGAGGTGGGATGAGGCACTAGGATTGTCCTAAAGGTAGAGGTGGCAGGGTTCCTGGATGATTCGAGTATGGGAGGAGAGGCAGAAATAAGTCAAGGGTGACTCCAAGGTTGTCTAGGGATAGAGGTGCCACTGCAGGAGGCTGGAAGA
>NW_012114932.1:1763651-1766115 GCF_000951035.1 Colobus angolensis palliatus | reverse complement strand
GGAGCAGTAATAATTGACTGAGAGTTACTTAGAAAGAAGAGCAGCCCTGGAAAAATCTGAAAGCATAAAACTACTTTCCAGCCAAGTAAATCTGCAAACCGCCTGGCTACACACACCGGATTAGCCAGCCACCTAATCCGCCAAACTACGCAGAAGGAGGCCTCTGCTGACCCCTGGCGGTCACCAGCCGAAGTCTGGCTGCGCGGGGACCCACCGACACGTTGCCCAGTCGTGTGGCTGCGATGGCCGGTCACCCATACCCGTGCGGTCGAGCCTTGAGGCTCCAGGACAGTCCTGGAAGGCTTCCTGGCAGATCCGTGGGAGGAAAGCAAACAAAAGGGCGGGAGGCGGGAGGGGAGAGATCCCCCGGGATGGGTAGGGCCTCGACGCTGGGCATCGTGCGCAGGTGTGTACCGCAGGGAGCCAGCCAGACCCCCACGGACTGCCTGACCTTGGGGGAAGCCCGGCGTAGAAGGGGCTGGACCCCCAGAACCGCCCTTGACTATGTGTTCTGAGAGCAAGTTGTACCCAGTTCCTCTCTATCTTCCCGACGACTCTGAGGTCAAACTCAGCAGGGCATCCGAGCCCCCACGGCGCAGCGGGCCTAGGCTGGCATGGGCGATGCGAAGCTACGTCGCCCTCAGGAAGCAGCGGAGGTGTCCAGCGGGAGAATGAGCCAAATCACCGTTTAATCTCTGCTGTGAAGTGGAAGCGGGAGAAGGAGGGAGCGTCTCATGACGGAGGGTGTGAAGACGCTAGACTGGAGGAAGCAGAAAGGCGGGTATCACTGGGGACGTTCTGAAGGTGAGCCGAGGGCAGCCACCGCGGAGGAGACCCTGGCGAGGTGGGGCCCCGCGCGCGGCAAGGGCGATGGGGTGCCACAGAGAGCTCGTTGCAAGAGGACGCGGGACGGCTGCAGCTCTGCGGAGACCGTGCCTCGACGGCCAAGGAGTGGCAGGTCGGCGGAGGCGGGAGCCAGGACCAGAGGCAGAGCGAGGCAGGAGAGCAGGCAAGGTGGGGACCCCAGCGAGTAGGGGCCGCGAGGCGGGGGCCGGTGTGCTGCTAGGTGCTGGGTCGGCCTCGGCTCCCGCGCTACACCCCAGGCCCGCCAGGAGGCGCCGCTGCCCCAAGAAGCCGTTCCGGCCTCTCCCGGCCACCGAAAGCCCGCGCTCCGGCCTAGAGAGGCCCCGGAAGCGGCGGTGCAGCGCACTCCGAGGCCGCTTCCGGCTTTGGCTCGGCAGGAGAGGCCAGAATTGGGGGAGGACTCTGTGGGCGGGGCGTGGGTGAGAGAACCTTGGGGGAGGTGAAGAACTGGGAGTGGACAAGGGGGAAAATAAGAATTAGGGAGGGGCTGCGGTGGGCAGGGCCGAGGGCAGATGGCACCCTGCGCAGCTCTCGATCCACTGCTGAGCCTCCTGTCTTTTTACCTCGCAAAATGCCGTCCTGGTGAGGTCCCTGGGGAGCCCACCGCTGGCCAAGACCCGGGTCAGGGCAAGGAAGGCTTCATAGAGGTACAGAGGTGCACGAAGGCGGGAAAGCAGATAGGGGGACATTGGGAGCCCCTTTAGACCGATCTTTAGGTGTCTGAGCCACGGCCATTTGGAGAGAAGGCTGCTGAATGGGGATCAGCCCGCCCAAACCTGCCAGAGGAAACAAAAACTCCCTCCCGTTATAATTGCTCCCCGCCCCTCCCCCCGACCGGCTCTCTTCTCCCAGGAGACAGGACAGCCCTGTCCCCACAGGCTTCACTCCATTTCCCTCGAATGGTGCCCACCTCCTATCCTCCCATCTCTCGTATCCTCAGGTTCTACTCCTCATAGCAACCAGAAGGAACTTTAAAAATCAGATCATGTTGGCTGGGCACGGTGCACGGTAGCTCACGCCTGTAATCCTAGCATTCTGGGAGGCTGAGGTGGGCGGATTACCTGAGGTCAGGAGTTTGAGACCAGCCTGACCAACATGGCGAAACCCCATCTCTACCAAAAATACAAAAAAAATAGCCGGGTGTTGTGGCGCGCCTTGTAATCCCAGCTACTCGGAGGCTGAGGCAGGAGAATTGCTTAAACCTGGAAGGCAGAGGTTGCAGTGGACCGAGATCACACCACGGCAGTCCAGCCTGGGCAACAGAGTGAGGTTCTGGGGGCAGGGGGAAGAAAGGCTGGAAAGAAGAAGGTATTGAGGGTGAGAGAATGGAAACAGCTGGTAGGAGGGTAGGTTGGAGCTTGGTGAACGACTTCCAGGATCGGGATGCTGGAAACTGAACTGGAAAACAGTAGACAGAGATTGGATAGTGGAGGTCTGCACATCAGGGAGTGTGCAGGGTGGCCACTGATCTGCCTGGCCAAGTGCTGGTGGCTAGGGACACAGCAGGTCCAAGACGCTGGCAGGGATGGCAAGGAGCCGTGGAGAGACCCAGGGGACCATTCAGATGTTTGCCTAGGCCAGGTGTGGTGGCTCATGCCTG
>NW_012114932.1:1760057-1763601 GCF_000951035.1 Colobus angolensis palliatus | reverse complement strand
AAAAAAAAAAAAAAAAAGTCAGATGATGTCATTCTGCCTTCAACACCTTCCAGTTGTTTCCTTCATACATGGAATGCAATTTAAACTTTCTTGCCCCATGGCCGGGATGATCTGGCCCTTGCTGATCTGTGCCCCTTGATGCTAACCCACAGCCTGGCCTATTGGCATGGGCACCATGCTGGCCCTCATGTTAGGGCCTTTGCCCTGGCTGATGGCTTTTCAAAAGCTTTTTCTCCAACAGCCTGAAGTCACTCCTGGCAAGGCCCACTTCCCTAACTGTCTGCTTGGCCTTGGTCACAGTATTTGCTTCATATGGTACAGGCAGAGCAATGCTTGTGCGTCCAGAACTCAATGACCAGCTTCCCTCCCGCAACAGGTCCCTCCTCCCCTATTACTCCCTCGCTCCTAGTCACAATCTACAGGAAGCCCCTGAGCCCAGCTGGCAAGGTGCACCTTGCTTGGCTGCTTGCTATTGCATCACCTTCATTAGGGCTGTTTTTGCTCCTTCATTAAATTAAATTCCAGGAAGCAGTGCTGATGACAGCCCTAACGAGTCGCCGGAGAGGCTCCCAGCCCCAGCCTTTGGAAAGCATGGCAAGGAGGACTAGGCAATAACGTGAACAAAGCAGTAGCTCCTGGGAATAGAATTGATTATCATTTCCCAGGCCCTCCAAGGACCCTGGGCTTCCCAGGGTAGGTGGTCTTTGGAGACTGCCTGTACAACAGGCACAGTGGCAGATTGTACCATGAACTTTTCAAGGACAAAGAGAAGGAGGGAGGTTAAGTTTAGTCCTTGGCCCCAAAACCCTGAGAGCTCCTGAGTTCCCTGCAGGGCTTGGGTAGCTCCTCCCCCATCATACAGGAGCACCCTGAATGCCAGAACCAGTTAGGTTTGTAGGGCTAGGCATGGATCACTGGCTTGGAGATGCTGGTGCCCCTACCTCAGCATCCCCTGGAGACTTGGGAATCCCCTGTGTGGCTTGTTCCTCCGTGATGCCTCATGGCAGTCCCCTCTCACACCAGTGTTTTCTTGCTCTCACTATTCTGGCCAGGCTGGGCTCCTCTCTGGTTCGGGAGCACCCAGCTCCTTCCCAACACAGGGCCCTTGCACTTGTCGCTGCCTCTGTTGTCACTCTCTTCTGGCTTGTTACAAGACTGGTCCTTCCACATGATTCAGAGATCCCCTCCTCAGACTGTCTTCTCCTGCACACACCTCCCAGTGGCTGTAGAGTCACCCTATTGATTTCCTCTGATATGGTGAAATTCATTTCCCTGTTTGTTTGGTGTGTGTTCCTCAAGGACAGGGCCCAGCTGCCTCTTTTACCATAGTGTTCTCAGCACATTGGCAGGCAATATGTTCAGGGAACAGTGGTTGAACAGATGACCCCTTCCTCTGGATCCTCCCGCACTGACCCCAAGCCTCCACCCCTGTGTCAGGTTGGGCCCCCTTGCCTAATCCAGATGCTTATGAGGAAGGGGTGCTGGGGCCTGAATTCTCCAGGTCAAAGCCAATGATCTGTGAAGAGGGTGGATGACCAGAAAGGGGGGACTTTGGGATCCAGGACTCCCAGGCTTTCGGGTTTTCCTCCTGGACAAAGAAAGACCTGGGAAGAGGGGACTGCCAGGGAGCAGGGAGGGAGGGCAGGATGGCTGACTCCACTTTCAGAACTTTCACTGGGCTAAGAAGCAGGAAGGGGAAAGCGCAGAATATGCACCAGGAAGTGGAGTCTGCCCCAGGGCAGTAAGGAGGGAGCAAGCTGTGGCCACCCAGGTCTAAAAGCAGTATCTGCAAGGCTGTGATTGAGTTGGCCACAGGTCCTTGGTGGGGGACTCCCTATCACCTGGGAGCCATGGAGGTAGGGTGGTCAGGATCCTGAACTCTGGGCATCCCTGTGGGGTCCTACCTGGTCCTGGACTCTGGGCAGGGACAGGCACACCCACCCCGAAACTGCCTTTGGGGAAGTGCTAGCAGCTTCCCCTTCCTGGAGCCTGCAGGCAAGCGTGTCACAGCCCACTGAGAGGGTCTTCGTTCCTCACCCTGCTCAGGGCTACTGCTTGGTAGGAACTCAGGCCAAACTGGACCTGCTGTGCTGCCCGTGGTGAGCCCCAAGGCTATTCTGGCAGTAGGGGTGAGCCAGCAGCTACCACTTCTTCATTTCAGCTGAGATACCACCCTCAGCTCTGCTGATATCATTCCATTGTCCTTTATGGTCTAGTCCAAGTGGTGCTGGGCCTGGTGGCCATGGGGACAAGTCATGCCTCCTCCAGTGCTCATGAGGCCCTGGCTAGGCAGCTGCCCCCAAAATGACCTCTCCTGAAAGGACTCCTGGATTCCTGAGTATGAAGAAACCGGGATGCCCACAATGTACCTCACCAATGACTGTGACTGGGTCCTGGCCCACTCTGGACCTCAGCTGACTCAGCTGCAAAGCAAGGGGTTTGTTTCTCTAGCTCTCAGCCTTGATTTTCTCACTGGCCCTTCCCCAGACCCCTGCCTCTCAGTCCTACTGCCCTTCCTTTGCTTGTACTCTTCCATATTCTTGCAATATTCTTCCTCACTGTTCTTCTCCCTCTAGCACTCCCTGCATCACCTCCTCAAAGAAAGCTTCTTGATCTTCCCAGGCACCACTGGTTTCTCTCTTGTCTGTGTATACAGCTACATGAATATTTCCATAGGGGCGGCAGCTCCCAGCTCCAGGATGAAGAGACTGATTGATTGATTGATTGACTGATTGGTTGATTTTGAGACGGAGTCTACCTCTGTTGCCAGGCTGGAGGGCAGTGATGTGATCTTAGCTCACTACAACCTCCACCTCCCGGTTTCAAGCGATTCTCCTGCCTCAGCCTCCCAAGTAGCTGGGATTACAGGCATGAACTGCCATGCCCAGCTAATTTTTGTATTTTTAGAAGAGATGGGGTTTCACCATGTTGGCCAGGATAGTCGATCTCCTGACCTCATGATCCTCCCACCTCAGCCTTCCAAAGTTTTGGGATTACAGGCGCGAGCCATCGCACCCAGCCTTATTCATTTAAATTGACACGTATTTACCTGCCACCCTGCAAGAAGCCTGGAATTAGGGATGTGAGTGGGATAGACCCACCACCAGAATAGTGGGATGTGGCTGGGGAAGGGGAAACCCCAGGACAATGGGACTCAGGCCCAGCTCACAGCCAGGGAATGAAAGGTGGGGAGGAGGGATTAATTTAACAGGGTAGGGGGATGGGATGGAAGATCCTGGGATGGAGAGAGCAAGGGAAGCCAGATGGTTGGAGTGCCAGTGTGTTGCACATGGAGGGACATGAGGTCGACCCTTGAGTGGAGACAATCATAAAGCCTTACAGAAATCGCTACTATTGGGCCAGGCACGGTGCCTCATGCCTGTAATCCCAGCACTGTGGGAGGCCAAGGCAGGAGGATTGCCTGAGTGAGCCCAGGAGTTCAAGACCAGCCTGGGCAACATGGTGAGACCCCATCTCCATTTAAAAAATAAAAATGGGGCCGGGCACGGTGGCTCAAGCCTGTAATCCCAGCACTTTGGGAGGC
>NW_012114932.1:1750492-1757307 GCF_000951035.1 Colobus angolensis palliatus | reverse complement strand
ATGGGCTGCACCGTGAGCGCCGAGGACAAGGCGGCGGCCGAGCGCTCTAAGATGATCGACAAGAACCTGCGGGAGGACGGAGAGAAGGCGGCGCGGGAGGTGAAGTTGCTGCTGTTGGGTGAGGCCGTGTCCCGCACTGGGATCCTTAATTCCCAGCTCGAATCCCCAGACAAGGACTTTGACCTCTCATACTAGGGCTTCGAACTCCCAGACTCGGGCTGTCTGGGACCCCACACCTGGGCCAGGACCAGGGTTGAAAACTCTAGGTTGGGCTAGACCTTCGATCCTGCCCAGACTCTAGACCAGACCCCTATCTCATCCCAGACCTCCAAATCCAGTCAACAGTGCCCCAACACCCGCGGTCCAGTGCCCTGCTTGGCCGTCCCCCCTTGCTAACCAGCTTCACAGAACTTCAGGGACCCCGCCATCCTTCCTTACACTTTATCCAAACCCCCAGGATGCCCGCCACTTGGTTTCCAACCCTCAGGCTCCACTTGTTTTCCTCATCTGCGCCTTTTATTCCTGTTGGGCATGAGCATCCCGCGGAGCCCCTGCCAGGCCCCCTACCCACTCCCTCCTTCTCCCTCTGTGCCCCATCCCTAGTCTGGAATCTGTATCTTCCACCTGTGCGTTCTGACCCAAGGAACCTCTCGAATGGGAAACTGCTCTTGAGCCCGCTCTCCAACTGGAACCCCTTCAGCGAGCCCTGCTCCCTGCTTCCTGCCCTCCAAGTCCTTCTCTGCAAGCATCACTCCGGAAACCTTCTGCTGATCCTCCACTAAGTCCTCTTATACTCTGGCCTTCCCCAATCCTTCCACCTCTCCTGCACCAAGTGGGCTGGGCTAGGAGGAGGGAGCCCCGGATTGGAGAGGGCCTAGGCTGCCTTACGCAGAACCCCCACGGGGCTGGACTGAGGCTCCACTGGTCACGCTGTGGGAGGGGGCCAGGCCTCAGGCTTCCCAGGGAGGCTCTGCGGGCTCTATGTTTCCCAGTTTCGAAGGCCAGTCTGGGAAGTAGGAGAGAGTGTGGAGGAGTTAGGGTTGTGGTCGCCTCCAAGGCCAGGAAAGATGGTGGCTGCTAGAGGGGTGGGGGGAAGTGGAAGTGGTGAGACAGCCGACATATTGCTGCCCCTGCGGGTGAGCCCAAGAGATCTGCTAGTAGGTGCTGGGCTGCCCACACCCCTTCTGGGCTGCAAGGCCTGGGATGTAGCCTCTGAGAGTTCGGGGGCTTGTTGGATCTTGGGACCCTGTGAAGGGGGATGATGGACTAGCTGAATGAGGAGTTGAGGGGCCAGCTAGGGGTGAGCCAGGGTGCCTCGGAGCATCCCAGCTGGCCTTTTGCAAAGACAGTGGGCCTACTACCTGTCCCCATCCAGCCTCCCACTGGAAGTAGGGGTGGTGCCCAGTGGCAGTCTGATTTTGATTTGGGGGTTTTAGAGTTGGGGGAGGGAGGCCCTTGCAACAGCACAGCACCGTTGTAGGCTGAGTACTGCATGGGGGGGTGTGGCCCCTCAGCTTCAGAACTGTCATGGGGCTCCCAGGCTGTGAAAAGCAAGGCTTTTCGTGCTGGGCCTGTGGCCGAGGAACAGCATGTATGTTCATTATGGGCCCATCTGTTGACTGTCCCTGCGGACCCGGCCTCCGGGGCACAGCCTCGGAGGTTTCAAAATGGCATCCGCTTCGCTGCTGCCTCAGGGAGGAAGAGAAGGGGCGGGAAGGGGCGGCGGCCCAGCCTCCTGGGCTGCTTTGCGTTGGGCGCTTGCCTCTTCCTGTCTCTGCTGTGAGTGCAGCAGCGGCAGTGAGTGGGTGTCGACGCGGCGGAATGCCCATCGCTGCTGCTGCTGCTGCCCGATGGGCCTGGGGAGGGCACTTCCGGTACCACTGCCTCCCAGTGCCCAGCCAGGAGTCTCTAGCCAGCCTCTCCCTAGGCTGATTGCAGTTACTGTGGTGACTGAGGAAATGCGAGACTGGACCGTAGAGCTGGGGGAACGTAGGGCTTCTGGCTAGTTTTGTGTCCTGACACCAGAAGGGTCCCTGATCCCACCAGGCTTGCTCCTTGGAGCCCAGCTCAACTTTTGGGCTAAGTCATGTGAGACCGGGCAACTCCTCCCACACTGGGCTGGCAGCAGCCAGGGATGCAGGGTCTGGCTTAGCACTTTCTAGCCTGGGGAGTTCACCCTGGGGTCCTGGCCTTCTGGCCTTTGCTTACTCTGTGAAATGGGCTTCCTGGGTTTGGGCCAAAGGAGTATCCCAGCTCAGGATGGGGAGAACAAGAGCCTCCTGGTGGTTCTTGTTGGGGATGTGGGTTGGGAGTTAAGACCCTGCAGTGTGCTGCAAAGGGCTCTAACCAAGCTCTGCCCGATATTGACGACCCAGTCTGCCATGGCTGCCTGGGGAGGGATCCTGGCTTGAGCCATGCCTTTCCCATCCAGGTGCAAGGTGGTGATGGGAGCCCAGCTGTGGCAAGTTCAGAGTTCTGGGTGCCTGTCCCATGTAGCGGGAGACTTTGTCCAGGCAACGGGACTCAGGTTGGGCAACTGCCAGCCTTCCCTCCCAGCCAGAACCACGCCTGCTGCCCCGCCTGCACACCGCCTCCCTCCATCCTGGGTAGCTCTGCCAGCAGGCGGGCACAGTTCTTGTTACCAGGGTAGAGGCTGATGTGGTACACACAGGCAAGAGAGTATTTCCTGGCAGCTTGGTAGGGGCAGCAGATACCAGTCCTGCACTAGGGATGCTCCCCACTCCTACCCAGCTCAATGTGATTGACCAGCTAGGCCCAGGTGGAATCTGGGGCCCTGGTCTGGGCACTTAAGGGAAAGGAAGCCAGAGTGTTTGTGAGCGGGGAGAGTCTCTGATTTGGGATGGGCTTGTGTGGACGGCTTCACAGAAAAAGGAAACAGTGTCCACCACTGGCTCCATAAAGGCTTCAGAATGTAAACAGAGCAGTTCTTTCTTGCCCCTGGAACTTTGCAGAACTGTTGTTCCCTACTTGATTGTTCTTTAAAACTTTACTCCCGGATCACCTCCCAGGATCCTTCCTGGACATCCTCCTTCGACCAAGGCTGTAAAACATCTGGCTCCCAGCACTGTTGTTTCCCCCCTCAGATGCTTGGAGACTGCAGGGCAGGGCTAAGTCCTCTTCATTTCTGTGCCCAGCATGGAGCCTGGCATCTACTGGGTGCTTCTCATCTGTTTGATGAATGAAGGAAGTATTCTCTGAACCTGATTTTGGGTAGATAGAGGAGTAAACTGAGTGGCAGTTTGTGTACTGTGGGCAGGTGGCAAGGGCCCACAGGCCCACCGCAGGCTTGGTGACCAGCATTGAGGGGACATTGAGAAAAGTTCTTCAGGCTGTTTCTTCCCAGCCCCACCACAGGCTATGCTGGCACCTAAGAGACAGTTCTTACCCCCCGCAGTGCGGAACTCCTGCTGAGCAGAGTGGCTTTGGATTCTTCCTTCCAACTCAGGCTTTTGGTGTGCTGCTAGAGGGCTGCTGTCTCTGACACTCCAGTAGCCACCGTGGAGCTTGAGCTGGCTGGTATAGCTGGGGCTGCCCCGCAGCCCTGGGGCTCAGACCAGAGCAATGCCGTGAGGGTCCTGGTACTGGCCAGCGCAGAGACTGCACATAGCAAGGGCTCAGTGAAGTTTACCAAGAGAAGAAAGGGGGTTTTGTGACCTCTCTCCTGTCTGTGTCTCTTGCAAAGGACTGGCATACTATAGATGCCTAATGAGTATATATGGACAGAATGAAGTGATTGAACATGTCCATGAACAGGGCAGAGCTCCTGGGAGAGGGGTAAGTATAATCCTGGGGCAGCCACTGGAGCCTGGTCTAGCTGGAGATAGATGGGAAGGGCTAGCCTGGGATTCTGGCTGGCTGGGTAGTGGGTTAGACTCTAGTGGTGCCTGTGAAGCGGGGGGCTTCCTGGAGGAGGCATCTGCTGGGCAGCTGTGAAGGATGAACACCATTTGCCAGGGCTAGGCACTGGGGGGCAGAGGGACCAACTCGACAAGAGCACTGCAGCGGGAATACAAGACTTGGCCTGTATTCCCAAGAGCTTGGGTGGGTGTTTCCTGGCCCGGGGGAAAAGAGCCACCCTCCCTGGACCAGCTCATGGGGTAATCCAGACCTGAGTTTGAATCCCAGTTCCACCTATGGCACTGGCTGAGAAACTCAGCATCAGGTGAAGCCCTGGCAGGAGTCCTGCTCTCCACTCATAACCTGGGGGCAGAGTGCCTCCCTGCAGCCACAGGTGTTACAGGGACAGTCCACCAAAGCCTGGAGGTATGAAAAGTGGGTGAGGAAGGCCAGGCGCAGTGACTCACGCCTGTAATCCCAGCACTTTGGGAGGTCGAGGCAGGCAGATCACCTGAGGTCAGGAGTTCAAGACCAGCCTGGCCAACATGGTGAAACCCCGTCTCTACTAAAAATACAAAAAAATCACACCAGGTATGATGGTGTGAGCCTGTAACCCCAGCTACTCGGGAGGCATGAGAATCGCTTGAACCTAGGAAGTGAAGGTTACAGTGGGCCGAGATAGTGTCACTGCACTCCAGCCTGGGGGACAGAGCAAGACTCTGTCCCAAAAAAAAAAAAAAAAAAAAAATGGGGGGCTGCGCATGGTGGTTCATGCCTGCAATCCCACCACTTTGTGAGGTCAAGGCGGGCAGATCACCTGAGATCAGGAGTTTGAGACTGGCCTGGCCAACATGGCAAAACCCCATCTCTACTGAAAATACAAAAATTAGCTGGGTGTGGTGGCGGGTGCCTGTAATCCCAGCTACTTGGAAAGCTGAGGCACCAGAATCACTTGAACCCAGGAGGCAGGGATTGCAATGAGCCGAGATCATGCCACTGCACTCCAGCTTGGGCAATAGAGCGAGACGCAGTCTCAAAAAAGAGAAATCACTACTGTAACACCTCACCCTTATTGAGGGCTTCCTATGTGCCATGTACATTCTGCATGTTTTACATGTTTCCTCCTGAAGTCCTGACATCTGCCTGTGCTTTGGGTATGTGTAACCATCAGGCCCATTTTACTGATAAGAAAACCGAGGCACAGGGAGTTTCTGGTACTTGTCCAAAGTAACAAGTAGCTGGCAAGTTTGCAAACTGCTCCTCAGAGTCTTTGCTTCCAACTGCCAGCCTACAGCCTCCACCTGCTGCAGAGTCCAAACCAGTGTGTGGGGGGGCTTTATCTATTGTCAGGGCATTGGGGAACCACAGAAGGTTTCCGAGCAAGGAGGTGATGTGATTTCTTTCAGTAGGATGCCCTTGGCTGCCATGTGGAGGATAAATTGTAGGGAAACAGGAGAGCCAAGGAAGAGGCTAGAGTCCCAGGCTGGGAGATAGTGGTGACAGAGAACAAATACAGATTGAAGGGGAAATTGAGGTAGGGAAGAGGCCGGCAGCATATAGGGGTAGGGGAGGGGGGTCATTGCTGTGGCTGGTGGGGAGACCATGAAGTGGTGGAGAGCCTCGGAACAGGGGCCAGTGGGATGGGATGTACCCAGTTCTGGACAGTGTGGGTTTGAGGTGCCTAGGTATCTCGGGGAGGCTTCAGAGCAGTGGTGGACATGGGGTTGGCAATCAAGGAAGTCAGGCTGGAGAGGACCTTGTGGGGTTCTGAGCCCCCGGAGTGGGAGGTGTATGACTGGAGTGGCAAGCAGAGGCCTGGCCACAGCCTTGGGGACCCCATGGAGATGGAGAGGGAGCAGCTAGCAGGATGGAAGCAAGGGTTGCTGGACTCCCTGGGAAGAGCATAGGACTGGAAAGGAGCAGCTAACTGGTGGGAAGGGTGCCATAACCACAGGACCTGGCCTGGGATGGGGGAAGGCCATGCCTTCCAGTGGCCCCATCCTGCCCTGCCTCCATAGATTGGGGTCTGTGTTGTGCCCACCTACTGAGAGCAGGGCCTCCAAGGGGCTGACAGGTTCTCCCTGTTGCCTGGCAACTGTGAGAGCTGTTGGCTGTTGCTAGGAGCAGGCTAGAGAGGCCAGAGGAGCAAGGATCAGCTCTCAAGCCTGGGGCGGGGTGACGGGTGGAGGGAAGGGGAGGGGCCCACCTTGGAAGCCAGTCTGTAGTCTGTGCATGGACAGACTGTATTCTTGGCCATGTGTACCCATTTTTGTAGTGTGTTCTGTGAATCTGAGGCATGTTGGGGGCTGACCTATGTGTGGGTGTATACAGCATATCTGTGGCCCTGGTGGGTGTTATGTGTCCTCAACATGTTGTTGCACACCCATGGCAGGGCCTGCTTGAGCTTCAGAGCAGTGGTGGACATGGGGCATCATATCCCATGTCTCAGGACCGGAGGGAGCCCTGAGGGAGTCATTGGAGGACTTCCAGGCCAATGACTCCTCAGCAAGAGAGACATTCAGATAGGGATATGCAGACACTCCAGGGAGAACAGCCAAACTGGGGATTGGGAGCTGGAACAAAATGTGTACCAAGGTTCTTTTTTTTTTTTTGAAACGGAATCTTGCTCTGTTGCCCAGGTTAGAGTGCAGTGGTGTGATCTCGACTCACTGCAATCTCCAGTTCCCAGGTTCAAGTGATTCTCCTGTTTCAGCCTCCTGAGTAACCAGGATTACAGGCTGCCACCACGCCCAGCTAATTTTTTTTTTTTTTTTGTAAATGGGGTTTCACTCCTGTTGCCCAGGCTAGAGTGCAATGGTGTGACATTGGCTCATTGCAACCTTCGCCTCCTGGGTTCAAGCAATTCTCCTGCCTCAGTCTCCCAAGTAGCTGGGATTACAGGCACCCACCACCACGCCCAGCTAATTTTTTGTATTTTAGCAGAGACAGGGTTTCTC
>NW_012114932.1:1733737-1746461 GCF_000951035.1 Colobus angolensis palliatus | reverse complement strand
AAAGGAAGAAAGGAAAGGAAAGAAAGAAAAAAATGGATGAGGGACCCACTGCTGAGAGTTTGGTGAGAAGGAGTCTCCCATCCTAGAGGCTGCCTGGCCCCGGTTTGCGGCCCTGGGGAACCCCCTCCCCTGGCCTCAGGCAGCTGTTCACAGCAAGTGGGGAGCCCAAAGCGTGCAGATAGTTGGTGCCAGCAGGAGTGACAGACTGCCCTGGGGACCTTCGACCTCTGGGGGTCTAGGTTTGGAGATGTGGCAGGGCCCTGGGTGCCAGGTGGCCAGTACCCACCCAGGCTGGCCTCCAGCCCCTACATTCTACCCCAGCCCGCTCCTTCACTGCTGGAGCTCATTAGCACTTGAATGGGGGGCGGGGCGGCTTGGGCCTCTGAGTCTCTTCTTCCCACCCCTCCCCCAGGCTTGGCAGGGCTTTGTCTGCAGGAGCAGGCAGGGATGGAGCTCCCACACCAAGGAGTGAACAGGGGTCCAAGCCATAGCTGACCCCCTCTGCCTGCATCCTGCCCAGTTCTGCTAGGCTCAGCCCCTGCCTGTCACGCCAGTGTCAGCACAGCCAACATGAGGTCATACCTCTAGGGTAGGAGTGAGACTAGGTCCTTCAAGGGATACCTCTGAGCTGAGAGACTAGGTGAATCAGGGCAGCTGGAGCTCAGCTGGGGACATCCCAAACAGGGTGGGGGAGGGGAACCCCAGACTGAGGGCAGAGCAGGTGTGAGGACAGAGGGAATGAGCTGCTCTGCTGTGGCTGGAGGTAGAAGTCAAGCCAGTTGCGGGACATGGGCTTCCATGCCAGAAGCCCTGAGGCAGCATCACACCACCCACTAGGCCACTAGGCCACCACCCCGGAGCCTAGGCTGCCGGGTGGGGCCTGGGGATGGTCCAGGACCCCTTTGACCCTGGGCAGCTTGTCAGGCGTTGGCCCTGGGTGGCCTGAGAGGTAGGGTCACTGAGTGGCATCACAGATGTCCCAGGCCCTTGAACATCTGTTTGCCTAGCAAGTGGCAGCAGGTAGTGCTGAAGGTGGGGTGTGGTCAGATCCCAGCAAGGTTCCTAGGCCTCCAGAACTGCAGGGGTGGGGCAGTAGGTGCACTTGGGGCTACTGGGGCCACAGGCAGACACACAGGTCCTGTATACTCTGCCCTTGATCTCAGTTCTTGGTCCCTGGCTGTGTCTCCTCAGTCTGTCTCTAAAAGCCACCCATTCACTTGGTGGGAACAGGATAGAGGAAGCTTTGTCCACCCAAGCTCTTAGCCACTGAGGAACTAGGGACTCCCCCCACCCCACCCACAGCAGAGGAGGAGACTGTCACCCCAGAGCCTGAGTGCAGCCTCCCCTACATCCCATTGTGCTGTGGGGGAAGGCAGGACTGGGCAGATGGGGGCAAGGTACAGGCCAGGGAATAGTCTCATCTTCCCAGCATCTCAGGCCAGGAGTCCTGTCCTAGGAGTTCAGCGAGGAGGGGAAAGGGGTCAGCAGGTTCTGGCCAGGCCACTGGTGATGCACCCTAAGAGTGCTCTGCAAGGTGCTTTGGGGAAGGCGAAAGATTGGGCCCTTTGATGGTGTCCCTGGTACCTGACGCTCTCAGGCAGCCCTTCCCTCAGCTACAGGTGCAGGGTGGGGCCCGTCTGCCCAGCCCCACCCAGCCCTTCTAGCCTGAAGCTCTTGTTCTTACTAAACCCCAACCCCACCCTCACTCTGATGTTACTTCTTGGGGCTGTGGCTGCTCTTGGTGGCTGGGGAGGAAGAATCTTTATGGAATAACCAAACATTTGCTGGGATGGTTCTTCTGTGTCGGCCTCTGTGCCCATTTACAAGGCTTGAAAGGCAGCACCACACCAGTCTGAGCAAAGGCCTAAAGGTGGGGTCATCTCAGCCTTGTTGGGAGAAGATATCCTTATGGCTTGGAGGAATCTGGAGGCTCCAAGGCTGCTGACAGCCTCAGGATATGCAAAGGAGGTGTTGGCAGCACCTGCTGTGTGTGCCCCAGGCGGGAAGGAGGAGGTAGTGAAGTCTGCACGACTTGGCAGGGCAGGGCAGAGCAGAGCCTCTCGGGGAAGTGGTGTCCACACCAGAGGAAAAGGAGGAAGCAGCTGGGGGAGGAGGAGCCCAAAAGAGGAAGAGGCCAGAGGGCTGCCTGGTGCTAGGGTGGGGGTGAGAGCCCAAGGGCCCCCCAGGGCTTTGCCAACTGGAAGGGTCTAGGAGGTGAACACCTGCCCAGGCTTATCTGTGCACTCCTGTGGGCCATTCTAGTGGCGGTCACTTAGGTGGAGCCAGTCCAGGTAGTTGTCCCCAGCAACCGTCAGGCCCAGGATCCCAGAGAAGGTGGTGCCTCCGAGAAGGATTCCAGGCCCCTTCTTTGGCCACAGGAAGTTGTGGCTGGGAGAGGGACACTGGTGGGAGGGCTAGCAGGAAGGCAGAGGGCCGCTCTTAGATTCCCGAGCGGCCATTGCTCTCCAAAGCCGGAAGGCCAGCCACAGGCTGAGATGAATGCCTGGAAATGCAGCAGCAGCCCCGAGATGAGCTCACTCTGGATTTCCCCTGCTGGGGGCGGACAAAGGAGCCCTTGCCTCAGCCTGAGGATTCTCTCCTGACAGCACCTACTCACTGGGTCTAGGGCTGCAATCACTGGGCCTATTTCCCCTCAGGTGATAACCACAGCTGTCTCTGATTGAGCCTTGACTGTTGTGTGGAGCTGAATTGTTCATTATCTTGTCACATTTAATCCTGTGAGGCTGGGACTGACATTCCACCCATTTCACTGATAGGCAAACTGAAGCTCAGGGATTTTATGCACTTACACAAGAAACAGAGACGCCAGGACATGACCCATGTGGTGGCCAAGCGCTTGCCTCCAACTGCCATGGCCCCTTAGGAGTCTGTGCTGGCTGGAAGTAACGGATCAGGCAGGACAGCAGGCAGACAGTGTGGGTGCATGTGTGTTCTGCATGTGCCTATGGGCCCTGGCTCCCGGGCCTCAATTCCTCTTTTAGGAGACGGAAAGGAAGCTGTCTGACTTGGAAGGTGGGACCCAAGACTGTGTATGAATCTTTCTACAGCCATGTGGTCATGGGGGAACCCCCTGCTTTTTTTTCTTTTTGAGATGGAGTCTCACTTTGTCGCCCAGGCTGGAGTGCAGTGGCATGATCTCCGCTCACTGCAACCTCCGCCTCCTGGGTTCAAGCGATTCTCCTGCCTCAGCCTCCTGAGTAGCTGGGACTACAGGCGCACGCCACCACACCCAGCTAATTTTTGTATTTTTAGTAGAGATGGGGTTTCACCATGTTGGTCAGGCTGGTATCGAACTCCTGACCTCAAGTGATTCGTTTGCCTCGGCCTCCCAGAGTGCTGGGATTACATGTGTGAGCCACCGTGCCCAGCCACAGCTGGGCTTCCCGCTTTTCCTCCTAGTCCGTATCCCCTCACAGTGATGCTCAAGTTATAGCTGGCAACTTAGGACTTCATTCTTTCCCTAATATTATGCTTGTTCTCTCACAAGCCCCAGTCTTAGACTGAGACCAAACCTGGGGAAGGTTCAGAAGCTATTGAAGTGCATGATGAGGGCCCCTGAGACTGGGAATTGTCCAGAGGAGTGAAAGGAAAGCTTGTTCCTTAGGGCTCCACCGTGAGTACAGGCTCAGTGCTGGGTGCATGTGTGATGCTGTGTGGCAGCGGAATGTGGCCATGGTGTCGGCTGATGACTGCATGATAGTTGATGAGGCTGGTTCCTCTTGCTCCTTGACCTCCGAATCTCAGTGTTGTGGCCTAGTGGGGCCTTGCCCTCTCCTGTAGGGGTTCCTAGGGGTTTTGCTGTGTTGCCAGGTCAGGCCTTAAGGGGCTGAGGGGGCTGAGGGAGGCTTAGGAGAGCCAGAGCAGAAGCGTCCAAGCCTCTCTGGGCCATGAGTGAGGCCATGCACAGAGTAGAGACCTGTGCATCCTCATGGCCACCGAAGACTCTGGGTCCCAGAGGGTCCAATTCCTTACTGTGAGACCTCAGACTGGCCTCTTCCCTCTCTGTGTTCAGTACTAGAACCTGTGATGCTGTGATTTTTTTTTTTTTTTTTTTTTTGAGACTGGGTTTCACTTTTGTTGCCCAGGCTAGGGTACAATGATGAGATACCGGCTCACCACAACCTCCGTCTCCCAGGTTCAAGTGATTCTCCTGCCTCAGCCTCCAGAGTAGCTGGGATTATAGACATGTGCCACCACACCCGGCTAATTTTGTATTTTTAGTAGAGATGGGGTTTCTCCATGTTGGTCAGGCTGGTCTCTAACTCCTGACCTCAGGTGATCTGCCCACCTCGGCCTCCCAAAGTGCTGGGATTACAGGCGTGAGCCACCACGCCCCGCCAATGCTGTGATTCTTAGCATGGTCTCCTGGCCTGTGGACACAAGGACAGCTGCTGGTTTGGGTTGGGCCCTGAGGCAGTTTGAGGTGACTTTGAAGATCTGAGGGATGCTCCTCAGGGCAGGCCTTGGGTTTGGCACCCTCCCTCAAGGGGTGCATTTCATAGATGAGGTCTAGGCTCCCGTTATCTTTCCCAGAGTCCACTGCTGTGAGTCAGAAGGGAAGAGAGGTCATTCAGGTGCCTTGGGAACAGCGGAGGGATGCCGGAAATGAAGAGGCCTCTGGGGAGACGGTGCCAAATGGCCCAGCTCCACATGATCTGGGTCTCGTCCAGCACCTCCTGGCTCCTGCACAGAGCAGTACCTGGGGCCTGAGGGGCCAACGATGAACAGGTCTGGAGCCTCCTTTATATCAGGCCAGCCTTCCTCACCCGGTGCCTGAGTTTCCCTCTGCAGTGGAAAGGGCTCCACTAGGGAGACACACCGTGCCCCAGAAAGCCTTTCCCATGTGTTGGGCAAGACCTTAGGCTTCAGTTTCCCTAACACAGAGATCTCTGACTTGGCAGTAGCAAGCCAGGCCCCGGTTGGTAGTGCTCCCCTTATGGGCACTGTGAACCCCTGGAAGCCGCTGGAGGCAGCCGAGTTCCAGAGACTGGCGGGAGGGAGTCGTGGAGTCCGCTGGTCTGTTCAGGCATCCGTTATAGGGCCATGCCACACACACGGGTGGGGGTGTTGCCAGTCCCTTTCAAGACCTCAAGTCCCTGCCTCCCAGTGCTGGACCCGTGCTGAGCCTCCTCGGAGGGAATGAGGGGGGCCACAGAGCAACACCTAGAGGAAGGAAGAGACGCCAGGGGCGGGGCTCAGAGGCCCTTTGTCTGGCCGGGCCTCAGCCCCTCCCTCCCGTTGCCATGGTTTCTGTGTGTGCGGAGTCTGCAGGCTGGGGGCTTCCCAGGGACGGGCTGGTGGGTGGGGCACCTTCCCCAGCCTCCCCTGGCTGTGGCTGCTTTTCTGAAACAAAACGCTCCCCAGTGTTTCCCAGCCCCCACCTCCTTCCATAGTGTCTCTGGCTGCCGGGCGCCCCCTGGTGGTGGCGGGACCTGGGTCCCTAGGACTGCAGGGGACGAGGGGGTGCGCGGGATCTGAGAACCACAGGCTGAGCTGGAGATGTGGCGCCTTCCTGGGATGACAGTAGGAGGTGGTGTCTGGGCTGCCTTTGTGGTGGGCTCAGGACTACTCCCACCTGCCCCACCATGTCCCACTGGGATAGGCTGGGGAGTTGTGGCAGTGTGGGCGGGCCTGGTGCTGTGGGTTTGAGCTGGGCCGCTGCCCAAGTCTACCCTGTGGTCCCAGCCGCTGCTGCTTCTGAGAATCTCTGCCCTCGGGCCTGCCACGTCAGCTGGCCGCTCTCCCTGGCCCCACGTGTTCCCACGGAGCCCACCAGTATGGGGGTTCTCTCCAGGGAGGTCTTCTGCCCGGCTTTCTGGGTGTGTGGAGCCAGTGAGCAATGTCAGCAGTGAGGCTCCTGGGCAGGAAGGAGGCCCCAGCTGTGTAGGAGTGCCCGGTTATACGGAAGGGAAGTGACGACACAGAGCGGAAAGCCAGCAGAGGAGCCAGTAGCTCTGACTCGTGTCCCAGGTTATGCTGAGTCCCAGCAGGGAACCACCACAGCTCTGAATCAGCCTGTTAGCTGCTGTCCGTTGCTCTTCATCTGCTCTTTATCTGAAAGCCTTCAGAAGCTCTCCTTCAAATGAGATGACCACAGCAGTCTTCTCTGCAGGTTGCAGGAAATGAGAGGTTTGGGGAAATCTGTACTCTTTCAAAAGGTAGAAAAATAGTGATAACTTTTACCTACATGCTCACCATGTGCCCCACACTGTGAGAAGAGCTTTGCATTTAATCCTTACCCATCTCTCAGAAGGAGACAGTGTTGTCCCATTTCACAGATGAAGTGCCAGAGAAAGGGCAGGAAAGGAGCTGAAGCTCTTGGGGATCTCAGGAAGCATCGGAGTGGACATTGGGGCTGTGGCAAGTCTGGACCTCCTTCTGGGAGAGGATCTGAAAATGGGAGGTGGGCTGGCTGGCCGCTTGAGGCTTAACAGCTCTGCCCAGGGGAAGCTGAAGCTAGAAAGGACAGCAGCAAGTCCCAGCCTCCCAGCAGATCAAAGCCTATTAAGGAGTTAGAGGGTCCAAGATGAACAGATGCTGTGACTTGAATGCTGGGGCCTAGAATAAGCATCAAGCGACCAGACCTGTGGGCCTGTCTCTCCTGCTGCAGGGGCCCTGCTGGTCTTGTTCGCACAGGTGGAGTGGTACTGTCTCCCTTCTCTTATTGGTTCCCTCCTCTGGGGCTCAGCACTCCCAAAGTGGAAGCAGATGTTCTAATGCAGAGCAGCTGCCACCACCCAGCACATCACTGCGATTACTGCCCACCTGCTGTGGGCCCAGCAGCTGTGTCACAGGGCAAAGGCTGCAGAGGTTTCTTCCTTGGTGGGAAGAGGTGTGACTCAGTGGGGATATCAAGGCCACCCCAGGAAACCTCTGCAGGCCTCTCTAGGGATAGAGCACTTGGTGGAGCCCTCTGCGGGCAGGAGGGGCTGACTCATGCCACCTTCTATTGCCTCAGTTCCCCTACTCAGCATCTTTGCAGAAATCTGGACTCAGGCTGGACACGGTGGCTCACTCCTGTAATCCCAGCATTCTGGGAGGCCGAAGCAGGTGGATCACTTGAGGCCAGGAGTTCAAGACCAGCCCGGCCAACATGGTGAAACCCTGTCTCTACTAGAAATACAAAAATTAGCCAGGCGTGGTGGCACATGCCTGTAGTCCCAGTTACTGGGGAAGCTGAGGCAGGAGAAACGCTTGAACCAGGAGGCAGAGGTTGAACTGGGAGGCAAAGGTTACAGTGAGCCGAGATCATGCTATTGCACTCCAGCCAGGGCGACGGAATGAGACTCTTTCAAAAAAAAAAAAAACCTAGACTCAGCCACTCCTCTGAGAGGCAGGTGGGAGAGGAGCTGGATGCATGCAAAACTCACAGATAAACCTCATGCCATCTTACCTGGTAGGGGATATCCATCAGGTCCTGATGGAAAGGGGACCCAGCCAGAGATGTGGAGAGTGAGGCTACTGCTACAGCTGCCAGAGCACGTAGCCTGTGGGCTGCCCGAGAGCTCTTCACCCCACCCATTCCATCCAGAGGCCATACTGGGGCTCCACCCACCTCTGCTCCTGGCCCCCTTCTCTGCTGGAGCTGCTCCTGGGCTGTGCCCCTGCCTCTGTCCCGTTGTTCCCCCTGCTTCCTGCCTGACTGCCAGCACCACGCCCTTGTCCTGCCACTCACTACTTCCCGCCTGAGTTACAGCTGCTGGAAAGACAAAGAGACCAGCCTGAGTCTAGGGATAGAGGCTCCATGACCTTGATTTACTTACCTGTCAAGTGGAGGTCTTTTTTCAGTGACCCCTGCTGGGGGTAGAGAATGTTCTCTTAACATTTAAGAGGCCTTAGGAGGGGAAACTGAAACTCGAGGGGGATAGGGAAGTGGGCCCTCCCGGGGCTGGGGCAGGGAGCAGATATCCTGGCTTCTAGCGTGACTGGCTCTGTGCTGCCTACCTCATGTCTACCAGGTCTAGCTGCTGCTAGGAAAATCAGATGCAAAGCAAGTTTTTACCCTTATCACTGCCCCTCAGCAGGGTCACAAAGCGGCCCACATCACCTACTAAGAGTGGTCAAAGGGCCAGACCCCCTCTTGACTCCCAGTGGCCAGATAGGGAAACTAATGCCTCGAGTGGGCAGGAGTCCTGAAGTCACACAAGAGGGGGCAGCTTTCACCCTAGACCTCAGGTTCCCCGTCCCCTGGGTAGCTTCCCTGCTGAGTCTCAGCTTGCCTCATTGGGGACTGCATAGAGACTCAAGACTTGGCATCCTTGGCCTCTGCTCCTTCAGTTCCCCCCATCCTGGCTGTGACTGGCTCCTGGTTCTTCCTCCTGCTCTGGAGGAGCCAATGGGGAGGATAGTCAGGTGGCTACTGCTGCCTTCCCTGCCCCAGTGGGTGCTTTGAGCCCCAGGGGGATGGGCCTTAGTGATGGAGCATCACTGTGAGGCTTTCCTGGGACCTTTCCCCATGTCCCCATCAGCAGGTGGAGGAGTGTTAGTATGGAGATCCTGGCTGCCCCTCTGCCATGCACTGCCCAATGGGGAGGGAGTGGTGCTGGTATATGCCCCGGTATACACCCCAGTGAAGATACTGGGCCTGGCGCCTGTAGTGCCCAGGGGCTAAAGCAATAGAGGGGATTGCTGCCCCAGCCACGGCGCCCCAGCCTGCCCAGGGCCTGCACATTTGTATGTCCACAAGGTTGTGCAACCA
Organism: Colobus angolensis palliatus; assembly: GCF_000951035.1. Classification (NCBI taxonomy): domain Eukaryota; kingdom Metazoa; phylum Chordata; class Mammalia; order Primates; family Cercopithecidae; genus Colobus; species Colobus angolensis. Next base: position 1,737,742 of record NW_012114932.1, on the reverse strand, counting down.
TCACTGCTATCTAATTCCAGAATATAATCACCACCCTCAAAAAGAAACCTCATACCCAACTAGCTGTCACTCCCCATCTCCCCACATCCCCTCCCCTCATCCTGGAAAGCAGGCCTGGGACAGTCAGAAGCTCAGTGATTGCAGATGCCTGGTGGCATTTGTGAGGAGGGCTCAGGCCTTTCCCCTCAGGGTGGTCTCTGGTGTAGGGGGCTAAAGGTGGGCAGGGGCCTTGGCACGGCCTGCCACCATGTCCCAATGCCTGCTGCTGCTTGTTGAGCGCTGCACACATGGCCCAGAGTCTGCCTGGGGAGACAGGGAGTGAACCCAGTGCCAGGTGGACTGTGTGGCTCTGCTGCAGTACCAGGCACTCAGGACAGTTCTAGGAGGGACTGCATGGTGGACAGGTGCGCTCCCTGCAGAGGGGACTCTAACCTGTGACCTCAGCCTCCCTGGACCTCAGTTCCTTCATTGGTTAGAGCGGGGTGAGAATGGAACCTACCTCCCAGGATTGCTGTGGAGATGGCAGTTGGTGGGTGTCATTGATGTAGAACAGTATCCGGCACATGGTGAGCGCTGTTTTCATACAGCTTTGCTGTCACTATTGCCGATGTTATTGTTACTGCTTGTGTTTGTTTGTGTGTTAGCACCTTCATTCTTCTGAGGTAGTTTTGACCAGCCCCGAGGGATACTGATGAGGTTGGCCCAAGTACCCAAGTTTGACGTCTGCACAGACCGCACTGCCCACCCAGCTAAGCTGTACAGAGGAACAGACGTGCCACAGTGATCAGAATTGAGACACTGTGAATGGGGCATGGGGCACATATTCCCAGCAAAGAGAACAGCGTGAGCAGGGCCCTGGAGGTGGCTACAGGTAGTACCTGGCAGCTGCAGGTCTGACTGGCAGTGATGGGGCAGGAGCAGAGGGATCTGGGAAGAACAGCAGGGCCCAGCTGGGGGCCATTCGACCTGGAGCTCAAGACAGCCAGCAGCAAGGGAGCAAGGTCAAGGTGATGCCTTGCCTCCACTCCCTCTGGCCCCCAGCCAGGGAGTTGGGTGGCCCTCCTGGTCCTTCTTCACTGTATTACTGTATTACTGTATTACTACTACAGCTTCCTGGGCTGCACTTCTCAAGATCTGGCTCTGTTATCTGGGATGGGACCTGGGAGTCTGCTTTTTTTTAAGACCAAGTTTCGCTCTTGTTGCCCAGGCTGGAGTGCAATGGCATGATCTCGACTCACTGCAATCTCCACCTCCTGGGTTCAAGCGATTCTTCTGCCTCAGCCTCCCGAGCCTCTGGGATTACAGGCACCCGCCACCATGCCCAGCTAGTTTTTGTTATTTTTAGTAGAGATGGGGTTTCGACATGTTGGTCAGGCTGGTCTCGAACTACTGACCTCATGTGATCCACCTGCCTCGGCCTCCCAAAGTGCTGGGATTACAGGCGTAAGCTATCGCGCCCAGTGGAATCTGCTCTTTTAAACACCTCCCCAGGGCATTGTCCTGCAGAGTCTTAGCCACATTTTGAGAATGGCAGGGTGGACCTGGCATCATGGGTTCCCTCCACCCTCTTGCCCTTCTGAGTCCTGGCTACATGATCTTAGATCAATATTTTATTTTTCTGAGCCTCAATGTCCTCATCTGTAGAATGGGAACAGAAACAGTATCTTCGGTGACTAACACAGGAGAGAATGAACAGTATCTTCGGTGACTAACACAGGAGAGAATGAACAGTATCTTCGGTGACTAACACAGGAGAGAATGCAGCAAATCTCAGTACCAGCTAAGGAGAAATATGGGCCAGGGCTGTACCAGGCCAGGGAAAAGCTTGAGTCAATATGGGCGTGTGTGGGTGTGGGTGTGTGAAATACATCGCAGGTCTCCCAGATTCATGAGTCAGTACGTTTCTGTGTTATACTGTAGGTCTCCCAGATTCTAGCCTTCTAGCCTCCATCTGCTCAGGGCAGACCTGGGTGCAGTGAGCAGAGGGCGGGGCATTGGGCCATGTCCAGAAAGCTGAAGTGTGACGCTGTGCTCCTGCTTAGGGCCCTGGTTGCTAAGGCTGAGAGTGTGGGGAGAAGAAGGGCTGCTACCCTGTTGGATGGAGTATGCAGGGCATCTTCCTGCCAGCTCTGCCCAGGGTACCATATTGGCATGCACCAGCTGCACAGGTTGGTGAGCCTATGTATGTGAGAACAGGTTGACTCCTTTAGGTCTGGCCGAGTCTCCAGCCAAGACCCCTGAACTTAACCAGGACAATGGGGAGCCATGGTGGGCAGCAGAGCTTGTGGGAGGCAAAGGCCTGCAGAGAGTCTGCCATGGGGCACAGGTGCTCTAGGTTACCTTGACCACTGTGGCCTTGCCAGCTGCATTCCTGGTAGCTCAACTGCCCACCAGGCCCAGCTGCCTCCATCTCATGGTGCAGCTGGTGGGATGGTTAGTTCCGCCTCCTGGGCTACAGGTGTCTGGGCATTTGTTCTGTGCCTGTGGAGCCCCTCTGGGCCTGCCCCCTGACCACCTGTGCCCTCTGTTCCAGGTGCTGGGGAGTCAGGGAAGAGCACCATCGTCAAGCAGATGAAGTAAGTGCTGTCTCCCAGAGGCAGTGCCCAAACTCCAACTTCCCCTCTTCATCCTCTGGGCCTGTACTGCCCCCGACTACAGGCCCAGCCAGTCTTAGCCAGGCCCAGAACCTTCTCAGAGGCAGTCACTTATCCTCAGGTCCCAGTGGGTCAGGGGCAGTTTTCCCTTCTCTGAAGCAGGTCCCAGCAGCCCCAGGCAGCTGTGGGAACTCCCAGTGCCCTGGGGACGCTAACCTTCCTGGTCCCTGGCTATCAGGATCATCCACGAGGATGGTTACTCCGAGGAGGAATGCCGGCAGTACCGGGCGGTTGTTTACAGCAACACCATCCAGTCCATCATGGCCATTGTCAAAGCCATGGGCAACCTGCAGATCGACTTTGCCGACCCCTCCAGAGCGGTATGTGCCCTCCGCCCCACCCTCTCCCACCTCCCAAAAGGTTTCAGGGTGGCTGGGTGTGGTAGCTTATGCCTATAATCCCAGCACTTTGGGAGGCTGAGGCAGGTGGATCACCTGAGGTCAGGAGTTCAAGACCAGCCTGGCCAACATGGTGAAACCCCGTCTCTACTGAAAATACAAAAATTAGCCGAGCATGGTGGCATGTGCCTGTAGTCCCAGCTACTTGGGAGGCTGAAGCAGGAGAATCGCTTGAACCCAGGAGGTGGAGGATGCAGTGAGCCAAGATCGCCCCACTGCACTCTAGCCTTGGTGACAGAGCTAGACTCCATCGCAGAAAAAAGAAAAAAAAAAAGGTTTTAGGGCAAGTCTCATCCTAGGGAATCCAAGAATACCCTAGCCTGGGCCCCATTCCAGAGGTTTCCCTGCCTCTGGCAGAGTGGGGATACATTCCTTCAACTGCCTGACCACCCGCCGCTGTGCCCAGGACGACGCCAGGCAGCTATTTGCACTGTCCTGCACCGCCGAGGAGCAAGGCGTGCTCCCCGATGACCTGTCCGGCGTCATCCGGAGGCTCTGGGCTGACCATGGTGTGCAGGCCTGCTTTGGCCGCTCAAGGGAATACCAGCTCAACGACTCAGCCGCCTAGTGAGTGCTCTGAGGGGCTGGGCTGGGCAGGGCAGGGGCTGGGGGAGGACTAAAGGCTGGACTGGAGGGCCTGAGAACCCCCAGAAGGACACTGCTGGTCTTTGCTCATGAAACCGAAGACCGTTAACCAAGGCCTTGGTGTTTTTTGGTTTGGGGGGTAGGTGGGTGACACGTTACTGAACGACCAGAAGGAATGACAGGCATATGGCTTATACAGTACATCTCTTCCAGTTGAGTCTGATCTGTCTTTTTTTCTTTTTTTTTTTGAGGCGGAGTCTCGCTCTGTGGCCCGGACTGGAGTGCAGTGGCCGGATCTCAGCTCACTGCAAGCTCCGCCTCCTGGGTTTCGGCCATTCTCCTGCCTCAGCCTCCCGAGTAGCTGGGAC
>NW_012114932.1:1715134-1725992 GCF_000951035.1 Colobus angolensis palliatus | reverse complement strand
AAAAAAAAAAAAAAGAACATTTGCTGCCACCTGTTCTGTGCCAGGCCCTGTGCAAGGCTTCAAGGACACAGTGATGAGTGGAGCAAAGTCCCCATGCAGTGACAATTTAGGATGTTAGTGAAAAGGTAGAGGTGAGGTTGGCCCAAAAGCAGGATTCTGAGCTCTAAAGGAGAGTCAACCAGGGGAGGAGTGGATGAGGGGATTCCAGGCAGGGGCATAGCATGTGCAGCATACTCGGGGTGGTGGAGAGCTGGCTGTGCTTGAACATAGGCTGTGGAGGCTGGCTGGCGGGGGCCACAGGGGAAGAAGTTATCTGGGAGGTGACAGGTGTGTGTGTAGGTCAGAGCCCCTGGACCTCAGCTCTGACCCTCGCTGGCTCTGGGCTGAACCCAGGACTCAGCTGAGGAATTACAAGGGGTCCCAGGAATCCCAGAGGCATGACAGGTCTGCACCCTTTCCACAGTTCTGAACTCCTTCCCTGTAGTATCTGTCATGTACTCGGACTGGTGGAGGATGCTGAGGAACCCACGGGGAACAGGACAGACAGGCTGATAGCCATTGAGGATGGCTGCAGGGGACATCCACAGGCTTTGGATGGTGTCACCAGATAGGCTGCTGTCCCTGTACTCTAGCCTTCCCCGATCTCTGCTTAAGCCAATCCCCTCTGTCTGGAACACCCTTTTGCTCCTATTGTTCATCCAATCCTGAGCCCACCCAGAGGGTGGATTTCAGCAAGGGTGGGTGGGAGGAAGAGGGTCCTGAGCCCTGTCCCAGCCACATGAACAGCCTCCTCCTCCTACCCTCCTTACATGGCCTGAATGCTCTTGTGAATACGTACCCCCTACAGGAGCTGTGGAGTCACAGTCAAATGCTGTGGGGGCCCCCAGGCCTCACCACTGCCCCTCCCTGAGATCTCTGGCCCAGCCACCAGCGAGCTTGGGGGTCAGAGCAGCAGGGACCTTGGTGCCTGTGATACTCAAAGGGAGCAGGGATAGAGCCATCTCCAGGCCACCTCCCGCTTCTCCATCATTCTCTTTCTTCATTCTCCAGACATTAGGCACCCACTGTGTGCCCAGCACAGTTTTGGGAGTGAACACGGGCTCTGCTCTCCCAGGCAGGTTTATGCCTTGACAGTTCCCCCCAGGGATGAGTTGCGGATTGGAACACCACAGGAAGCAGGGCTCCTCCATCCCCTCTTCACAGCAACCCTCCAAGACTGCAGCGAGGCAGGGGGTCCCTGGGGCGAACCCACCTATTGGGGAAAAGGGAGAGGCTGGTGTGGAATGCACCATGGTGCCTCCACATTGAGGGCTCTGGCAGTAGGGGGCGGGGCGTGGTATGCGGGTCACAGCACATGCGTCATGGTTCCCCATGGCCCTTCCTGTTTTTCTGTTTTGTCCCTGCTACTCTGAGATCATTTCCCTCTGGCCTGGTTTGGCCTGGTTGCTGGTGGGAGCCAAGGGCCGGCCCCAGCAGCCTTGCCCCAGGAATAAGAAGTCGGCTCTGGGCAGCAGCCTGGAGGCCTTGGACCAGCCTCCGGGGCATGGCAGGGATATTGAGGCAGGCAGCAGAGGTAGGACTCTGCAGGGGTAGCCTTGATACTAATTAAGGGAACCTGGTAATGAGGAGCCCCTGGGACCCCGGCCAAGCAGGTGTCTGTGCCCTCCCCCTGAGGAGCCCAGATTTCATTGGGTACTGGACAGAGTCCACTGGGCCTGGCAGGCCCTAACCTGTCCAGCACCACATCGAGGGACCGCACCAGGCTGCTCTGCGGCTAGTGCCGTAATTGCGCCCATCCTGAATCCTTCACTGAAGGACTACTTTGTCTCCTCCCACCCTCTTTGCCTATAGCCCCAACATCCTGGATCCTGTCCGAGGCAGGCCTGGCTCAGACCCTGGGTACTAGATCTTGGCTGGCTAGCTGTCCACAGAGCTGCACCTCCTCCCATTCCCATTCTACAGGTGGGAGGCTGGGGGCTCTGAGTTCAGGTTTCTTCATTTGAGCAATGAGGTAATGCAGGCAGGGGTTAAAGAAGCAAGGGCTGTAGCTAGGCTGGGCACGGTAGCTCACGCCTATAATCCCAGCACTTTGGGAGGCCGACGTGGGTGGATCACCTGAGGTTGAGAGATCAAGACCGTTCTGGTCAACATGGTGAAACCCCATCTCCACTAAAAATACAAAAATTAGCTGGGCTTGGTGGCTCGCGCCTGTAGTCCCAGCTACTCAGGAGGCTGAGGCAGGAGAATCGCTTGAACCTGGAAGGTGGAGGTTGCAGTGAGCCAAGGTCAGGCCACTGCACTCCAGCCTGGCAACAAAGTGACACTGTCTCAAAAAAAAAAAAAAAATAGAAAGAAAAAGGGAAAAAAGCAAGGGTTGTGCCTGAGAAATGGCATGGGAGGGAAGGGGCCTCTTCCAGCTGGCCCAGGGTCCAGGTAAGATGGCCCCATGTTGGCCCCCACTGACCCTCCCACCCCCCACCCCCAGCTACCTGAATGACCTGGAGCGCATTGCACAGAGTGACTATATCCCCACGCAGCAAGATGTGTTACGGACCCGCGTAAAGACCACGGGGATTGTGGAGACACACTTCACCTTCAAGGACCTACACTTCAAGTGAGCAAGCATATAAACAGGTGGGAGGGGCAGGACCTGCCAGCCTTTGGGGTAGCAGAGGCAGGGGCTGGTCCAGGATCCCCCAGCCCCACTGAGGTTTTGCAAGGCTCACATGTTCTGGGCAAGCACATCCTCACCACCTAGTGAACCAGCAGTCAGGATCCATGCCACCTCTGCCAGCTGCTCATAGCCTCTGCTGCTCCTGCCTGATGTGGCTGCAGCCTGCCTGCTGTCCAAGCCCCAGGCCCAGAACCAGGGGTGAGGTGGGCAAGTGTGGATGATTCCAGATGTCAGCCAACCTGGGAAATGGGGCAGAAAGCCTCCCCCAGAACTCCCTTCCTGGAGCTAAAGTGATCCTATATCTGCAGGATGTTTGATGTGGGTGGTCAGCGGTCTGAGCGGAAGAAGTGGATCCACTGCTTTGAGGGCGTCACAGCCATCATCTTCTGCGTAGCCTTGAGCGCCTACGACTTGGTGCTAGCTGAGGACGAGGAGATGGTGAGAGGCTGAGAGAATGCTGCAGGTGGAGGCAGCGGGCTTAGGGAGTGATGGCTAGTGTTGACCTCGCTATTCTGCCCCTAGAACCGCATGCACGAGAGCATGAAGCTATTTGACAGCATCTGCAACAACAAGTGGTTCACAGACACGTCCATCATCCTCTTCCTCAACAAGAAGGACCTGTTCGAGGAGAAGATCACACACAGTCCCCTGACCATCTGCTTCCCTGAGTACACAGGTGTGGGGACTGTGGGGACAGGGCCTCCAGAGGGTTGCTGCTTGTCCCCAGTAGCCCCTGGTGACCAGGTGGCCCTCAGGCGCCCCCCACTGGACAGAAGTGTAATCTTAGAACATTTGCAGGGGCTGGTGCCTCACTTAGGCTTGTATAGTTATGTGTGCACATGTGGAGCCCTTAACACACTCAAGCATGTACCCCTGAACATGTGCACCTGGGCATCCTCCTTCACACAGTAGGGTACCCCTTTGCACATCTGGCATGTATGGGCAGCCACACACATTGTCATATTGTGCACATGTGTGCACAGGTTGTATGCCTGGCCATCCACATGCACAGACCCTTGCTGCACATATAGGATGGGGCCTGCCTGCCACACATGCAACACAAGTCTTCACCATTTTCTCTTCCCCAGGGGCCAACAAGTATGATGAGGCAGCCAGCTACATCCAGAGTAAGTTTGAGGACCTGAATAAGCGCAAAGACACCAAGGAGATCTACACACACTTTACGTGCGCCACCGACACCAAGAACGTGCAGTTCGTGTTTGACGCCGTCACCGACGTCATCATCAAGAACAACCTGAAGGACTGCGGCCTCTTCTGAGGGGCAGCGGGGCCTGGCGGGATGGTGAGCCAGAGGGGCTGTGGCAGGGAGCTGGGGAAGAACTAAGCGGGCCTGGAGCCCCAACAGGGGGTTCTGGGGGTGGGAAGGGGGGGTGAACCTGGAGCGGGAGGGGCAATAGGTGACCAGGGGACAAGGGAGGAGGAGGCACAGGGTGTGAATCAGGAGGTCAAGTGAGTGGGGTGCAGGGCATGGAGGAGGTCATACAAGCAGGCCCGGCCCAGTGGTCCAGACAGAAGGGCCTGGCCTTGCCCTGGGACAGAACCAGAGGCCATTCTGATGTTCCCTGGAGAAATCTCACCTCCTCACCCACCAGGCCATTGGCCGAGCCTGGGCCAGCGGAGTCCAGCCCTCCTGCCCACTACCACCAGCTCTGTGCACACCTCCAGCTCTTGCCCTCCAACCTGTTTGAGCTTCCTGGGCTTAGGCTGGCCCCACTGGCCCTGGTGGAGGTGGGGATGACTCTCCCAGTGCCACAGACTCCCCTCCCCCATGTAACCCAGCAACAGAAACTGGCTCCTGGGCGGCAACTGTGTCCCTGGTAACAAATGGGTAGGAAAAATGGAGAAGGGTCATTGTCTAGGGAGGTGGGAGAGAGATGCTCCCTGGCTGCTTCCCGATCCATGCTCTGCTTTCCCCCCACCTCCAGGGCCACCGCCAACTCTGTACCCCCCAACCCTTGAAGAAGATGGGGGCAAGAAGACCACGCTCCCCGCCTGTTCCCCCGGCCGCTTTTCTCCTCTTTCCTCTCTTTGTTCTCAGCTCCCCCTGTCCCCTCAGCTCCAGATGTAGGGGAGGGGTTGCCACAGGCCTCCCTGTTTGAAGCCTGCCCTTGTCCGAGGTGCTGGTAATGGCCATGGTACCCCCTTTCTGGGCATCTGTTCTGGTTTTTAACCATTGTCTTGTTCTGTGATGGGGGAGGGGGGACATGCTGAGTCTCCCAAGGCTGTGTCTGGAGGGGCCCCTGCTTCTCCAGCCTGGACCCCCAGCTTTGCCCAACACCAGCCCCTGCCCCAGCCCAAGTCCAAATGTTTACAGGGAGCCTCCTGCCCAGTCCCCTACCCCCCAGCCGCTCGGAGGCCCCAAAGGAAAAAGCACAAGAAGCGTGAGACGCCACCATTCCTGGAGACCACAGTCCACCTACTCATTCTCGTAGCTTTTTAAAAAAAAAAAAAAAAAAGAAAGTAAAGGAAAAAAAAAAAACTGCAAATCTAGAAAACTTTTTAGAGAAAAACTATTTAAAACTATCAGATCCTGACCAGCAACCCCTCCAGCCCCCCTTCCAAGTGACTCCGTGCCTTGAGTGTGTCTGCGTGTTTACACCCGTCCCTCTGCTGGCCGCCCCTGTGCGAGCCGCAACCCTGCCCTGCCCTCCACAGAATTGGGTTCCAAGGGCTGTTCCAGACAACTGCCAACGTCACTGAGGGCCCTGCCCCAGCGGCCCTGGGCCCAGGCTCCATTAACCTAAAATGTAGCTCCCTAGCGCTAACCTAGGAACCGCCGCTGCCTGCTGGGGGGCCACACCCCTCATTCCCTTGTCCCAGGCCCGGGGCCTTCAGCGTTGAACACTTCCTTGCTTTTTTCACGTTTTATGGAATTGTTCACCTGGTTTGAAATAATAAAATGTAGAAAGAAAAAAAATACCGAGAACTGATGGATATTCTCTCCCAGGTGTGTGCCAAAGTGATGGTGGTCTTAACCTCAGTCCTCAACCTGGCCCTGACTCAGCTTTCCGGGCCGTCCTGGAGCCCGAAGCTCTGGGCTTCATTTCTCCCACCTGGACTAGGCAGCATACATGTGGGGGCCATGTGTCCCCACCTTCCCAGCACTCTGCAGCTTTGGGTCCCGGGCAGCTGGACTGGCTTCTAAGGGAACTGTTGTAAGGTGCTCTTCCACACTGGGAGCAGGAGGGGTGTCCGGCACGTCTCTAACGCGGAAGGAGAAAGTGACTTACGACTTGGGTACCAAAGCCCGGAGAGTGTGCGTTGCTAAGGCCACACAGCCAGGTGGGCCGCATGCAGTCCTGGCTTGACTAAACAGAAGGCCAGTAGGGGCCTTGAGACATATTCTGAAAGGTCCCTGCCCCAGAGGGCTCCCGTCAAACCTGAAGGGTAGTGACAGACAGGCCCCGTATTACCATGTGATGGTTGCCACAGGCTGGGCCTGGGGGCTGCAGATCATTGAAGATGGAAAGCTCCCTGAGGCTGTGGGAAGGGCCTGCGCGTTGCTGGGGAAGGGAACTGCAGATGACAAGGCTGGTGATGCTTGTGGGGCGGGCCCTGAGTGCCATCGAGGCGCCTGGACCTTCTCCCATGGGCAGCGGGAGCAGCCGCGGCCTGAAAGTGTCGGGGCGGGCTGGGGGAAAAGCCGGCCTCGACAGGGTGGGGCTCCGGGGTTAACGTCTCCGCTTCCGGCCGCCAGGGGGCGCCGCCGCCCGCGCTCGGCCCTGTCTGGCTGGTCACGGAGGCTGACGTCAGCGGGTCCTGCGGAGGCCGCTGGACACAAAGGCAGCTTTGTGAGGCGGCGACGGCTCCGCGGCCACCCCGAGACAGAGCTGCCTGGGCAGGGGGCGGGCCAGGGTCGGCGCCGCGGAGGCGGGGAGGGAGGGTTGAGCCAGAGCCCCGTGACCCCGCCCCCGCACACCTGCCAGTGCCCAGTACCGTCGGCCCTGGGCACTGGCAGGAGATGAGAGGCTGCTGCCGCCTGGTCGGAAGGACATCGGCGCCCCCAGGCCCGGTCCCCACCCCTGCCTGCGAGGGCCAACGACACGGAGAACAGGATCCCGCGCCCAACCCCGGTCCCCCGCCTTCTTTCAGAGGCCAAGGCCTGGACCCCGCTGAGCCACAGATGTGCGAGCAGGAGCATCAGAGCCCTGATGCCCGCGCAGCAGGAAGCGGGCGGAAGATGGTTCCTTCCTTCTGTCCTGAGGGGGAACCCTGCACAGAGGGACCATTGAGGGACTGGCATTGTCTGCCTAACTCACCCAGTGCCTCCCTCCCTGGGTGGGCCATGCGGGGCCCTGGCAGGATCGCCCTGGTGCCGTCTTGGCAGTGGGTCTGGGTGGGATCCTGGGGGCAGGGCTTCCCTGAGTGCAGACAGCTAGGCCTCCACCTGCCCTGGCCTCCCACCCAGGCTCAGATTTCCAGGGCATAAGGCTCTATTGTCCCAGCACTGGTGGAGGCGGCCTGTCAATTCAGCCTTGTGTTTAGTGGTTGGGAAATTCCCAGCTATAGGGGGCTGCAGGCAAGAACGGGCTGCCCAGGTGTCCTGCACCCCAACTGAAGGGATTCCATGAGGTTGGCTCCTGGGCATCCCCTGCTGCCCGGAGCTGTCCCAGGCTGGACCTCAGCCATTCATCAACCCTCAGGAGCAGTTGGGTGAGGAACACCAGAAATTCAATGCTCACTGGCCCTGCATCTCCAGAGCCCTCCCAGCCTAAGAAGCCCCATCTTTCTGTCTCCACCCATGGGCAGCTGCAGCTGTGAGGCCCAGGACCCTTAGCAGGACATGCAGAGCTGGGCAGGGACCCAGGCTCATGCTCCCGGCGTGGGGTGGGTTGTCTCCCCATGAAGCTGATCTGCCTCCCAGAGGGCCTGGCCCATTTGAAATAATTGCTCTGGCTACTGATGTGGTGGGAACTTTGGTATTTTTACCCATTTGTGGGGTGGGGGAGCAGCTGGGAAGAGAGAGGCAAGCTTTCAGAGTCAGAGAGGCCTCAGAGAGGAGAGTAAAGGGAAATTCTGTGAGGAGGAGCCAGTCAGGCTGCCTCTCGGTAGTTCCTCAGGCCTAGACACCCCCCATCCCATCCCCTGTCCCAGCAGATAGGTGCAGACCCGGATGCCAGTTGCAGAAGAGGGAAAGGGCCCTCTCCAGGGTTACAGCAGGGATCACCGAGGCTGTAGGGGCTGCCAAGGCCTGAAAGAAGTCCCATGTTCCAGGGAGCCCCATGGCTTCTGATGTCAGGAAAACTTAGTCGTCTCAGTTCCCCAGAATCATTTCACCCCACCCCACCCAAACTGAGTGCCAAACCAGTTGGGTGGAGAATACAAGCCCTGACTCTAGCTGCCTGGTCAGTGGCATGGCCAGCCAAGTCCTGACGACCCTGGGAGTCAGGGAGGAGGCAAGGATAAGACTACAGCATTGTTTGGCTGAGTTCTGGGTCTGGCCCCACTCCCCAAAACTGACCCCAATCTCTGGGTCTGCTGCCCTAAAAACAGACCCTGGGGCTGGGCACGGTGGCTCCCGCCTGTAATCCTAGCATTTTGGGAGGCCGAGGCGGGCAGATCACCTGAGGTCAGGCGTTCAAGACCAGCCTGGTCAACATGGTGAAACCCCGTCTCTAGTAAAATACAAAAATTATCCAGGCATGATGGTGGGTGCCTGTAATCCCAGCTACTCAGGAGGCTGAGACAGGAGAATCGCCTGAACCCGGGAGACGGTGGTTGCAGTGAGCCAAGATCGTGCCACTGCATTTCAGCCTGTGGGGCTGAATGAGACTCTGTCTCAAAAAAAAAAAAAAAAGGAGACCCTGGCTGTGTAGCGGCTCATGCCTGTAATCCCCAGCATTTTGGGAGGCCAAGGCAGGAGGATCACTTGAGGCCAAAAGTTTGAGACCAGCCTGGGCAACATAACAAGACCCCTCCTCTTAAAAACAAAAGATCCTAGCGGTCCTCATCTCTACCATGGACTACCAGAGGGAAGGCAGCACCTCTCATCACCCAGGGGGATGGCCTCTAGTCAGCTGGGGTATGTATGCAGGTGTGTGGCAGCAAATGTGTCCATGCCTGCCACCCAGTCAGCCCTTAGTCACACGGTGATGGGCACTAATATCCAAGAGGCGCAGAAGTCAAGGCCATGGGTCCTTTTCTCCTCTTGCCAGAGATGCAGCCCCACAGCCCCTGGTAATCTTGTTGGGAGAAAAATCAGAGTTTGACATCTCATCCCATTGCCTTCTGCTTTCTGACTTCACTGAGGTCAGGGTCGTCAAGGCCTGGGGAACTGGGACAGGGTTAAGGGGTGTCCATTCTCCATCCATCCTCCAACCCCATGGAGACTTAGCATGCCTAGGAAGGTGGAAGGGCTTCCTATGGGCACATCATCTCCTGCCTCCCTGTGCCTGTCCTCCGCTGGGTCCTGGGGTCACCAGTGATTGTAGCCCTTGTTGCTTCCCCCACAGTGGGGAACCCAGAGCCCTGCCCAGAGGCTTGAACCTGACACCACAGGTCTGGAATTACACAGAAGACGGGTGACAGCCAGGTGGATCATGAACGATGAGGAGGAGTCCAGCAGGTGACAAGGGGAAGGGTCTAAAGGGTGAAGGGCACAGCACAAACAAAGTCTTGGCAACAAAAGAGCTAATGCATCCCAGAAACGGGGCAGGTGGAGCACTGGAAGACTGGCCCCCAACAAGCTACAGAGAGTGGTGCTGTGGCCCTGGTGTGATGGCTCAGGCCTATAATCCCAACACTTTGGGAGGCTGAGGCAGGTGGATAACTTGAACCCAGGAGTTCATGATCAGCCTGGGCAACATAGTGAGGCCTCCATCTTTATAAAAAATACAAAAATTAACTGTGTGTTGTGGTGTGTGCCTGTAGTCCCAGTTCCTCGGGAGGCTGAGGTGGGAGGATCACTTGAGTTTAGGAGTTCAGGAGGCTGCTGTGAGCCATGATCCTGCCACTGCACTCCAGTCTGGTGACAAAGCAAGATCCTCTCTCAAAAAAAAAATAAAGAAAGAAAGAAAGAAAAGAAAGAAAAAAAGAAAGAGAGTGGCCCAGTGAATGCCAAGCTAAGAGCCTGCAATCCTACCAAACTTCAACAAGCTCTCCGAGTCAGGGGTCAGGGACAGGGTCCTGCAGAGGGGAGGCATGGGGAGAGAAGTGGCAGAATGACCCCAGGGATACAGGCTGGGGGAGGGTAAAGGGGTCAGTGCTTGTCCTAAGACAGACAAAAGGTAGGGGCTCTCAGGAGGGTAGGCTTGGTAGTGCCAGGGGTGGGTTGGGGCCTTGGGAAGTGAGAAGACTGAGGAGTCTTCACCCAGGGGAGGGAGGGAGCTTCGAGTAGAACCCTGGGCACAGGGGTCAGAGGGTTTAGGAAGTAATTGTACTGCGGTGGCCGGGAGCAGTGACTCATACTTGTAAACCCAGCACTTTGGGAGGCCAAGGCAGGAGGATTGCTTGAGCCCAGGAGTTCAAGACCAGCCTGGGCAACATGACAAAACCTCATCTCTACCAAAAAAAAAATAACAATAATACAAAAAAATTAGCCAGGCATGGTGGCAAATGCCTGTAGTCCCAGCTACTTGGGAGGCTGAGGTGGAAGGTTGAGGTTGCCGTAAGCCATGATCCTACCACTGCACTCCAGCCTGGGTGACAAAGCAAGATCCTGTCTCAAAAAAAAAAAAAGTACTGGGGCGGGGGACACAACAAAAGGGGAAAAGAGCTGAGCCTGAGAAGGGGCCTTGTTCAGCTGGGATGGAAGAGGCAGCAGTGGAGGGTTTCTCTGAGGCCTTCATAGGCCTGGGTGCCCAAGATGCCCAGAGCTAAGATGGCAGCAAGAGTGCATACCTGTGGTACCCCCACTGTGTGCCAGACCTGCCTGGGCGCTGTCTGCAGCTGCAGAGAAGATGAGAGGTGCAGACTCCAGCTAGGGAGTCAACCCCGCCTCCTGCTGGACTAACAAGGGGGCTGATCCCTGGGGCTGACTCCAGACCCCCCAGCCCTCCACAGAGCATTCACAGCCCCCTACCCAGCACTCCTGGGAGGCTCTCCCCTAGCCAGTTAGGAGAATGCAGTATTTATGTGAATGTCTGTTCATGAGTGCAGTGTGCCCTCAGAGTCCACTTTCCAGCGTTCCTGGCACAGCCCCCTCCACCCTGCCGGGCTTGGGAG
>NW_012114932.1:1699594-1714889 GCF_000951035.1 Colobus angolensis palliatus | reverse complement strand
GGTGGGGCGGGTGGGGGTAGGGCCACAGCCAAAGGCCCAGAGTTCTTGGTAGCCCCTCCCTCAGCACCTCCATCTCAGTTCTGACAGGGCCCTCAGAAGGGAAGGGGAACAGGAAAGGAGGGGAGGAGCTTATCCTTCAAAAAAGGTGGGCCAGGGTCCCCTGGGAATGTGGAGACCAGGCTGGGGTGAGGACATGCCTGCAGATGCTTCCCCAGGAGATGCCCCTGGGGCGGGGCCTTAGAGTGTCTGGGAAGTTAGCCTCAGGTGATGATCCTATGGCCGCCCACGCCTGTCCCTACTGTGCCTAAGTCCTCTGGGCAGCATGACCTGGTTTCTACGTGGCCAGAACAAGGAAGAGTTCATTGGAGCCACCAGCCCTGATGACTAAAGCAGGTATGAGTGGGGCGCCCAAGATCCCATCCAGCCCAGGCTGCACTGGGAGGGTTGCCACAGCCTTCCTCAGATGGGTATCCCACACCAACCACACCACCCGGAGTTCAGGCATGGGCAAAGGGGCAGGCCCAGCTGGTGGCCAGGGGTGGGGAGGCAGGTGCTGAGATTTGGCACAACAATCCAGGTTTTTCCAGAAGGAAAAGCCAAGGCTGTGGCAGGCCATGCCACTGACAGGCAGCCCCAGAGTAAGAACCCAGACAGGCCTCTGTCGATGGAAGCTCTCTCAAAAGAGAGAGGCCCAGGGCAGGAGGACAGGCAGGAAAAGGGACCCCAGCTGTCTCCCCTGGTTTGCCCCATTCTGTTGAGACTCAGGCCCAGGCTGCCTGATTGTAGAATCCTCGAGGAGCTCCAGCCCCTAGTGTGATCCACAGGCAGTGACCCTGCTCCTGGAATGCTGGCCTCCATGGGGGCCCTACCCATGGCCTGGCACACTGGACCTGGGGCTGAGGAACGGAAAGGAGACCATGTGGAATCCGGGACAACTTGGCCTCCCATCCCTGGGGACCTCCATTCCTACTCAAGGGAGGGTACACATCTAGAGGACAGAGGACAGGGCACAGCACTCAGTGGGGACAGAGACAGCCCAGTCCTTTTGGCTGGGGGTTGAATCCCAGGCTATTGGAAAGATAATGGTGGGGGGTGGTCCTGGTCCCGTTTCCCAGAGTGAATGCAGTGCTAGTGGAGGAAAGTGCAGGGTGATGAAATGGAGACCGGGCCCCTGGGCCTGGAAAACATGGCAGTGAGGGCCTATGGGTGCACAGTGGGAGTGGATGGGGACCTCTGAGGTACTTGCTGATCCTGGCTGCTTGGGTGGAAAGCTGTAAACAGCCAAAGAATGTTGTTTGCTTGCATGGGGCCAGGAGAGCCTGCCCAGGTCCAAGGCTAGAGGCACCTACTCCCGGAGTGGGAAAAGGCCGCATGCAGGAAGCCCACGGGCCCACGCAGGGATCTGTCCTTCCACTTGCCCTCCTGAAGGGCCTTGCGGCTCTCATTGGCCCCTGTTATTCACTTGCCAGCTGGCCAGGCCAGGCCAGGTACATCAGGTCCTCAGGCTCAGGAAGGAGAGCATGGCCCCACTTCCACTTCCAGGAGACCTGCTCCCACCTCTGTCCCTGCTTGACTGGAGGCATCCAGGGCTGGGCAACAAAGCTGCAACACTTAGAATGCCCACACTGCCCCATCAGCCTTGGGAGGTGGTAGGAAAATGCCTTTTTCGGGGATGGAAGGATCAAAGCCCGTTCTCAAGCCCTGGTATATTCACTCAGGTGGACTTGAGGGCTCCACTCTGCCACTATCAACATACAGTTCCTCCAGAGAAGTACCCCTCATGCTACAAATGGGGCATGTTCAGCAGACTAAGCTTCAGGAAAAGACCCCAAGTCATTCCCAATGGAGGCTCCGAGGTACAGGAGCTCCATCGTGTCTGTAAAACTCCCTCAGGTTTCGGCTCTAGGTTTGGTGGGGGTTGTTCCACCTCCAACTTAGAAAGAGAGGTCAGAGGAAGGGAGGGCATAGGCCACCCCCAACCTCTTAGCAGAGATACAGAGCTACCTGTCCAGGATGGGGGACTCCACGTGGGCCCCACTCTGTGGTGCAGATGTGAGATTTGCTGCTCCTCCTGCATCTGCCCTTCTCCTGCCCTCCTCTCCCTCCCCGATCTGGCTGTTGTGGAAGAAGCCACTGCTGGTCAGGTCGCTGAAGTACTAAGTGGCCCAAGTGGTGAGGAAGGACCCATCCGCCCTCCAGTTGAGAGCCCTCCCCTGACCTCTGGCTGTCCGCCCGCCCCAGCCGGTCCCTGGGAACTGAGGTGGCAGCTGAGCTCCCCATTATCTCTCCCCACAGCTCCCCACCTGTGGAGGGACAGGTGAGATATTGGAGTCCCCGGGTGGTGCCCCCACCCAGTGATTCCCTTTGCCTGCTGAGCCCCTGGAGCTGGGGTTTCTTCCTCCCTTGCCTTGGCTGGCCACCTGGCTTCTGGGACCACCACCTGGGGCACACTTCTGCCTTAAGACCCAATAGGGGAGGGGTTGTCCCCACCAGCCCCTCCCTTGTGCCCATTCCACTCCTGCCTGGCCGCCTTCTCCAGCCGGTCCCGGCTGCCTGCCCGGTCACCCGATCCGCCCTCTAAACTTTACAGCACAGCGCGTGGGGCGGTGGCTGGCCTGGTGGGGGCGGGGGCTGCTCCTTAAAGGAGCCGTCAGAGGGTCCCCTGCGGCCCCAGGGTGGGAAGGGGCCAGAGTGGAGAGGTGCTGCTGCGGGGGTCCTCAGTGGAGTGTGAGAAGGCAGCTGGTGGTGGCCTGGAAGACCTCTAGAACCTGAGAAGAGGCAGTGGCAAGTGTCAGCGGGGGGAAGGAGGGAGGTGGGGGTCCTGGCCTGGGACGGGGCCAGGAGCTGGGCAGGAGTGTGGGTGGAGGGGCCTGGAACCTGCCCCAGCAGCCGCTCCACTTGCTTAATCCCACCTGGAACCTTGTCCCACTCCCTGGGCTCCTGTGTCCAGCACCTGCCCAGCTGGTCCCTGGGAATGAGGGTGGGCATGGCAGCCAGGTCTTTGCCCCAGCTGAGGGCCCGGGGGAGGTGTCTGGCTCCTAGAGTGAAGCGGCTCAAAGATGGGGAAACCTCAAGGGTTGAGAGAAGTGAAGGGAGAGGCTCAGAGAGGCTGTGGAGGCGCTGAGAGGGAAGGCCAGCTCAGCGAGGCCAGGAGGCTGGGGCACAAGTGAAGGGCTGCCTCACCTTGCCCCTCTTTGATTCCTCAGGGGTGTGGAGAGACAGCCCTCAAGCTCAGATGCAGAGGCTGCTTCAGCTGGGTTGGGAGCAGTCCCCAAGTCAGAGGCTGAGGCTTCTGCCCAGGTCCTGGGTCTCCTGGGTGGCACTTCTCCCTCGGAGGAATGGAGCGATTGATGCTGCAGTTGGATTTGCTCACTTGCATGCCCGGAGACATGTCCACCCTTATGGGTGCACACGTTTGCACATGTACAAATATGCAACACATCTGTGTGCAAAATATGCACATACCGCACATATGTACTGCATAGATTGCATAGTGCCACATGCATGTGCACACCAACCCATATCCACACATGTGCAATATGCCACTATATATCTGCACATAGACATGTAAACATGTGCATACACATGTGCATACACACTACACACATGCACACATCACAAGGGGACACTCGGAAACACATTCACATTCACAGGCACCCACACCCTTGACTCCAGCCTCAAAAGTGTCTCTGTGTTTTTCTGTGGGACTATGGGGACACTGCCACCTCCAGAGGCCTGACCTGCTCCTGTCACTCTCACTCTTTTGACTGGCTTGTTTTGCTCATTGCACTTGGCACCCTCTGCGTCCATCCTTGTTGGTGCTCTGCCCTCTCTCACATGGGGACCTTGCCTATGTCTCCCAGTATCCCTTCTCCCAGGCCGAGGCTGGCATGAAGTGGGTGCGCATTGTGAATTAATGTCTGTGAGTGTGTATACAAGAGGGGAGGTTACTGGGAAGGGTGACGTGGTGAGGCAGCCTGCCAGTGCAGGGTGACCCTAAGGGTGTGCCCAGTGGCGTGGGTGTGTCTGTGATTGTGGCCAGGCGGGGCACCCTCGGACGGGAGGGTTCGGAAGTGGAATGTGACCCCCCAGCCTCTTTCCCCTAGGGGCTGTAATCTGATCCCTGGGGACTCCCCCTCCCTAGCCTCCCGCCCTCGCCTTCTCTGCCGACTCCTTCTCTTCCAGATCCTGGGGCAGAGTCCAGGGCAACTCAAGGCTCCTCCACACACACACCCGCTGAACCCTGAGCGCCCCGAGCTGCTGAGATGGGGCGGGCCGGGGCCGCCGCCATGATCCCGGGCCTGGCCCTGCTCTGGGCAGTGGGGCTGGGGGGTGCCGTCCCCAGCCCCCCACGCCTTCGGCTCTCCTTCCAAGGTAGGTGCACCTGGCAGGCAGGAGGGCCCAGCTTGAGGTGGGCAGGAAAGGGTCCCGGTATGGCCAGGGGGCTCTGTGTTGGCTGTTGCCCCATGTGCATGCCTGTCACCAGACTCTGGTGGGATTAGTGGCACTCTCAGGCCACCTCCAGTTAACCCTGTGTGGGCCTCAGCCCCCAGCCTCTGCCCACATTCTCTTCGTGCTTTCTCAGGAAGACCCTTCCTGTCCCCATAGCAACAGACCTTGTCTCTGTTCCGTTCAGTAACCCCAACAAGGCGATACTCCTTCAGCAGAGCAACAGGGAAGTCAGAGCCCCCTTCTCATGCCTCCTGTACAGGAAGGTGGCCCCTGGGCAGTGGCAGTGAATAGGCAGTTCTGCTGAGCTCAGGCTGGTGATGGAGTGGCAGGAAAGGAACTCTCAGCCTGACTTTTGGGAATTGGGGGTCTGGCCATCCCTGCATGCCAGTCTCCCCCAGGACTCTGGTGTCCATAAGCCTGGCCTCCCAGTGTGCCTGCCTGGAGATACCACCTGTCTGAGCGTGCCCAAGTTCAACCTGCCTTCCTCTTCCTGGGGGCTGTACCACCTCCCCTGGCAGCTCCACACGTGCACCTGGGTGGGCTTGGGTTTGCGTGTGTAAACTCACACACATGTAAACTCACATGTATACAGGCCAGGTCCTAAGGACAACCTTGGCCCATAGAGTCACCACCAGGCAAGACCTGGGGGAGGCTTCCAGCATGGCTGGTGAGTCCTCAGCAGTGTCCTGCCCTGCAGAGCTCCAGGCCTGGCATGGTCTCCAGACTTTCAGCCTGGAGCGAACCTGCTGCTATGAGGCCTTGCTGGTGGATGAGGAGCGTGGACGCCTGTTTGTGGGTGCCGAGAACCATGTGGCCTCCCTCAGCCTGGACAACATCAGCAAGCGGGCCAAGAAGGTGCCAGGGACCCCCAACCCCAGCACTGCCCAGGGAAGGAGCCCTAGGGCCCCACTCCAGCCTACCTGGAGAGACTCAGAGGAATGGGCTCCCTGAGGTAGAGAATATCCCAAGTCCCTGACCTGTGTCCCCTCTCCCCCAACCTCCCCATAGCTGGCCTGGCCGGCCCCTGTGGAATGGCGAGAGGAGTGCAACTGGGCAGGGAAGGACATTGGTGTGAGTGCTGGCTGTTCGGGCTGGGAGTGGGGAGGGTCAGCCCCTCACCCCAGAGACAGGGCAGGGCTAAAACAGAGGCCTGCCTGTTCTGGCTGGGATGAGGGCAGGGAGGTCGAGGTGGCTGAGGTCTGGGGGTGGTGAGTCAGGGTTGGGGCTCGTGTAATTCTTCTGGGGGGCCTCTGAGTCATGGAGGCTTTGCAGGCCTGTGCTTCCCCAGACGCCCACCCTGGTGAGGCCTGGGCTGGTCAGCAAGGGCCCCCAGTTCCCTGTGGCCCATGTTAGTACTTGCCTGGGTCGATGCCAAAGAGAGGGAGGGGTGAGGATGCCACTGGTGAGCTAGGACCTCTTAAGGCCATATCCCTGGGGGAAACCTCACACCTCCAACCCTACTAGACTGAGTGCATGAACTTTGTGAAGTTGCTGCATGCCTACAACCGCACCCACTTGCTGGCCTGTGGCACGGGAGCCTTCCACCCAACCTGTGCCTTTGTGGAAGTGGGCCACCGGGCAGAGGTAAGGCCTTATCTAGGCAGGGAGGGAGGTCAGGAGGGTAAGAAGGGCCTGGTAGTCACAACTTGCCACACCTCCCAGGAGCCCGTGCTCCGGCTGGACCCAGGAAGCATAGAGGACGGCAAGGGGAAGAGTCCTTATGACCCCAGGCATCGGGCTGCCTCCGTGCTGGTGGGTGAGTCCAAGGGCTAAGGCCCCAACAGAACCCCTTAGAAACTGCCGAACCTCACAAAGTCCCAAGACCCCCAAGAGCTCCAGGGATTGCCCCATAGCCTCACTGACTCCCTGAGAACTCCCAGAGCTCCCCAGGCCTTCCTGCCCCAAGAGCCCTCCGCTTGGCTGAGCAGCCCTTGCTCTGTCTGTAGGGGAGGAGCTATACTCAGGGGTGGCAGCAGACCTCATGGGCCGAGACTTTACCATCTTTCGCAGCCTGGGCCAACGTCCGAGTCTCCGAACAGAGCCACACGACTCCCGCTGGCTCAATGGTGAGAGGCTGGTGGGGTTGGTGAGAGGAGGCCGTCACCCTCCCATAGGGCAGGTGCCAAGCAAGGCCCATAAAGTAAGTGAGCAGTGGGTGTGGCCAAGTCTTACCAAATACCCTCCTTAATCAGGCACTGGTGTCACAGAGACAGATACGACAGGTATGACTGTGACCTCTGAGTTCACAGATCACATACATGATAAGATCAAGTCCAATGGCCATGAGGCCAGAGACAAGGGAGGAAGTGAAAAGGAGACTGGGTGGGTGGGGGGGGTTGGGTAAAGGAAGCCGCTGTGCTGAGGGGAGTATGAGCTAATTCCCAAGCACAAGAGAGCCAGCCAGCAAAATTCAGGGATGAGCATTCCAGGCAGAGGGAGCAACTAGTGCAAAGGCCTGGATGCAGGAACAAGCAAAGGAATAGACTTGCAGAGCTAGTAATGATAAGGGGGCCTGGACTGTCAGGGGCCAGAGTTATTTATTCTAAGAGCCATGGGGGCTGGGCACAATGACTTGTGCCTGTAATCCCAGCACTTTGGGAGGTGAGGCAGACAGATTGCTTGAAGACAGGAGTTTCATACCAGCCTGGGTTACAAAGCAAGACCCTGTCTCTGCAAAAAAGAAAATAAAATTAGCTGGGGGCAGTGGCGTGCACACACCTGTAGTCCTGGCTAGTCAGGAGGCTGAGATGGAAGGATCACTTGAGCCCAGGAGTTGGAGGCTGCAGTGAGCATGATGCTGCCACTGCAGAACAGAGCAGACTCTGTCTCTAAATAAAATAAAAATTAAATAAGGGCTAGGGGCTGGTGGGTGCAGTGGCTCACACCTGTAATCCCAGCACTTTGTGAGACTGAGGCAGGCAAATAGCTTGAGGCCAGGAGTTTGAGACTAACCTGGCCAACATGGTGAAACCCTGTCTCTACTAAAAAATACAAAAATTGGCCAGGTGCAGTGGTGTGCACCTGTAATCCCAGCACTTTGGCAGGCCGGGGTGGGTGGATCACCTGAGGTCAGGAATTTGAGACCAGCCTGGCCAACATGGTGAAACCCCGTCTCTACTAAATATACAAAAATTAGCCAGGCGTGGTGGTGTGTGTCTGTAATCCCAGCTACTCAGGAGGCTGAGGCAGGCAAATGACTCGAACCCAGGAGGCTGAGGTTGCAGTGAGTGGAGACTGTGCCACTGCACTCCAGCCTGGGCGATAGAGCGAGACTTCGTCTCAAAAAATAAAATAAAATAAAATTAGCCAGGTGTGGTGGTGGGCTGTGTCTGTAATCTCAGCTACTGGGGAGGCTGAGATTGCAGTGAGCCGAGATCCAGCACTCCAGCCTAGGCGACAGAGCAAGACAGTCTCAAAAAATAATAATAATACAATAAAAAGCAATGGGACCCAGCAGAAGGATTTGAAGCAGGAGTGGGGAGCATCTGGTTATGCTAGGGAGGACGATTCATGAGTGAGGGTGAAACCAGATTATCTCATCTCCCTCCTACCCAAGCCTAAGGTGCTGGTCGACTCTGTGGGGCGAGATCGGAGGCTAGCCGGGCTTCCCGCCTGGGCCGCCAGGTAGCCACGGTCTCTGCTGCCCCCTCGCGGCTGCTTCTTGCCTCGCAGGCCCTGATCCTTTGGAGTCGGTCGGCGCAGAGCGCCAACTGGACGTGGTCCTAGAGGTTGGGTGGTCAGACACTGTGATCCCGTGTGCTGTGCCCGCGCTACGGGAAGGGGAAGCAGCGCGTGGGTCTCGTATCAAGAGGCGAGGCCAGGACCCGCTGACCCATGCCTCCTGCCGCGGTCAGAGCCCAAGTTTGTCAAGGTATTTTGGATCCCGGAGAGCGAGAACCCAGACGACGACAAAATCTACTTCTTCTTTCGTGAGACGGCGGTAGAGGCGGCGCCGGCACTGGGACGCCTGTCCGTGTCCCGAGTTGGCCAGATTTGCCGGGTGAGGAGTCCCTGGGCCACACCCGGAGACCCTGCCCCTACCCCTTTGCCAGCCCTGATCTCTCCCTCATCCCCTCTGATCCTCCCGGCAGAACGACGTGGGCGGCCAGCGCAGCCTGGTCAACAAGTGGACGACGTTTCTGAAGGCGCGGTTGGTGTGCTCAGTGCCGGGCGTCGAGGGCGACACCCACTTCGATCAGCTCCGTGAGTGCCGGAGTGGGTATGAGGTTGGGGAGGGGGGCAGCGGTGCAGACTCCAGGAGCCCCCGCCGCAGCGGGGCTGTGCGCCCTACCCCAGCTAGGCCCGTTCCCCGCAGAGGATGTGTTTCTGTTGTCCTCCCGGGACCACCGGACCCCGCTGCTCTATGCTGTCTTCTCCACGTCCAGGTGAGGGGCGGAAGGTAGGGAGCCCCCTAGCAGGCCTCTGGGTTCCACCGGGCCCCTCACCCCGCCCTGGTCTTCTCCTCCAGCAGCATCTTCCAGGGTTCTGCAGTGTGCGTGTACAGCATGAACGACGTGCGCCGGGCCTTCCTGGGACCCTTTGCACACAAGGAGGGGCCCATGCACCAGTGGGTGTCATACCAGGGTCGCGTCCCCTACCCGCGGCCAGGCATGGTTCGTAGCCCAGGAACTTTTGCTACAACCCACTTCAAAGCCTCAAGGGTTTGAGAACTTGGCCTGGGGTCTTCTTGGTAAATGTGCTTTCTTCCTTTAGTTATGGGTGGGAAAACGTTTCCATAAGACAAAGCTTGTTTCCCGCCTCTGACTTCCCAGGGCAAGGCTGCATCTCCTCTCTAATTCTCAGGGTAGGGTTCTGTCCCCATTCCCCTTCATGTTCCCAGAGGCTTGGCATGGAGGGCCGCCTATCAAGTCCCCATATCTATATCCCTACTGTACCTCTCACCCCCAGTGCCCCAGCAAGACCTTTGGCACCTTCAGTTCCACCAAGGACTTCCCCGACGATGTCATCCAGTTTGCGCGGAACCACCCCCTCATGTACAACTCTGTCCTGCCCCTTGGGGGGCGCCCTCTTTTCCTACAAGTTGGAGCCAATTACACCTTCACTCATATTGCCACGGACCGGGTTGCAGCCGCTGACGGACACTATGACGTCCTCTTCATTGGCACAGGTCAGGGTCCCTCCACAGCGACCCCCAGGATCCCATCCAGGCCCTGTGGGCTGCTAGTGGAAGCTCTCCCTGTTCAGTCCCATCTCCACATCCTTTCCCGGGCTGTGTCTCCACCTTCTGGAAGCTGCCCAACCCACACTCTTCCAGTCCACACTCTTCACAACCCAAATATGCTGAGGGTAGAAGCCTCAAAGGCGAGGAGACCCTAGCTCCAGCTGTCCCGGAGCACCAATGGTCGTTACCCCTTCGCATTCCTGCAGACGCTGGCACGGTGCTGAAGGTGATCTCGGTCCCCAAAGGCAGTAGGCCCAGCGCAGAGGGGCTGCTCCTGGAGGAGCTGCACGTGTTTGAGGTGAGGCCTCGCCCCCAGTCGCCCGGGACCCCTCCACACCCCACTAAGCCCTGACCCCGTCGCCCCTCCTCCCTCTCAGGATTCGGCCGCTGTCACCAGCATGCAAATCTCCTCCAAGAGGGTGAGTGACCAGGATGGGGGTGGGGGTGGGATGGACTGAGTGTCCCAAGCCTCTGGCCCCTCTTGGTAGTTCGCAGTCCCGCGTTTCAGTACAGGCTCTGGCTTTGCTAGACTGTGTGACCTGAGGCGTAAGACCTCAGTGTTCCGATCTGTCGAGTGGGAGAAGGGATCCCTGACCGATGGGAGGCAGGCGTGGGGTCGCCCTCGGTCAGCCCAGAGCCCCTCGTGCCCCCTAGCACCAGCTGTACATAGCCTCGCGGAGCGCGGTGGCCCAGATCGCGTTGCACCGCTGCGCTGCCCACGGCCGCGTCTGCGCAGAATGCTGTCTGGCGCGTGACCCCTACTGCGCCTGGGACGGGGTCGCGTGCACGCGCTTCCAGCCCAGTGTCAAGAGGTGGGCGGGGTCGGGGTTGGGACGCCGGGAGGGAGGCGAAGGGTCTTTCACTGCCTGGGGCTGAAAGAAGAAGGGCTCATGGAAGATCCGATGTTCCCCACAGGCGGTTCCGGCGGCAAGACGTAAGGAATGGCGACCCCAGTACGCTGTGCTCCGGAGGTGAGTCTCCCAGCTGTCCCTACCCTCAGCCCCAGAAGATGCCCCACCTTCCCTGCCTTGCCTAAATCTGACGTTCTTCTCGCCCCAAGACTCGTCTCGTCCCGCGCTGCTGGAACACAAAGTGTTCGGCGTGGAGGGCAGCAGCGCCTTTCTCGAGTGTGAGCCCCGCTCGCTGCAGGCGCGCGTGGAGTGGACTTTCCAGCGTGCAGGGCTGACAACCCATACCCAGGTGAGCCTTACTCCACCCTCCCTGCCAGGCTCCTGTCCCACCCCCTGCATCCAGGAGAAGCCCCGCCCTACCCAACGAAGCCCCGCCCAACCAGACCCACTCCCAGCCCCGTCGTTTGGTCCCTCACTGCACTCCACAAGCTGCGGAGGCCCCATTGCTTCCAACCGGGCTCCTGACCCATCTCCCCTGAATTCGGGAGAAGAACCGCCCTCCACCTGCCCATTGAGATCCCTGACCTACCCCCCACGTTCATGTAAACCCCGCCTCGTTCGGATTCTCCCTTGAAGACCACCAACTCCCAAACACTCAGCCTTAAAATGTGCGCCCGGGGGCACCCCTTTCCCGCCCCACCTCGGTTCCCAATGACTCTTTGCTTCTTCCGTCGCGTGCTAGGGCCCGGAAGCCCAGTTCCCCGCCCGACACCCCCGCCTCACGCTGCCCCCCGCCCGCAGGTGCTGGCACAGGAGCGCACCGAGCGCACCGCCCGGGGACTACTGCTTCGCAGGCTGCGGCGCCGGGACTCGGGCGTGTACTTGTGCGCTGCAGTCGAGCAGGGCTTTACGCAACCGCTGCGTCGCCTGTCGCTGCACGTGTTGAGTGCTACGCAGGCCGAACGGCTGGCAGGGGCCGAGGAGGCTGCACCCGCCGCGCCGCCGGGCCCCAAACTCTGGTACCGGGACTTTCTGCAGCTGGTGGAGCCGGGCGGCGGTGGCAGCGCGAACTCCCTACGCATGTGTCGCCCACAGCCTGCGCTGCAGTCACTGGCCCCGGAGTCGCGGAGGAAGGGCCGTAACCGGCGGACCCACGCTCCTGAGCCACGCGCTGAGCGGGGGCCGCGCAGCGCAACGCACTGGTGACCGGACTGTCCCCACGCCGGGAACCAAGCAGACTACAGGCGGGAGAGGAGCCAGACAGACCCTGAAAAGACAGACGGGTTGGGGCCGGGCACATTGGGAGTCCCAGGCCCACGGAGACACCAACCGACAGGCCCTGGCTGAGGGCAGCTGCGCGGGCTTATTTATTAACAGGATAACCCTTGAATGTAGCAGCCCCAGGAAGGGTGGCACAGGCCGGGCGCAGGATTCAGCCGGGAGGGAAGGGACAGGGAAGCTGGGCTCCGGAGCAACGACCAGGGCCGAGGAGGTGCCTGGAGTGCCCACCCTGGGGGACAGACCCCACCTCCTTGGGTAGTGAGCAGTGAGCAGAAAACTGTGAACAGGCTGGGATGTTGGCGGTGGGGCGAGGCAGGCCAACTGTACTAAAGTAACGCAATAAACGCATTATCAGCCAAAGCTGGAATGGCCCCAGCAGACAACCCCAGTTCTATGTGGTCTTGGGCACCTTCCTGGCGGTGTCAGGGCCTGAGTTTCTCCTGTCCAAAGTTGCCTGGTGAGGATTAAAGGTGGTTCCGATCAGGTGCGGTGGCTCAGGCCTGTAATCCCAACACTTTGGGAGGCCAAGGCGGGCGGATCAGGAGGTCAGGAGATGGAAACCATCCTGGCTAACACGGTGAAACCCCGTCTCTACTGAAAATACAAAAAAATTAGCCTGGCGTGGGGGCACGCGCCTGTAATCCTAGCTACTTGGGAGGCTGAGGCAGGAGAATCACTTGAACCCGGGAGGTGGAGGTTGCAATGAGCCTAGATGTCGCCCCTGCACTCCAGCCTGGGCGACAGAGCGAGACTCCTCAAAAAAAAAAAAAAAAGAAAGAAAAGAAAAGTAAAAAGTGGTTCCACATGACTGAATAGGTTCTGTAGGGCCTTTGGGAATAGTGACATGCAGGGCACATTGTGCATAATATAACTTCAGGACTAAGTGCTATGAAGAAAATAAAACTGGGCCAGGCACGGTGACTCACTTCTGTAATCCCAGCATTTTAGGAGGCTGAGGCAGTCGGATCACGAGGTCAGGAGTTCAAGACCAGCCTGACCAACATGGAGAAACCCCATCTCTATTAAAACTACAAAAATTGGGTGGGTGTGGTGGCACGCGCCTTTAATCCCAGCTACTCAGGAGGCTGAGGCAGGAGAATTGCTTGAACCAGGGAGGCAGAGGTTGCAGTGAGCCGAGATCGCCCCACTGCACTCCTGCCTGGGCAACAAAGCGAGACTCCGCTTCAAAAAAAGAAAAGAAAAGAAAACTGGGTGATGTGGAAAAGAATGTATGCAGCCGGGCGCGGTGGCTCACGCCTGTAATCCCAGCACTTTGGGAGGCTGAGGCGGGCGGATCATGAGGTCAGGAGATCCAGACCATCCTGGCTAACACGGTGAAACCCCGTCTCTACTAAAAATACAAAAAATTAACCGGGTGTGGTGGTGGGCGCCTGTAGTCCCAGCTACTCGGGAGACTGAGGCAGGAAAATGGCATGAACCTGGGAGGCGGAGCTTGCAGTGAGCCGAGATCACGCCACTGCACTCCAACCTGGCCGACAGAGCAAGACTGTCTCAAAAAAAAAAAAAAAAAAAGGAATGTACACAGAAGGCCTCACTGAGGGAGTGACATTTGAGCTCCCTGACAAGAAGGGGCCCACCACAGGGCTATCTGGGAGCACAGCATTCCAGGAGGGAACAGCCACCGCCAAGCCCCTGAGGTGGTAACAAGCTTGTTAACTTTGAGGAACATCAGGGAGGCCAGTGTGAGACAGCGGAGTGACAGGTTTGAAGTGTGTAGGAAGTAGAGCCCACAGTCTTGCTTTGCCCCTGTTGGGAAGGAAGGGCACAGGGATCCAACCACAGAGGGAAAGCTGGAAGCTGGACCACCTCCTCCCTTCAAGGTAAGCAGTAATGTGCATCCTTACACAACCTTATGCGACCTGTCTGCCCTTGTCGAGATGGGAGCAGGGGAGGACCAAAACCGTGGATTATGATAAATGCTGCAGATGTGGTTCTCAGTGTACACTGCCAGGGAGAAGCCACTGTTATTCCGACTTTACACATGAGCAAACTGAGTTCAGGGAGGAGAGATCCTTTATCTAAGGTTGTAAGCTTAGTAACAAATGAACCAGCCTCCAACCTAGGTCCACCCACTGGCCAGCATGGGTGCTGTGGGTGTATCTGCCCACTTGTGAGGCTATCAGAACCCTCATGGCATCAGGCTTCAGTTGTCCATCACCCTCTATAAGACACACACAACAACAGTATTGTGTGCTAGCAGGTCATGCAGTGGAGGCCGCTTGTCTTGTGTTCGCTGGGAGGAGAGATGACTGGGCTGTGGGTAAGAGTCTGCAGGGGTGGAGGGATGGCCGAGTAGAGATGCACAGGGGTTCCTTGTCTGCCTTGGCTGCCACGTGGGGCCTTGCTGAGCCCGGGGTGGCCATTCTGGATGTATGGGGAGGTGCGCTTCCCCTTGAAGGTCCCTGGGCACCTAGACTAGTGGAGGCAGGCTCCTGGCTGGCTCCCTCACCAGGTAGAGAGTCCAGGCTGGCCCACGTGGATCACTCTGCCCCTTCCCATGGCTGAGGGCTGCCCCCTCTAAATATAGCCCAGTGGGCTGAGCTCAGGCCTATTTTAGGCCAAGACTGGGAGGCAGCCAGGCCTTCCCTGGGCTCTCAAAGGAGCCACTGCTGCCTTTGTCCAGTCCTGCTACTGGATGCCATCATCGGCCCCCGACTGCCCACTGCTTGCCATGCCTGAGGAGACCCAAGAAGGTAGGAGAGGGTGACCATGAGGGAGGGCAAGCCCGCAGTCCTCTGACCTTGTGGACCATGGAGAGACCCACCCTCTGTCCCACTGACCTCACTGTCTTGAGTAAGTTAGTTACCCATTTTCATGCCCCAGCTCCAGTAAAAGGACCTGCCCCCTATGCAGGGAGGAAAAGCCTGCCATGCTTGGAACCCCTTGTCACCTCAGGCCCTGCTTCAGTTTCCCCTGCTAGGGACATTAAGGAGGAATGGGGGAAGCTACCCAGTTAGGAGTGGGTCAACTACAGGCTGTGTTCAGGTGGGTGTGGGCATCCGGGCAGCTGCCTGGCCAGTTCAGCTCTTAAGGGAGGAAGCTGGGATTGGGGTGGGCAGTGGTTCCAGAAAGCATTTGGGTACCTGTCCCATGGACTGAAAAGTAGATAGGCCTCTGGCCTCCCCTGACTTGGGTCTAAATATCCCCAACTGCCTAGGGTTGGGGGTTCCTTGGCCTGGTCAGACTGAGACTCAGCTAGTCAAGAGTTTGGTGGCCACTCGCCTAACTGCACCACTGCATATAAGAAGTATTGATGCTCAGAGGAGCCAGGACAGCAGGAATCTAGGAAGCTATAGGTCCAGTACTGGCCAGGACGTAGGACTGTCTGCTCCATGGCTCCACCTTATAGCCCACGACAGAGCTTGGCCTAGCTAGCAAGCTCCTCTTACCACATTTTCAACCTTTTTTTTTTTTTTTAGACGGAGTCTTGCTCTGTCGCCCAGGCTGGAGTGCAGTGGCGTGATCTCTGCTCACTGCAACCTCTGCCTCCCAGGTTCAAGTGATTCTC
>NW_012114932.1:1697748-1698186 GCF_000951035.1 Colobus angolensis palliatus | reverse complement strand
GCCTGTCTCGGCCTCCCAAAGTGCTGGGATTACAGGCTTGAGCCACCGCGCCCGGCCTCCAAAGAGAGAATTTAATATGACCTTAAACCCACCACCCAGACATAATGACTGGCAGCACTTGCTTTTGTTGTACTTGCTTTTGAGCATGTCAAGAGGCAGTTTCAAGTAAATCATGGAGGTTGAGTTACTGTACTGAGAATGACAGTCCCTGAGTGCAAGGCCATCCTTGCTTCTATCTGCAGGTGTCCCCACAATGCTCTTCCCCACTGTTATCAGCTTCCAGGTGGGTATCTGGAGCTCTTGGTATCTGGACCAGGATTTTTTTTTTTTTCTTTTTGAGACAGAGTCTCGCTCTGTCACCGAAGCTGGAGTGCACTGGCCAGATCTCAGCTCACTGCAAGCTCCGCCTCCCGGGTTCACGCCATTCTCCTGCCTCAG
>NW_012114932.1:1676100-1695023 GCF_000951035.1 Colobus angolensis palliatus | reverse complement strand
AAAAAAAAAGAAAAAATTAGCTGGGTGTGGTGGCAAACGCCTGTAATCCCAGCTAGTCGGGAGGCTGACACAGGAGAATCACTTGAATCCAGGAGGTGGAGGTTGCAGTGAGGCGAGACCACGACAGCACTCCAGCGTGGGCAACACAGGGAGACTCCGTCTCAAAAACAAAACAAAACAAAACCAAACCCTGCTCTTGAATTCAATAATTCCACTTCTGGGAACTGAAATTAGTAACTATCAGGAAATTGGGAAAAAACCTTCATACTCAACGGTAGATGTCCTGGGGGTTAATTTCAAAAGGGAACTGTAGCAGTGAGCCCAGATCACGCCATTGCACTCCAGCCTGGGTAACAAGAGTGAAACACCGTCTCAAAAAAAAGGTTGGAGGGGGGCACTGCAAACAACCTAGATGCCCAGGCAGCCTCAGAAAAATGTGTGAAGGGAGAGAACTCAGAGGCATATGAAACAGTATAACAAAGAAGGGTCTTTCCAATAGTAAATGTTGAATGAAAACAGCAGGGTTCACACATGTACAGCAGAGTCACACCGAGTATGTTAACAAACACAGAACCAAGGCCAGGAGAGAAAGGCACCAGAGTGGCTACAATAGGGCTTTCTGACCAGAAGATGCCAGGCATTGGGTCTGCAGGGAGAACTGATAAAAGAGGCAGGGCTGAATTCCATTTGCTGCGGGTTTAGCATTGAAGGCTGATAAACTGCTAGAAATGAGCAGGCAGAGGAATGCCTGAGTCCCTGGGGTGCTTGGAAGGGAACAAATCAAATGTACCTGCTGCTCCTGTATACAGAATAAGCCTGTAAGGGTCTGGGATCATCCTGGATCCAAATCAAGGGTCACTCCTGACTCAGTTTTAGGGGATTTGGAACCAAATGCCCCACTATCCCTATCCTCCAGAAGTCCCTGCTGCCTGAAGGCACCTGGTAAAAGGAAGGGGGTTGATCCACCACTGGCTAAATCAGCCTGCGCTGCCCCTGCAGACTCCGTGGCACCAATGATGCCCAGCCAGAGCAGGGGGCCACTGGCCCCCAAGCACGTGCAGGAGGTGCACCTGCACCAGGTGGAGTCCATCAGCGACCTGCACAGCGGAGGTGAGCGGGGACAGTGAGGGGGATGATGTGCTGGGGGAGGGGATGAAAGCAGGTGCACCCACCACCCCGATGTCCCATCCACCCAGCAGGCACACTGCACCCCTGTCTGACTGAAGAGGCACGGCCGTGGAATGAGCTGCTGAGCGTTTTGCCGCCGTCACTGTGTGCCCAGGCTGGCTGCAGCCCTGTGTACAGACGAGCAGGGTTCCTGCTGCTACTCGCGCTGCTGGTGCTCACTTGCCTGGCGCTCGCACTCCTGGCTGTCTACCTGAGTGGTATGGATGCACAGGGTGCCAGCAGGAAGAGACAGCAAGGCGGTGGGGACTGGGAAGCCCTTCTGTGCAGCTGGAAGGAGCCAACTGCAGATGCTGCAGCAATGAAAGATGGGGTGGGAGGCCCGTGGGTGCCCCTGGTCCTGGGCTGGGTCTGCAGGGGTCATGGGGTGGCACATGGTCTGATGATCCCCCACTTCCCATTCACAGTGCTGCAGAGCGAATCCCTGCGCATCATGGCACACACGCTCCGCACGCAGGAGGAGACGCTACTCAAACTCCGCCTGGCCAGCCTCAGCCAGCTTCGGAGGCTCAACTCCAGTGAGACCCAAACACCCAGCTGAGATGCCATTTGGATCTGGGGCCTGGGGGTGTGTGGGGGAAATAAAGTGGCTATGGGCAGGTCTCTCCTTCCCTACTGCTGGCTGCCACATCTACACTATTTCCTTGGTGAGATTTTTGTATAAGAACCCGATGTTAACTTCATAGCTGCCTGCCTCTCCTGATCTCTTCAAGCCAGGCCTAGCCAAGCCTCTGGTGCCAAAGCCTTGTTTTGGGTGGTCCAAGGTCAGGGGAAGGGGCACCAGCCTCTGGGCTCCTCCTGTGGCCTATCAGCACTCTCTGGCCACCCCAGATGGCAGGTTCTGAAGTCTAGAAATAGCTGCCCCCACAGCAATCACCCAAACTCTGCCAGGCCTCCCAGTGAGGGTCCAGCCTCAGCCCTCAAAGACAGGCTGGGCTCTGAGTAGCGGGAGAGGCACCACTTGGGGAAAGACTGCCTTGGAGGGCAAAGGTGACATTGTGGAAGACCCAGCTGGGCTCAAGCCTGGGGTGGTAGATGGGGAGGGAGAACAGAAAAATACCCAGGGATTAAGACCACAGAAGCCTGACCATTCTGTTTAATTATCTCTAATAATCCTTAAAAATCAGCACACAAATCCATTCCAGGTAGCTTTGCCTCTCCACCTGCTGTGGTGGCATTTGTCCAGATGCCACCACCCCCCTAAGAGTGGGTCATCCTGGGCCTGAGAAAGGAAAGGAAGGGAAAGGCCCCCTAGTGCCTGCCCCACAGCCCTGGGACAGGCACGTATTTAGCCTGACCTGAGACAGGGCAGGAAGAGGCCACAGGGCTGAGTGCAGGGACAAAGGGGCCAGGGTCCCAAGTGTCCGGGCCCCCAGCTACCCACCCCATGTCTGTTTTTGGTTTTGTCATTAAAAAAATAAAGTGACAAATACTGGTGGAGACCAGTTGTTGCACTGTCTTCTGTTAAAAATACGGACCAAGGGCATAGAAAGTCTCCTCTTCAGCAGGTCCTGCTTCACAGGATGTCTGCCCGCTTGTCCCGCACACGACTTCGAGCCTTGGTCCGGGCTTTGAAGGTGGCAGCATTGTACAGGTGCTAGAGTGGGGACAGAGAGTGACACCTTGGGGAGCTGGGAAGGGAAAGGGCTGGGGGTCCTCTTCCAGCCTCTGCAGAATTTCAGGCCTCCAGGAAATAGGGGGAAGAGAAAGGTTCCCAAGGGTGCAAACCTTCTCGAAGCGTGGAACCTTGCAGGCCTTCAGGGCAGTGGCATCCAGCACCAGCACAGGGCCCAGGCCAAAGATGTCACGGAGTAGCTCATTATTCTGGGGGGCAGAGGGCAGTGAGCTCAGGCCAGACTGAAGCAGCCACACCAGGTGTCCCCTCCCTGTGCATCCCCGCACCTGGAGGTGGTGGTGCATGCCTGAACCCAGCACTTCCTTGAAGGCAGTGTAGATCCGGTGCCGAGCCCAGCTGTCCATGTAGAGCACCTCAAAGCCGAAGCGCACTATCTCTTCTTCACGTTCACCGCCCTGCAGGGTAGAGGGGCCAACACAACTGGGCTTGGCTACTATGCCTGGGAGTGCACCCTCACTAGGACACATATGTTCTCACACACACCTCCACGGAGTGCAGCACAGCACGGAAAGTAGAGCGCTGGCGCCGGCGATCAGCCTTGGCACGGTACTTGTTACTGTCAGTGGCCAGAGTGCGCAGGACACTGCAGAGGGCCTCCATGTCCTCATAAACAAACTCCTCCTGCAATGGGAGCGTTGGAGGGTGTGTGGTGGGTAGATACTTGAGCTCTGCTGGCTCTGAACAGGGCACTGCCGAAACCCCTCCTTTCCCTGAGAGACCCTCTCTTCCCTGCCTGGCCCCTTTGACCTCTCCTGGGTGTCTG
This sequence comes from Colobus angolensis palliatus, assembly GCF_000951035.1. Classification (NCBI taxonomy): domain Eukaryota; kingdom Metazoa; phylum Chordata; class Mammalia; order Primates; family Cercopithecidae; genus Colobus; species Colobus angolensis. Next base: position 1,691,439 of record NW_012114932.1, on the reverse strand, counting down.
TCAGGCCAGGACACTGCTGCTCAGGGCACCCATCATGACATCTAGCAGATGAATCTCTGTTGGGGCCACCTCCTCTGCATAATGACCTAAAGCTGTTCTGTTTTCTGTGGCACCCCCTGCATCCAGCCTGTGATGGGCAGGTAGTATCACCGAGCACCCCCCATCCTTGTCCCTCGCACCTCAAGGTCCCGGGCAAGCTCAAAGAGCAGTGCAATGGTTTCACCGGCAGCGATCCGCAGGTTCACACTTTCACTGGACAAGAGCTGGGGCAGCCGGGTCAGCTGCCTAGAGAAGGGGCAGGCTGAGCTGTATGTGTGGGTTGGGGGCCTTTTTGAGATCCCGTCCCCATCCCAGTGGACAGCCACCCCTACCTGTCAAGGATGTGGCTGATTTGGGTGCTGGGGCAGATGGTGAGCAGCAATGCCCAGGCCTGCAGGGCAGCACAGAGCAGGCCGTGCAGGTTGGCAGGAACCACAGGAGTTGTGGAGCTGCCCAAGCCATAGAACCGGCTGAAAACACTTTCTAAGCAGGCAAGGCAAGAGACCAGGTCCTAGGAGCACAGGGAGGCAGGGGAGCTCAGAGGCAGAGTTACAGCCCTAGATGCTCTACCACCTGTGCCCAAAGACCACTCACCTGGATGTCGGCAGCAGCCACGTAGCAGCCCAGGCCAAGAGCAGAAGCACACTGTTGGGAGAAGGGCAATGCTGTGCCACAGTCAGCGGATGAATCTGGGTTCTCAACCCTGGAGCTCACTCCCCTCAGAGTAAGGGAGGCTGAAGACAGGGGGAACCCACCACTCTGTTGAGGGATAAGGTGCAGGAAAGGTTTCATGGGGCATAGGCACACTCACGTGGAGCCGGGCAGCAGGGCTAGCTGTGCTGTCACTGAGCACAGAGACCAGCAGAGGCTGCAGGCTGTGGAACAGCTCCTCACCCTTGGGTCCAGGGCCCAGCTGCACACAGAGCAGACCTAGCACAGCAGCGGCCACGGCTTGTTCCTCTCCCTTCCCTGTGGGATGCTTTCCAGTCAGCCTATGCAGCAAGGGCCAGCGTCTGCCCAGTTTAAGTCTCCCATGCACCCCCAGCTCCAACCTTTCTTGAGGCACTTTTCCAGGGCATCAGCTAGTGTGAGGCGGCGCTCCAGCAAGAAGTCGGGGAGTAGGCGGGACGCCAGGGCCAGGCGCAGGCTCTCAAGAGCACCCTGCCGGGTCTTGGCACTGGGGGAGGTTGAGAAGGGGGGTCATATGGGGGCCAGCCCTCCCTTGGTCACACTTGGAGCTGGGTGTAGGAGTTGGCTGGCAGCCAGGGGTACCTCTTGTCTGTGAGGCAGTCCACATACTCCTTCAGCTTTTCCTCAAGGTCTTCCTGCTGGCCCTGCTCATTCACGACATCCCCCCCTGGAAGGCCACCTGGTCAGCACTGCTTCTTGTGCTCAGCCCATGGAGCCCTCACCAAGCCCCTGTCAAACTTCCACCCGCTCTCACCAAGGCTGTCCTCTGCAGTGGTGCTGAGAAGGCTGGTGCATTCACTGGCGGTGCTGCGGGCCTCACTGGCTGCCTCATCATCACTGGAACCCGAGTCAGCTTGGGCACTGCTCCGGGCACCTGGGGAAGGTGGAATAGGACACTCAACTTGCCTCTACTGATGAGGGATGCCTGGGGGTACCTCACCCAACCTCATAATCCCAAAAGATAGAATGGTGCTCCTCTCGGAGATGGAAAACCAAAGCCAAAGGTCAGTAGGGTTGGTGCACTCCTGTGTGAGGTCTGTCCGGGGACAAGGGCTCACACTGGCAAGGGTGGCTGCTGTGGCAGAGTTTTGGACAGGGTGTGATCACCAAGCTGCCCCTAATTCTAAGAACTACTCACACCCCTCACCTGCAGGACAAAGTCCAGCCTGCACACTGGCCTCTGCTCCCCATCACCTTTTTTTTTTTTTTGAGACAGAGTTTTGCTCTTGTTGCCCAGGCTGGAGTGCAATGATGTCATCTCAGCTCCCCACAACCTCCGCCTCCAGGTTCCAGTGATTGTCCTGCCTCAGCCTCCCCAGTAGCTGGGATTACAGGTATACACCACCACACCCAGTTAATTTTGTATTTTTAGTAGAGATGGGGTTTCTCCATTGTTGGTCAGGTAGGTCTCGAACTCCTGGCCTCAGGTGATCTGCCTGCCTTGGCCTCCCAAAGTGCTGGGATTACAGACGTGAGCCACCACGCCCAGGTTGCTCCCATTTTATCTTACTATCCTGCCTGCCAGAGCAGCCCAGCCTTCCCTCATTCACTCCACTGTGCTGGGGTCCCTCCAGCTGCCAAGCCTTTGCACAACTTGCTCTTTTCTCCATCTTCTCAGGACTCACCCAGAAGCACCTCCCCTCAGGCCTCCCTGGGTCCTAAGTCTGGGGCTGACACCACTCAGTGAACATGTTCCATACCCTATTAGATGTCCCCCACCCAAACCCCACCATGGTGGTGACCAGTTTAAAGTTATGCCTATGTATGATTTCCTCCTTCCTGTGATCGGCTGTTCTCCTCTCCCCCTCAAAAATAAAAGTAAATAAATTTGTGCGTCGTAGGCACCCCATCCCAGTAGAGTAAACATAAGTGTTTACTGCATTAAGACAGGCTCCTGGTCTAAGCTGATAAGCGAGTCCCAAGACTGCCTCAGGCTCCAGGATAGTCAGCCACCTTGTGGAGTCAGGCCTGCCAAGCTGCCAAGGCCCTAATCAGGTAGCTTCCCAACAGATCCCCCTCCTTCTGTTCACCAGAGCAGGCCAGGACTCCCGCCAACTTCCTTGACCAGTCCAAGAAAGGATCAGGGTTTGGCAAGGGGACTGGCTTCCTGCTCTGTCCGGTGAGTTTGCCCACCCAGCAGGCAAGTGAGGCGGAGAGGCAATGGGGAAACTGAGGCCCGGAGAGGCTGGCCGGGTCACCGCTGGGAGCGCGGACTCCCAACAGGCAGTGGGCAGCGAGCTCAAGTTGGGCACGCACGTGGCCAATGACTGCTGGGGCACGTGCCAGCCTCGGTAGAGTTCTGGGAAGCTGCGCGGGGCTGGCCGAGGGGGTTCCCCACCCAGGGCCCTCGAGAACAACTACGGGGACCCAGCAGGACCCCCGCCCGCCGCTCATCAGCTGTCCCACGCCCCCCACCCCACTCACCTCCTCCACGGCGCTGACCACCCTTCCGGAGCGTGTTGCCCTTACGGGCGCGAGGCATGCCAGGAACCGGGCGCGGGGGGCGCGGGGTCAGGGACCCGGTGGGTGTGGGCTCCAGGGCAGCGAGACGCCGGCCGGTGCGCTGCGCTGAGACTTGGCCAGACGACGGGCGCCACACGCCGCGCGCGCCACCATCTTCGCGAGGCGCCCCGCCCTGCCAAACAGGTCGCCGGGAAGGCGAGTTCCAGGCCATCCGATTCAGGCCCACATCCACGAAGCTAAAACTACTAGTCCCAGGGGCCTGAGCGCGCAGGTGACGGCGCCTGGCTGCGCGTTAGAGCACCACGGGAATGGTAGTCCACGCCTGGGGCCCACCAGCCGACGACGCGCTAGCTGAACTATGCACCCACAATGCCCTGCGCGCGCCCCAGTCCCCTCGGTGCACAGTCGTAAACTCCGAAGCGCCCTTCAGGAGCACCACGGCAGGACTGGTTTCTCAGGGCACTTGGCAGCGGGACACTCGGGACGAGTCCTACCCCTGCTCCTGGGTCTGGGGACCATGGGAAGGGCTTAGAGCTTGGGATAACAGGAGGAACAGCCAAACCTCAGGCAGTGGAAAAAAGTGACTTTATGATGAAACAGTGCAGGAAACAGCTTAGCACTTTACCGACCTTAGCCAAGATTTTTGGGGGCCCATCTGCCCGTGCACGGCCCATCTTCTGTGACCTCTCCATGGGCCTAGTGAAGTGCGGGCACAAAGCCCTAGGCTGGCAGCCCTAACTAGCTGGAACCTGACTCTCTGGAACTGCTTCCTTGCCATGGAGGAGTCACATGATCTCAGAGGGCCTCTGGTTTTATAAGCGTTTTTTTCTGGCCCCTTCTACCCCTCAGGGATTCCAAGGGAAGCGGGGTGTGTGCTTGGGAGGGTTGACTGTAAACTGAATAGAACAAAAGTGGGACAGAGTAGCTCCAGGACTGGAAAAGTGGCAGCAGGGAAAAGAAGAGGCAGTGGCAGGGGCCCTGGCTTTATATTGCTTCTTTAGGCCCAAGCCTGGGCTCCTGGCAGGTGGGGCCAGCCCAGCCGCAGTAACAGTGGCAGCTGAAGGACTTCCAATCTCCAAGGCTGCCGTCTGGCCACAGATGTAGAAAGGCTTCCATCTGTCCTGGATCTCGCCGGGCACAGCGCCCGTGACCATGGCACCACTGGTGACTGCAGGCCATCGCTGCCCTGGTTACATTGATCACATAGGGGCCCAGGGTGTCCACCAGGTAGTCATGGAGATGCCAGCACTCCTCCTGAGGAGAAGGGAAGAAGAGTTGTGTCAGTATGCCTGCTCTGTAGTCTTGACATGGCCGTCCCCCACCCTGGGACCCCAGCATGTGCTACATGGCAGGCTCAAAGGGGCAATGATCACCTCAGAGCTGGAGAGGCTCAGATCCCCCCAGAGCACCACGCCGGCTGCCCCTAGCGCTGCACTCACACCAATGGTCTGCACAAGGTCATCCTGGAGACAGAGAGCTGCTAAGCCAGGGCTGGCCAGATCCATGTGGGCCCACATCCACATTCAAGAAACTCTTCTGGTTCACTGTCACAATGTGATTCTACCTCTACAGTAGGGCCCCTCTAGTTTGGTTTGGTTTTATTTATTTATTTTTTTTTTTTTTTTTGAGACGGAGTCTCGCTCTGTCGCCCAGGCTGGAGTGCAGTGGCTGGATCTCAGCTCACTGCAAGCTCCGCCTCCCAGGTTTATACCATTCTCCTGCCTCAGCCTCCAGAGTAGCTGGGACTACAGGCGCCCGCCACCTCGCCCGGCTAGTTTTTTGTATTTTTAGTAGAGACGGGGTTTCACCGTGTTAGCCAGGATGGTCTCGAACTCCTGACCTCATGATCCACCCGTCTCGGCCTCCCAAAGTGCTGGGATTACAGGCTTGAGCCACCGCGCCCGGCCTTGGTTTGGTTTTAGAAGCAGGGTTTTACTCTCTCATCCAGGCTGGAGTACAGTGGCATGATCATAGCTCACTACAGCCTTGAACTCCTGGGATCAAGTAATCCTCCCACCTCAGCCTCCCAAGTAGCTGGGACTACAGGCGTATGTCATAACACCTGGCTAATAATTTTTTAGGCTGAGCACGGTGGCTCACACCTGTAATCCCACACTTTGGGAGGCAAAAGCAGGAGGATCACTTGAGCCCAGGAGTTCAAGACCAGCCTGGGCAACATGACAAAATCCCATCTCCATAAAAATATAAAAATTAGGTGGGTGTGGTGGTATGCACCTGCAGTCCAGCTACTCGGGAGAAGGCTTAGGTGGGAGGAACCAGGAATTGGAGGCAGCAGTGAGCTGAGATCGTGCAACTGCACTCCAGCCTGGGCAACAGAGCAAGACTCTGTCTCAATTTTTTTTTTTTGGTAGAGACTAGGGTCTCACTGTTGCCCAGGCTGGTCTCGAACTCTTGGCCTCAAGGAATCCTTCCATCTCAGGCTCCCAAAGTACTGGGATTATAGGTGTGAGGCACTCACCCAGCCCGAGTAGGGCCCCTTTGTATCGAGTCTGAGTGACTTCTCAGGCCTTCCACTCAGAGTATCTCCCCTCAGACCAGCACTCCAAAGGCTGGGCCTCCCTACCCCTCAACATCTTCCAGGGCAGAGCCATGCCTCCCTCATCAGATACTCCAGGACAGGGCCTTCCACTCAGAACCCCTAGATTAGGACCAACCCCTAGGCAAGGTCTTCTCCTGGGACCTTCCTAGAACAGGGCCATACCTCCTGACTAAGACCCCTAGACCTCAGCTTCCACTTACCTGGGACAGGAACCTCCCTGATCTCCGGTGTGTGAGGCGGACATAGGCCAGGACAGGCAGGGGATGTCGGTGCCCAACAAGGGCCACACGGAAGGCCTCCTCCAGGCGATGTCGGACAAAGGCCTGGTGGTGGGCAGGCGGCAGCCTCGGTGGGAGGTAGATGCTGGGGAAGAGGGCACTGGAGGCGGCCCAGAGCCAATGCAGTTGAGTGTTGCGGGCAAGGGTGGCGGCATGGCAGCGGCCGGTGTAGTTGGAAGCCATACTATGCCAGCCATTGCCGCAGGCTGGGTAGCGATAGAAGCCCCAGAGTCCATGGGGCCGCAGTGCCTGGCCCATCCGCAGCGTATCCTCCATCAGTGCACGGGCCGCCTGCTCAAAGCCAGTATAGGCTTTGTAGAGCTGCTCCTGAGGGTCCAGGTCAGGGAATACCTGCTGTGCCCAAGCCCAAGAGGCTGCCTGATAGGCCCGGCGGCGGCCCCAGTTCCCAGCCCAAAGTGGACACCACTCCTCCCAATCCAGCACTGCTGGGCCAGCAAAGCTGGGTCTCAGGCTGTGATGGATCTGGTAGGCAGCCAGTGCCAGGTGGCGGTCAAGGGGCAAAGCCTGGGGGATGCCCCCATTGTGAGCTGTGCCCCTGGGCCCAAAGTAGGGATAGAGGCCAAGTTGGTTCTTGTAGAAAATGGTCATGTTCTGACCATGGAAATGCTGGTCACGGTTGGCTATGATGCCCAGGGCATTGAGTGGCAGGTGCACACCAAAGCGGGCCTTACAGTGTGCTGAGGGTACATTCCACAGCACAGAGAAGGGGTGTTCAGGGACCTGTGGCAGGGGCTGGCCACAACCCAGGCACAGGGCCACCCCCAGCACCAGGGCTGGGCCTAGTTGCGTGGTCATGCCCCAAGGATGGAAACCTGCAGGAGAGAGTGGGGTGTGAGCTTAGAGTCCATAGCTATGGCCACACCTTCCACACAGCAGGAAAAGCCAGGAAAGCTCCCCCAGCTCCTCCCCATCCTTACAGGAAGAGCTGGGGAAAGCATGTTTCCCCAGGGGTCTCTTGGGCCTTTTAAAGCAGCCACACCACAAGCTGGCTATGATGCCCTGGGCATCGAGTGGCAGGTGCACACCAAAGCGGGCTTTACAGTGAGCTGAGGGTACATTCCTTCCCATATTCCCCATCTTTGTCAATACACCACTGTGTCCTCCCACAGCTGTCACAAGTCCCCTTCTTTCCTCTGTCCACCTTGTTCCCTCTTCCAAGAACACTCAGCTCCCACCTCCTTACCTGCCTGGTTTAATTCCTACCTAGCACTCAGGTCTCTGCTGTGACATCATTGCCCTGGGAGGTCTCCTGGATCCCCAGGTGGAGTGAAGTCACTTGGGTTCCCAAAGCCTGTGTACCTCCTCTGTGCCATATGGATCCTGCTGCTGTATGCCTCTTTGTCTAGTTACCCACTGCCTATGTCCTGTCCAGGGCTTGACACACAGTAGGCGCTCAGGGAATGGTAATGAGTGAGTGAATGGGGAAGAGAACAGCTACCCTGTCTCCTGAGCCTGGTGGGGGGTAAAGGCAAAGGACAGGCATCCTCCCATCAATGGCCTTAGGACCAAGGTGGATCTGGGGACTTCTGCAGGGATAAGGGACCTGCAGAAGAGGGGAGAGGTGAGGGTAGGGGGGTCAACAAATAAACTGTCACAGCCACACCCAACAGAGCCTTTATTCAGCCACACTAATGGCTCTGAGCCAGAGCCACCTCCTGGCCCCACTGATACCCAGGAAACATGCCCAGGCTAAAGCTGCCCCCCAGGGGCTAGGGGCTGAGGTATGGTCAGTGGGCTGAGGCTTGTAGACTGTCCAGGGCAGTCTATTGACCCAGAAAGACAGTTCTTTGCCCTGGATGGCCTCAGATGTCTTTTTCCATCCAGAATATGGGGCGCCCCCTCACATTTTGATATTGTGTCTCCAGCAGGCTTTTTGAAGGGGGCCCTGATGGAACTGGGGGTGAGGTGGTCAGGCACTCAGGTAGGGGAGGGGGTGGTGGCAATGGAGGTCCTTTGGGACCCCTTGGGGCAGCTTGGGCAGTCAGGTTTGGGGCCTTCCAGGGTGGCCGGGGAGAGAGGGCTGTGGGGAAGGCATTAAGCAGGGTGGCAGGCAGCCGTCTGCTGGTGAAGACCAGGCCCTGCACAGGCTTGCCCAGCTGGTAGCCCAGGTGGGTATAGAAGTGCACCTGGTCATGGGTGGTGAGGTGCAGCTTGCAGAAGCCCCGGGCCCGAGCAAAGACCTCCAGGCCCTCCATGAGGCAGCGGCCAAAACCACGGCCCCTCAGGGCCCGGGCCACCACCACTGTCTCCACTAAGAGGCTCTGGGGCTGGTTCAGCACCCGTGACAGGCGGGCATGGCCCACCACAATGGGTGCTGCTTCAGATGTGGGGTGGGGGCTCAGCAGCATCAGGCAGAGGGGGAATGCATCTGAGGATTGGCCCAGGGAGTGAAGGCGGGAGGCGCGGCTGCGGGGCCACTGATCATTGATGAGGTCAGCACAAGCGTCCAGGAGTTCGGGTCGGCGGTGCACAGGCTCCAGGGTCAACTCAGCCAGGCTAGGAGCTGGGGTCTCCTCTGGCTGGTGTTCAGGATCCACGGTAAGCTCAGTTGGGCCAGGATTGAAGGTCATCTCTGGTTGGCAAGTGGAATCCAGGGGCAGCTTTGGCTGGCACTCAGGATCCAGAGTCAGCTCAGCTGGGCTGGTACTCAGGATCAGCTCCATCCGGTGTGTAGGGTCTAGTGTAGGGGTCAGCTTGGCTGGGCGAGGGCTCAGAGTCAGCTCTTGCCTATGCATAGGATCCAGGTTCAGCTGAGTCAGGCTGGGAGCCAAGGTCACCTGCTGCTAGGTTGCAGGTGACTCAGTGCCAGGCTGGAGGTTAAGACCCCAGTCTCCAGGCCGTGGCATCTCTTCAGACCACAGTGGTTCTCCTCCTGTAGATAACAGCCATGCTGGGCTGTGCCAGGAGGGAGGGTGGGGCTGGGGCAGGGAAGGGCTGACAGAGTGCGAGGGGGACCATGCATACTGGAACTGGGGAGTGGTGGGCTGCACTTTGTCCCACACTCACCTGATAGCACAGGTGACCTGGAAGAGACCCATCCCCTATAGAGCAGGGCAGATAGATCCAGGTGTCTACCCCACATTGGAGGGAGGCCGGGAGTGATGGATGAGCTGCTTAAGGCTAGGGCAGAACCCAGGAGTCCTGGCCCCAGCCTGCTCTAGCTACAAATTTGTCCTCCCCAGGACCTCCCCTCACAGGGGGCCTGTAACCACCAGGTCTATAAAACAGCCGCCCCAATCCACCTGCTGGCCTTCTGTCTTCCAGTAGTCCTCCCAGTCCACCACTATGGCATGGGATAGAAGATGCAAAGCAGACACTATACCCCCTGCTCAAACCTACCTCAAGGTTTCCTCCATAGGAAAAACTGCCCCAGGAGTCTTCCTGTCCCTTTCTTCTCCCTATGTTCTGAGTCTCCTCCAGCTCCCAGCCTTTTCAACTACCTGGGCTATGCCCACTGCCTTAGTGGATCCTGGGACCCCACTCATGCACCCATCAGGCTGAGCTTTGGCCTGTCTTGACTGCCTTCCCTGCCTGGAGCCCATGGCCCCCTTCCCAACTCTGCCCATCTCAGGACACTTTGGATATAGACCCAAGTGTCCCCTCAGATGGGGCCCCAGCAGCACCAGCACTGGGCCTGGTCCACAGCCACACAGCAGTATTGCCTCTGCAGGCTTGGTTCCCCACTGGCCTGAGTTTTGCAGGCACCCTAGATAAGAACCACAGCTTCCTTCCTATATACACAGGGTGTCCAACGGTCACCAGGTTGGGGGCCTAGACCTCCTGTGCCCAAACCCTACTGTTTTCCCATCTTAACCAAGGTCCTGCTGTCAGGCAGGTCTACGCTGGGGGTTTTCTAGTGGTGGGCGGGCAGCTGGGCCCCCCCTTCTACTCACCTGCTCCAGAGGGGGCCTCTTGGCTCCCCTTACCTCTCCTGAGCTTGAGGCCAATTAAACACTGGTCAGTAACAGGCACCCCACTCCCCTCACCTCCCACCCCATTCACAGGGCTATAAGCCCCTCACCTGCACCAGCCACCTCGGCAGCAGCGGCACCTTTTGGTCTGGAAGGAGGAAGCCCCAGGATCCGCCCCTAGGGCTGAGCCCTGGGCGTCCCCGCGGCCTTAACCCCTTCAGTGCCGACCCCCCCGGGGTCGGGGCTCCGGGGTCCTCAGAGAGTGGCTTCTCCGTCTCTCCCGAGCCTCGGTTTCCCTCTCCCTTCTAGTGGGTCACAACAGGCTGTGGAGCTTTTGGGAATGGGGACTTCGAGAGCTCGACTCTGTGGGCAGGTGTGGCTCGGCATGCTCTGGAAACGAACGACTGACGCGGGGAGGGCGTGCAGGGTGGCATGGCCACTTGGGGACCGCACGCGCGGGGTGGACCTACAGGCAGCAAATGGGAAGGGTGCGGTACTGACATGTTGATGCCGGCCTCCGGGATGTTCCGCGTCCTAGCTCCGCACAGCTGGGTATCTCACTCAGTCGCCACCTCGGACTCCTCGGTCCGACAGCGCTGGCCCCTAGCGGCGCGGCGGATATACTGCAGCCGTCGCGTCCTGCGGCGCGCCAAGGTGTTCCAAGGTCTCCCGGGGTGCCCCGGCACCCGCGCGTCGCCGCTTAGGCCCCGCCCGTCGTTTACGCGTCACAACACCCACCAGGCGCAGGCTCAGTCTCCACCCTGCTGAGCTGAGCTCCGCCCCTGCTGAGCTCCACCCCATCTCCATTTGAGTCAGCCTCCTCCCCACTCGGCCCCGCCTCCTTCTCCTTGCGTCACAGCTTAGGTACCGCCTCGATTTGGCTTCTTCCAGGCCCTGCCCCGGCCCAACACGTCACCACTTCAGCCAGGCGCAGGCCCCGCCTCCAGTTGGCTCCGCCTCTGCGAGCTCCGCCCCAGGCTCGGACCGGTCCAGCTTCAGTTCCCGCCGGCCTCCCACCCCAGGACAGTTTGGAAACGGTCCGATCAGGTGGGGCTTCCTCCTGAAATTTGGGCCCCACCCTGGGAAGCAGCCGCCCTTAGACAGACGTCAAATCTGGTGAGAGTGACAAGCCTTTCCTGTGCCCTTTGGATACCGGGGCCTGGACATTTTAGGCGCTCAATAAACAGCTAGGTAAATCATGACTGCTTTATTTGCTGGGCTGGTGCCTCTCAGCAGACTCAGGAGTCGTGCAGGGCTGGTTACCATAAACTCAGTAGGAGTGCAAGGGCTGTACCCCCAGAGCTAGACAGCCTGGGTTTGAATCTCAACTTCTCCCTTTTCGTGCTGTGCAACCTTGGGCAACGTGTTTACCCTCACTGTGAGTGAGTCAGTTTCCTCATAGCCTCATTGTGAAGAATGAGTAAGCCCACATAAAATGCTTAGCACGGCGATTGGCAAAGAGTAGGCACTCAGTGAACGTCAGCCTTTGTGATTGCTGCAGTTCAAAGACTGGCTCAGTGTCTCTGGAGGAATTGTCTATGACCTTGCCAAGTGGATGCATATGGACATGAAATGAATGGTGTCTGCTGTGGTTCTAACTCCTTATGCCACTGTTCTAGTCTGTAAGTATGCATGTGCAGGGAATATGCCGGTGACAGTAGCTGAGTGTACTCTTCACTGTGACCATGACTTATATGACTGTGCCTGTATTTGAGGAAGCCCTGGCCAGACCCAGAGTACATTAGGTTCTCAAGGTGCGCAACTCAATGTGTGGCCAATCACCACATGCTCTTCTGCTCACACCACAGTCCCTGCCAGCCAGGGTAGCATCGACATTTGAACTCCACGGCCATCTGTGCCTGATCTTCAAGTGAGAGGGCACCCTGCAGGCTCAGGGGTCCACCATCAGGCGTGAGCTGGATGGAGAAACTGGCAGGGTTAAGAATGAGGAGGGCTTTGGGGTGGCTGGGGCGGCGGACACAGCGGCCATGGCTGGAGCACAGGGCTTGACTGCAGAGAAGTGCCCCACTGGTCACATTCAGGATGAAGGGCCCCAGGGTAGTGTCCACATACTCCTTGATGGCCTGACATGATTCCTAGATAGGAGGGGAGGAGAGCGTCAGGGACACCTTGGTCATGTATGGACCCTCCTAGGGCACAGAGGCACTCACCTGCTGGTCAGCCAGGACTTTGCAGGTAGAAAGGGTAAGTCAGGGTCTACCCAGTCAGCTTAATGACCCCACCTCTCCCCCACCCCACCCTCATGCCAGGCCTAAGCTCACCTTGGTTCTTGTATTTTCCCAGCTCACCCAGAGCACCACTCCAGCTGCCCCCTGGGCCGCACTCTCCCCCAGGCTGTGCTCCAGCTCATCCTGGGAAGGAGACAGCACAGTTCTGTGGCGACTCCTTCCCACCCTGTGGCAGACTGCTGGAACACCATTGGATGGGGCAAATAATTCATAACCTTCACCTGGGGCTGCTCTGGCCACGGGACCAGAGGCAAACTGCTTCCTCCTCTAGCCTATGGATTCCATGCAGACAGGGACTACATCATTCCAATAAATGTTGAATTGCCTGTGCCTGGCACAGAACTTGGCACAAAGTACGCACTCAATTGATGTGCCCATGTGCCAGGTACGGTGGCTCATACCTGTAGTCTCAGCATTTTGGGAGGCTGAGGTGGGAGGATCACCTGAGGTCAGGAGTTCGAGACCAGCCTGGCCAACATGGTGAAACCCCATTTCTGCTAAAAATACAAAAATTAGCCAGGCATGTTGGTGGCATGCCTGTAATCCCAGCTACTCGGGAGGCTGAGGCAGGAGAATCACTTGAACCTGGGAGGTGGAGGTTGCAGGAGCTGAGATCTTGCCCCTGGTACTCCAGCCTGGGTGACAGAGCAAGACTCCGTCTCCAAAGAAAAAAAAAAAGAAAAGAATGAATGGATGAAAATGTCCCAAGGCTGGGGGGGGCCAGGCACGGTGGCTCATGCCTGTAATCCCAGCACTTTCGGAGGCTGAGGTGGGCAGATCACAAGGTCAGGAGATCGAGACCATCCTGGCTAACATGGTGAAACCCCGTCTCTACTAAAAATTCAAAAAATTAGCCGGGTGTGGTGGCGGGCGCCTGTAGTGCCACCTACTCGGGAGGCTGAGGCAGGAGAATGGCGTGAACCTGGGAGGCAGAGCTTGCAATGAGCCAAGGTCATGCCACTGCACTCCAGCCAGGGCGACAGAGCGAGACTCTGTCTCAAAAAAAAAAAAGAAAAAAAGAAAATGTCCCAAGGCTAAAGTACCCCAAGGCTGGACCTAATATCTGACAAGGCAGGTTGACAAGGTGGGCAGGTTACAGAAGACTTACCAGGGGCAGAAAGTGGTTTGTCATGTCATAGAAGATCTGGACATAGGGCAGCACTGGCAGATTGGGGTCACCAGCAGCCACAGCCACACGGAATGCCTCGGCCACACGGTGCTGCACATACATCTGTGACTTCCCTGTGCCCTCCAGCACTGCGGGCATGTAAATGCTGGGGTAGAGGGCACGGCTCTGGCCCCACAGCCACCCTAGCTGGTCATTTTGGGCACGGACGCCTGATGGGCACTGGCCGGTGTAGTTGGGGCTTAGAAAGTCATAGTTGTAGCAGTCAGGGAAGCCATAGAAGCCCCAGAGGCCGCGAGGACGCAGTGCCCGCCCCAGCTGGAGGGTGCCTGCCATCCAGGCCCGTGCAGCTCCCTGGAACTGATCCTGGGCTACTGCCTCCACCTGAGGAACTGGCCAATCAGGGTGCTGCGCCTGTACCAGAGCCCGTGAGCGCTGCCGGTAAATGTCCTTGGTGTCCCAGTTGAAGGCCCAGCGTGGGCGCCATGCCTCCCAGTCGATGACTGCCAGCCCTGAGAAGTCAGGAGCAGGTATGGCAGCCAGGATGTCCTGGAATGTGCGGGCCAGGTGGGCAATCAGGCTGGCATTCTGGGGCAGACCACCAAACACAGGCTCCCCAGTGGGCGTGTAGTAGGGATAGGTGCCCAGCTGGGAGCTATAGAAAATTGTCATGTTAGGGCCGCGGAAGGTCTGCCCTGGGTTGGCTACCACATCGAAGATACTGACATCCACGTCCACGCTGTGCCTCTCCAAGCACCACTGGGTGTTTGCATTCCAGACGGTGGTGAAGGGCCGGTTGGGTAGCAAGGGGCCCCTAGAGCCTTGGGCCATATCAAGTAAGGTCAGGAAGAGGGCGCAGATGGGAAGCAGGTGGGCTGCGATGGCACGGGAGTGGTCGAGGACAACCTGGCCAGGGGAGGCAGAGCTGAGAACAGGTTGCAAAGTCTCTGATCCCCCACTGCTCAGGGCTGGGGGGCTGAGCCCTTGCGCATTAATCCACCGCTGCTCTGGTTTCTGTTAAACATTGACCTGCAGGGCTCCAGGAGGGCAGAGGAGACGCATGGAGGTGAATATGGCCACTGGAGGGCACATCCGAGTTGCCTCCAGGCCTCTGCCATCTCCCACAGGACTTGCTCTAGCCTAAGCTCGCCCACCCTGCTTCCCCATGAGCCACTGAGGCCATGACATCTGTTCTGGGAAGAGTGGCTGACAGCCAGGCCCTCAGCCCCAAGGCTGACCCGACCAAGGGGAGGAGGCCTTCCTGTCTCTTCCACCAGAAATCCTGGCAGCCATTGGAGGACGATCCAATGGCCTCAGTGACCAAGGACAGGTCAACCCAGCCCTCCTGTACACCCGCCAGTCTGCCCGCTCGTCCCTGCTGACCTTGGGGCTGAAGGGCCTCATCCTCCAAATTTCCTGACCCCAGGATGGGGGCCTAAGCAGGGCCTGGCTAGATTCCACCCCAGCAACACCAGAGACTCCTGGAGGAAGGAGCGGCTGCTGGAAATTCTGAGCTTTTGTAGGGGGTCACCCCACCCAGGCCAGGGGCGGGCCAAGGGGTGGGCCTTGGATTGGGAAGCCAGGCCAGGCCAGGCATCAGGGCTACCTCTGTAATCCCTGGCAAAGGGATCTTGGTTGGGGGTGGGGCTGGGCCAGCAGTGGCCCCTCCCACGCTGTCAGCACTAGGGCAGGGCTTTGTGATGTTACCGGGCCTGGAGGGGGTGGGCGGGGGCAGACCCTGCTGGGCAGGCCTGTTTGTGACACTGGAGACTGGATTCCTCCATGTCTTGTGCTCAGGGAGTGTTCTTACATCTGACATTGATGGGCCCTAGGCACTTTACCTTGATGGATCCTTTTGCCTCCTTAAAAAAAATATTTAAAAATATGGCCAGGCCTGCCGGGCACGGTGGCTCACACCTATAATCCGAGCATTTTGGGAGGCCAAGTTGGCGGATCACTCACTAGGTCAGGAGATCGAGACCATCCTGGCTAATATGGTGAA
>NW_012114932.1:1673527-1675255 GCF_000951035.1 Colobus angolensis palliatus | reverse complement strand
GTGTTAGCCAGGGTGGTCTCGATCTCCTGACCTCGTGATCCGCCCATCTCGGCCTCCCAAAGTGCTGGGATTACAGGCTTGAGCCACCGTGCCTGGCCGGGACCTGTTTCTGAAAGGCACTATGTTCATGAAGTTAGGGCTGTGTCATCACCCTTTGTATATGTGCTTGGTCAGTGACTGTCTTTTTGAAGCCCTGTTTAGTTACCATCTGAGCCTCTGCACAAATTCCAGTGGCAAGTAGGTGTGAGTGTGGAACCCAGTGCCTGGGACTGCGTGTGTGTGAGCCCTGCTGTCTTGTGAGCATGAGACCCTGTGTTTGTGTGACCACGTGTACGAGCTGTCAGTGAGCACATGCTTGTTTATTCATTTGTGGTTTCACTTGTTCCATGTGTGAAAGGGAAATATCTT
This sequence comes from Colobus angolensis palliatus, assembly GCF_000951035.1. Lineage (NCBI taxonomy): Eukaryota > Metazoa > Chordata > Mammalia > Primates > Cercopithecidae > Colobus > Colobus angolensis. The sequence goes on along the minus strand of NW_012114932.1, from coordinate 1,674,847 downwards.
GGGCCCCTTCAAGCTGGGAACCGCTCAGGGCAAATCTGCCTTCCATTCTATTCAAGTCATCCTTTTGCTTATAGACATAGATGCATATTATGATTGCCTTCATTGCCTCTTTTGGAAAGACTTAACAGAAACTCCAAAGAATGCAACCATCTATCTCTCACCTGCCTGTGCCCTGGAAGCCCCCAGTGGGTAGCCTTGCTTTGAGCTGTCTCCACCTCTCTGGAGAGAGCTTATATACTTCTTTTTTGTTTTTCTGAGACATAGTCTCGCTCTGCAACCAGGCTGGAGTGCAGTGGCGTGATCTTGGCTCACTGCAACCTCTGCCTCCTCGGTTCAGGAGATTCTCCGGCCTCAGCCTCCAGAGTAGCTGGGACTACAGGTGCATGCCAACACATCCAGCTAATTTGTGTTATTTCTTGTAGAGACAGGGTTTTACCATATTGGCCAAGCTGGCCTTGAACTCCTGACCTTGTGATCTGCCCGCCTCAGCCTCCCAAAGTGCTGGGATTACAGGCATGAGCCACAACACCTGGCTAATGTACTTCTTACGTATTGATAGATGTCTCATGTCTCCCTAAAATGTATAAAACCAAGCCATGCCCAGACCACCTTGGGGACGTGTCGTTAGGACTTCCTGAGGCTCGGACGCATCCTCAACCTCAGCAAAATAAACTTTCTAAATTAACTGAGAGCTGTCTCAGATTTTCTGGGTTCACATTTGGTAGCTATGGATGGATTCTGAGTGGAGATGTCCTTGACCTTTGACTAATTGCCTATCTATGCTAGGTACCAGCATGAGCTAACTTTATGGCTCAAACCAACAGGACGATTTGCTGAGGTCTGGGAGCACCCTCTCCAAAGAATCCTTGATCTCTCAAACTTTGGTTGAGAGCTAAAGTTTATTTTGCTGTACAACTTTTTTTTTTTTGGAGTTTTACTTGCTCCCAAAAGGAAGGCAAGTTTTCCTGCTTCCATGATGACGGAAGGCAGGTAACTCCTTTATGGAGTTTAAGCTCACTTCCAACAGGGAAAATTATTATTATTATTTTTTTACTACTTCTAGGATGGTAGACAGCAGTCTACAGCGTGAGACCATCACTAGGTAAGAAACTGGATTGGGATTCTGCCTTGCAATTTCCTTTAAATGACTAAAGTTAGCATTTAACAGCCAGCTGGTGTTAATTTCTGCTTACACTTACAGTGCTCAGAAATCGTATACTTTGGCCGGGCGAAGTGGCTCACGCCTGTAATTCCAGCACTTTGGGAGGCTGAGGTGGGTGGATCATGAGGTCAGGAGATCGAGACCATCCTGGCTAACAT
>NW_012114932.1:1666714-1667122 GCF_000951035.1 Colobus angolensis palliatus | reverse complement strand
GCGCCCAGCCTGAAATCCTTGAGTTAACACTGTGGTTAAATAAATGACTTCACAATTACCTGTAATCCTACTTTGTAGTATCAAGGGTTTCAAACCTTTTGTATTTAACAAACTTTCCAAAATCAAATTGTAAATTATGTCTTTTTCCAACCTAATTAATCCTTTAAGACATCAAGTTCCCTAAAGTCCAAAAAAAAAGACATAATCTGGCTTATTTGGTATAAAAATTATACAGGAAGCATTGTCAAATATGAAGTAGTGTTTGGTGCCGGGCATGGTGGCTCACGCCTGTAATGCCAGCACTTTGGGAGGCCGAGACAGGCAGATCACAAGGTCAGGAGATTGAGACCATCCTGGCTAACATGGTGAAACCCCATCTCTACTAAAAATACAAAACTTTAGCTGGGC
>NW_012114932.1:1637319-1660824 GCF_000951035.1 Colobus angolensis palliatus | reverse complement strand
AAAACCAAATGTAATTACATTATCTTGGTAAATTAATTAGAATTATGGAATGTATGATAAGGCTTTCTGTGAGATAACACAAAATTCAGGAAGCTGTTTGAATCATTAGTGTTGCTTTCTTCTAAATGAACACCCTTCTGTGAGTCTGGCCTTTCCTCCTGTGGGCTGGCACAACACTGTTGAACAACCTACACAAGGAACCACTGTGTGAGCATGGCTGAAAACCGTGGTGATCTTGTAGCAACCTGGACATTTTACATCCATGAAGTAAGAATTTGGACTTTGTACCAGGCGTTTCTTTTTATGTTTTTTCTTTTCCTCTTCCAAGGACGGATGTAGTAAATCTCTAGCCAAAGGCATGTTGATCCTCTCACAAGCCCAACCCTCACAGACTTCTCAGAGCACACCGCTGGCAAGCTGCATGCTATCTGTGCTCGGCATCCCTAATTTTGTTTTAGACGAAGTCTCACTGTGTTGCTCAGGCTGGAGTGCAATGGCACGATGTGACTCCTGGGTTCAAGCGATTCTCCTGCCCCAGCCTCCCGAGTAGCTGGGATTACAGGTGCATGCTACTACACCTGGCTAATTTTTTAATTTTTAGTAGAGACAGCGTTTCAGCATGTTGTTCAGGATGTTCTCGAACTCCTGACCTCGTGATCTGCCCACCTCGGCATCCCAAAGTGCTGGGATTACAGGCGTGAGCCAGCGTGCCCGGCCGACAGCTTTTAACAATTTAGTATACTCCTATGAACAAAATTTGGAGCATATTTGTTTCTCTACCTGACTTCTCCAGAATTTGGAAACTATTTGTGAGTATTCTTAACTTATGGAAATACAGTTATTTACATAATTGCAATAAGAATCTGTTTTCACCTGGCATGGTGGTTTACTCCTGTAATCCCAGCACTTTCGGAGACCAAGGTGGGTGAATCACCTGAGGTTGGTAGTTTGAGACAAGCCTGGCCAACATGGCAAAACCCCATCTCTACTAAAAACACAAAAATTAGCTGGGCATGGTGGCACATGCCTGTAATCCCAGTTACTCGGAAGGCTGAGGCAGGAGAATTGTTTGAACCTGGGAAACGGAGGTTGCAGTAAGCCGAGATCGCACCATTGCACTCCAGCCTGGGCAACAAAGCAAGACTCCACCTCAAAAAAAAAAAAAAAAAAAAGAAGAATCTGTTTTCATTTGTAACAGGACACAGTTGGAGGAATCCGTTATTTGACCAAGACTTTGACTGGAATGGTGTGCTTTCGTTTAAGGAATCAAACTTAACTTATGGAGCCAATAAAGCCCTTGGGAAAACTGGCCTCCTATTTTGTGTACACAGTCCCTGTACAGGGTTCCTTATCTCTAGTAAGTAAAGAATGTCACTTTCTGGGGCCGGGAGCGGTGGCTCATGCTTGTAATCCCAGCACTTTGGGAGGCCAAGACGGGCAGATCACCTGAGGTCAGGAGTTCAAGACTAGCCTGGCCAACATGGTGAAACCCCATCTCTACTAAAAACACAAAAAATTATCTGGGCGTGGTGGTGGGTGCCTGTAATCTCAGGTACTCGGGAGGCTGAGGCAGTAGAATAGCTTGAACCCAGGAGGCGGAGATTGCAGTGAGCCGAGATTGCGCCATTGCACTCCAGCCTGGGCAACAAGAGCGAATCTCCATCTAAAAAAAAAAAGAAAAAGAAAAAAAGGATGTCACTTTCTGACATGCACAGAGGCCCCAGGTTTATCTGTTTACGTTGCAACTTCAAAGGACAGGAAATTCCACCCAACTCATGGGTATTTGATGGCACAAATCCATGGCTGGGCAGGGCTTTAAAAAGTCTTATCTGAGATTCCTCTTATGGAACAAAATAAATTATTCTTGCTGCACTGTATACAAATATTTAGGCCAGGTATAATAAGCAAACAAGTCATATCATGATTTGTCTTTAGTAAAATGGGAAATTGGAGAGAATAAAATTATGTTTCAAAACGAATGTACACCTGTTGTTAGATTCTAGTCTTAACTGTTTTTTTTTTGTTTCCAATTTTTATGATTTTCTACAGTTTGAACTGAATTTTTCTTGGCTACAAGTCTTCAAAATAAAGTTTTCAATTTTTTTCTTTCTTTTTTTTTTCATTTTCCTAATTTGGAGTCACTGAAAACTAAGCTGTGGTTTCTTTCTTTTTTTTTTTTTTGAGGTGGAGTCTCCCTCTGTTACCCAGGCTGGAGTGCAGTGGCACAATCTCAGCTCACTGCAACCTACGCCTCCTAGGTTCAAGCGATTCTCCCGCCTCAGCCTCCCAAGTAGCTGGGACTACAGGCGCTTGCTACCATGCCTGGCTAATTTTTGTATTTTTAGTAAAGATCGGTTTCACCATATTGACCAGGCTGGTCTCGAACTCCTGACCTTGTGATCCGGCCGCCTCGGCCTCCCAAAGTGCTGGGAGTAGAGGCATAAGCCACTGCACCCGGCCCTAGCTGTACTTTCTTAAAGCCCTGTGAACTGAATCTAGACAACATAAACTTCAGAAGAAAATAACAGCAACCTATTTACATATGTAAGCTACTTTCATACCTGCCTACTAATGTATGGACTTCAGAGTAACGTGGCCTATATTTTTCCAGGATTTTTTTTTTTTTTTTTTGAGACAGAGTTTCACTCTTGTTGCCCAGGGTGGAGTGCAATGGCAGGATCTCAGCTCGCTGCAACCTCCGCCTCCTGGGTTCAAGCCATTCTCCTGTCTCAGCCTCCCGAGTAGCTGGGACTACAGGCGCCCGCCACCACGCCCGGCTAGTTTTTTGTATTTTTTTAGTAGAGGCGGGGTTTCACCGTGTTAGCCAGGATGGTCTTGATCTCCTGACCTCGTGATCCGCCCGTCTCGGCCTCCCAAAATGCTGGGATTACAGGCTTGAGCCACCAGGCCCGGCTAACATAAGCTACTTTCATACCTGCCTACCAATGTATGGACTTCAGAGTAACGTGGCCTATATTTTTCCAGGATTTTTTTTTTTTTTTTTTGAGACAGAGTTTCACTCTTGTTGCCCAGGGTGGAGTGCAATGGCAGGATCTCAGCTCGCTGCAACCTCCGCCTCCTGGGTTCAAGTGATTCTCCTGTCTCAGCCTCCCGAGTAGCTGGGATTACAGGCATGAGCCACCATGCCCGGCTAGTTTTTTGTATTTTCAGTAGAGATGGAGTTTCTCCATGTTGGTCATGCTGTTCTCGAACTGCTGACCGCAGGTGATCTGCCCACCTTGGCCTCCCAAATTGCTGGGATTACAGGCATGACCCACCCCGCCGGGCCTTGGATTGTTCTTTTGCTGTTTTTTTTTTCTCCCTTCCTCCTCCCTATTTTCTCTTCACTGCATGAGACTTTACAACCTGCTAAAAATGAGCTTTCAGGACCTACCTATCTAGCAATGAGAGATCAGATGAAACCTGAGACCAGATACTCATTTTCTTGCAAAATGCTTTCTCCAAAAGATTTTTAAAAAGAAAATGGGGTAAATGTGAAAGGAAAGTATCTTGGGCCTCTTCAAGCTAGGAACTGCTCAGGGCAAATCTGCCTCCCATTCTATTCAAGTCATCCTTTTGCTCACAGAGATAAATGCATATTCTGATTGCCTCCTTTGGAAAGACTTACCAGAAACTCAAAAGAATGCAACCATCTGTCTCTCACCTATCTGTGACCTGGAAGCCCCCAGTGCTTTGAGCCTGGGAGCGTTGATTTGAGCAGTCTCCCCCTTTCTTTCTGGAACTAATGTGCTTCTTACATATTGATTAATGCCTCTTATCTCCCTAAAATGTATAAAACCAAGCTGTGCCCCATCTGCCCTGGGCACTTGTCGTCAGTACTTCCTGAAGCTGTGTCGCCGGCAAGTCCTCAACCTCTGCAAAATAAACTTTCTAAGTTAACAGACCTTTCTCAGATTTTCTGGGTTCACAGCTGATTCAGAAGCTGGTTATTGACACCTGCTAGGTGCCTGGGCCCAGACTTGCCTGCCAGAGTGGGGTGAAGGAAACACCATGTCCCTGCCCAAGTGAAAGTGTTGCCTGGATCTGAGTCAAGTCTGAGACTAAGCCACTGCAGCCAGGCCACCCCTGGCACGGTGGCCACTGAAGCAGTGAAACTCACAGTTAACTATCATCTGGGCTTGGTCCTCCAGGCTGCTTGGGATAGAAAAGCTGGCAGGGCTGAGGGAAAGAAGGACCCAGGGTGCTGGGGACAGCATGAGACTTGTACACAAGGATCAAGCCCCAGAAGTGGTGGCTGCTGATCCTGTTCAGGAAGCAGGGTCCCAGAGTGATGACCATGTAGGACCAGAGAGCCTGGCACAACTCTTGAGGGCTGAGGGAACAGAACATCAAGGCAGCCCCCCCCCCTTGAGGATTCATGCCACCTCCTGGTGCCCCCAAAAACCTAGTGCTGCAGTTGGCACAATCCAGGCAACCACCAGGCCAGCATTCTCCAGCTGGCCTCAGTCCAAGGGAGAAGCTCTAATGGTGGAACCACAGGAAGAAGCCGAGGTTGCCTGAAACCCTCTTCCACCACAGGGCCCTGCCCACAGGCCTGCTCCTGCTGGGCTGGTCCAGTAGGATTGGTTCAAGTGGTATGCGTGTGTGCATGTGTCTGGGGCCCATCAGCTTGATGGTCCAGTCCTGCCTGCTGTCTCTGGCTGTGCAACACTTCAGACCTCTGAGCCGCATCACTCCCCATTATTTTACTCCTACCCACTCCCCGTCTTCCCCACAGGACAGTGCTGGCTCTCCCTGAGTTGCACTTTCCCTAGGACTGTCTTTTAGGTCCTCCGGGGGAAAAAATGGAGGTTCATAAAAGTTTATATGGAGGGGGTCACAGCTGTGCAGGAAAGGTCGCAGTTGTGGAGGAGTCACAGCTATTTCGAGAAGGTAACAGCAGTGTGGGGTCACACATGAGAGGGGTTACAGGTATGCAGGGGTCATAGCTAAGTGGGAAAGGTCACAGTGGTGTGGTCTGGATCACCTGTGTGTGTTGGGTGTGGGTGGGGTAGCTCAGAGATATGCATGGGTCACATGTGTGTGGGGGAGGTCACAGGTGCAGGAAGTCACAGGTATGGGGGACAGGCCACAGCTCCTTTCTCCTTTCCTGCTCTCCCTTTGCTGAGCACCATTATCTTATTGTGGCAACTTTTTTTTTTGAGACAGAGTCTTGCTCTGTCACCCACGCTGGAGTTCAGTGGCACAATCTTCGCTCACTGCAACCTCCTGGGGTCAAGTGATTCTTGTGTTTCAGCTGCCCAAGCAGCTGGGACTACAGATGTGCACCACCAAACCCAGCTAATTTTTTTTTGAGATGGAGTCTCGCTCTGTCGCCTAGGCTGGAGTGCAGTGGCATGATTTCGGCTCACTGCAACCTCCACCTCCCGGGTTCAAGCGATTCTCCTGCCTCAGCCTCCTGAGTAGCTGGGATTACAAGTAGGCACCACCATACCCGGTCAATTTTTGTATTTTCAGTAGAGATGGGGTTCACCACATTGGTCAGGCTGGTCTCTAATTCTCTGACCTGTGATCCGCCTGCCTTGGCCTCCCAAAGTGCTGGGATTAGAGGCTGAGCCACCGTGCCCAGCTGTCCAGCTAATTTTTGTATTTTTAGTAGAGGCAGGGTTTCAGCACGTTGGCCAGGTTGGCCTCAAACTCTTGTCCTCAAGTGATCCACCTGCCTCAGCCTCCCAAAGTGCTGGAATTACAGGGGTGAGCCACCGCGCCCGGCCCATCATTTTATTGACCAACACCTGAATCTTCTCTCCAGCCTGGCCTCCCCCACCATGGCCATAAGCACCTGGGACCCCTCCACTTCTGTGTCCACCTCCTTCTTCACTACGTGAATTTACCATGCCACCTTTCCAGTGCTACCACCTCACTCTCTCCTCTCCATTGTCTACCCATCAGAGGTGAGGGAAGGATGTCTTTACAGCCTGGGTTGGCACTGGCTAGGCCAGGCTTGTCTCTCCCATCTGGCATCTTGGTCTTTGCATCTAGTGTACATCTACCTCTATTTTGTCACTCCCACAAGGACAGGGGTCTTTGTTGGTGTGGTTCACAGATGCATCACGGATGCATCCCCAGCACCTAGCCCAGCACAGGCACACTGCGTGCTCAGCGTTTGCTGAATGAGTGAGGCAGTCTCCATTAGGCGAAGTCAGGCCTGGTGCTGTTCTCGGGCTGTCCTTCCTGCCTCTGTCCACAGCAGCCCCTAAGCCACACCCCAGCCCTGAACTGTTCACCTTCACCCTCTCCAGCTTCCTTCAGCCTCTGCCCAGGATTTGTTCCCGAGCATCGAGCTGCCACCCTCACCTTTCAGAACCCAATGTGGGAAGAATCTCTAAGGGTACCACCCCTGCTCCCCTGCTGCTGGCTGCCCTGGCCACTCAATGGCTTCTTGAGTCTGTCTCCCCAGAGCCAGAGCCTCCTGAAGCAGGGCTGCGTGGTGAGTCATCACGGACATGGGTGGGACCCCAGGTGGGGGGTTGCTGGCTGAGGGGAGGGGCAGAATGCACTCCTGTCAGAGGCAGGGCTAGTGAAGCAGCTCAGAGCTGGTCTGGCAACTCCAGCTGCTCCTTCTTTCCTCAGGGACAACCAGAGACTAGCCATACTCTCTCGCAGCCAGGACGGAACAGACCTTAGAAGATGTTCCTGCTCCCAGGCCCAAGATACCACCTCCCAGCCCCATCAGGCATCTCCAGAATGGAACAGGGACTGAACCTCAGGATTCAGATCCCAATCCCCTGCCCACCTCCCACCACCAGATCCGAGGGAGGGCTGTGACCCTGATGAGAGGTATATGTGGCTGGTGTCCACTGCCCTTGGGAGCAGGGACTGGAGGAGACACCCTTGCCTGTGGGAACAGCAGGGAAGATGAAACGTTTCTCCCTGGGTTGGCAAGGAGGCTGGCACTGGTCCAGCTGAGAGGACAGGGGCAAGTGGCAGAAACACAATGAGCCCCGTCCCTCACACAAGGCTGGGCCTGACTCCCTTGCAACCAATATGGAGAAAGCAAGGTCACTGGTGTTGGGATGGAATGTGGGTCCCCCCACTCCCAGTGACTCCTGCTCCAGCAGAACAGCTCCAGAGTGGGTAGCTCTGGGCCCCCCGTCTTGGTGAATACATCTTATATGAGAAGTCCCCAGCAGAGGGTTTCATAGAGACAGAGCTGAGCTCAAACCCCATGAGAGATTCTGGAATCTCTCACACACTGTAGCCCACATACAAAATCCAAGCAGAGAAGCAACTGTTTTATGTTTAATTTACAAAAGAGACCCCAAAATAATAATAATAAACTATCCAGGGCAAGAGAGTAGGGTCAGGTCCTCCCTAGCCCAGCTGTACCCTCCTTCCCCTCTGGCAGGGAGAGAAGGGGCCTCCCAGGGGACTTCCCCTCCCCCTTAGAACAGGGGGCTGTGAGCTGGTATGGATGCCCTCCTGGGCTTCGTGGGGGCTCTGCCCACTCCAGACTCCAGTTTGTCCACCCCCTGCAGGATCCTACATGCCTAAGAGAGCCCTTGTGGTAGAGGCCAGCTTGCTGGGCAGCTAGGCAGGAGACCCCTACGAGGTCCAGGTAAAGGCCAGGGCTGCCAGAGCCAGCAGACTGGTGAGGTGGAATCCAGCCCAGGCCTCACTGGCACCCCCAGCTGCCTGCCTATGGTCCCACTGGCATTGCTCACCACTCCAGCCCAAGTAGCACTGGCAGCGGAAGTGTGTCTGCAGGTGGTCAAGGTCGGCCCAGCTGAGCTCCCCGACAGGTCGCAGCTGGGGTTCACCAGGTGCGTGGCTAGGCACTAGGCGGAAGCTGTTGGTGCTGAGATGCAGGAAGGTACTGGCACTGGGGTTGCGGCGCACACAGCGTCCGTGGCCATGGCACTGGGCCCGGCTGCAATATTGGGTGGCCCAGGACACATTGACCACGTAGGGGACTAGCAGCCGTGTCAGGTAATCCTTAAGATACTGGCAGGTCTCCTGGAGGCAGAAGCCAAGGACCACAGGTCAGGGTCAGCGACCTCAGCCCACAGGCCCAGATGGAAACTGTGTCCACACTGTGATGACTATGCCTTATTTTAACCGCACTCATTTATACATTCAATCTGCACCTGAGCCACACAGTCCCTGCTCCTGCCGAGAAGTGGGTGGGGGCAGAGACCGGAACCCCGTTGGGCAGATGGGGAAGGGCGGAACTCAACAGCTGTTCAGGAAAGCATTTCCTCTTTCCTGAGAGCAGGGTGGGGGTGACCTCCTTCTCTGTCGTGACCAGGGATGCCTTGGGTGGGAAACAGACAAGGGGACTGGACTAGGATTGCCCACCTGAGATTGGTAGCCAAAGGCCCTCTCTGCCTGTCCCGTAGACTGAGCTCTAGCAGGCTGGGTCTCGCTTACCGTGCTTGTGGTGTACCCTGCGTCGCCCCAGAGGATGACACCAGCTGCGCCCAGGGCTGCACTCTCGCCAATGGTAGAGATGAGGTCCATCTATGCAGGAAAAGGGATGGTCACTGGGTAAGACTGAGACCACAGGGTGAGAGGAACAGATGGGGAGGGCAAGCCCCCAGCCTGTTTCAACCTACTGAACTCACAGCTCAACCCCCCTTTCACCTACAGGCAGAGGCTCATCTGTTTTGCTTCCTTTTTAAATGTCCATTTCCACCCCACTTTTGGGCCTCAGTTTCCCAAACCAAGGCACACTTGAGCCTAGGTGCAGCTATCAAGATGGATTCCAAAGTTAGAAGGCCTGGGCCCCAGACCCAGCTCTGCTCTGGATTTGCTGGGAAGCTTTGGGCAAACTTCTCAGCATCTCTGTGCCTCAATTGTTCTCATCTGAAAAATGGGGATAATGATGTCGCCCTTTCAGGTTACAGAGAGAATGATTTGAGGGAATGTGGAGCAGCCAATAAACTACAGATATAGTCCTATAGTGGCCCCTGACAACCCAAATGTGCAGTGGATCCTCAAGGAGGAAAAAGGCAGGGCCCTGGAGACACATACCTCACTAAGCCCTGTGAGCCTGCGGCTATAGGTGGGCCGTGTGAAGACATAGACTGGGAGTGCATGGTTGGCATGGTGGGTTCGAGCCACACGAAGGGCCTCCTGAACACGGAAGCTCACAAAGTTGCGGCCATGGCGGGAGGAAGCAAGTGTCTCGTCCAGGTAGACAGACGGGAAGAGGGCCGTGCTCTCAGCCCACAGCCAGGCCAGCTGGTCATTGCGGGCCACCTCAACATCAGGGCAGCGGCCTGTGTAGCTCTCCCAGTTCTGCACATAATCATGATTGTAGCAGTCAGGAAAGAGGTAGAAGCCCCAGAGGTGCCGGGGCCGCACTGCCTTGACATAACGCAGTGTCTCCAGCATGAACTGCTGTGCTGCGAACTCAAACTCATATTGTGCCTGTTTGACTATGCGGTCTGGAGGCCAGTCAGGGTGACGACTGGCCACCAGCTGGCGTGATGACCGGCGGTACACATCTTTGTCCTGCCAGTTGCGCACCCACACAGGTCGCCAGTCCTCCCAGTCGATGACCGCCAGCCCCGCAGACTCCTGTGTCCGAATGTAGTGCTCCACACGTTTCTGCAGCATCTTCCGGTGTGCCCAGAGGCTGACATTCTGTGGCACACCACCATGCACAGACCTTCCCGCGGAATCGAAGCGTGGATACAGGCCTAGACGGTCGCGGTAGAAGATGGTGATATTCTGGTTCACAAAACCCTCATTAGGTGAGGCCTGCACATCAAAGGCATTCAGGTCCAGAGGCACCTTGAGGCGTGGGCCACAGTCCTGTGTGGGCACATCCCACGCTACCACAAAGGGCCGGCCTGTGAAGATGGGTGGTGCTGTGGGCTTGAGCTCCATGGCCCATGCCACCGCCAGCACCAGGGCCAGTGTAACGGCGGGGCCTGGGCCTGCCCGCATGCTGGGGGCTGCAGGAGGTGTCACCTGCCTGGCACCAGCTCAGGAACTGGAAGAAGGGTGGGGGAGAACAAGTCAGTCTAGGGAATCCTGAAGTGCCCCCCTCAAGCCCATCTATGCTCCCGAAGCCCATGCTGTGTGGGGGCACTGTGCTCACGGCTGTAATAGGTTTGAGAGCCCACAGACTGCAGGGCAGGCAAGGCACCCTGGGAACTCACTGCCAGAAACACAGGGCTCCTTTCTGGAGCAGGTAGCCTACGACTCGGGAGAAATCTCTATTAGGTCTGTGACCCTTCTAAGAACTAGGTAATCTAGGCTCACCAGAGTGAGCATGTACTGCATATCATCCAGTACATGGTTTTCAGAGAACCCTGAACCCCTGATGCCCACCCTGTACACCGTGAAGAACCCTTGATCCAGAGGAACTATAGCATTTGGGTAAAGCAGGGAACAGCTCATTCAGAGAATAGGAAACTGGAAGGAACGCAGCTGCGAGGCTTCTATCCGTGTAACACCCGCCCCGCAGAAGAGTGAGGCTGTCCGGACTTTCTCTCGAGCGCTGACACTCTCCCGGCTTGGAGGAGGCCCCGCGGGGACAAAGGGGCAGCGGACCTCCCACGGCGGCGCCGGCCGACCGGCCCGTCCCTCCACCGCCACCGGGGATGCGCGCGCCCGCCTCCCCCTCCCGGCCGCTCAGGGCTAGAGCGCGCTCCGCCGGGTCTTTGTGCGGGACCCCGCCCACGCCCCGCACGTGGGGCCAGCGCCCGGTCGGGTGGGGGTGGGGTTTGTGGGACGCCTCTCCGCGAGCACCCCCGGGGATTCAGACCCCAGCCCAAGGGGAGAGAGCCGCCAGGTTTGCACCGCCCGCCCTCACCTCGCGCGGGGCGCCACCGGGACCCGCGCCAGGGACACCGCCATGCCGGGCCCAGCCCAGCCCGCTCCGGCCGTTCGCCCAGGCGCGGCCCCGGCTCAGCGCCTCTCCTGGCTCCGCCCCTAGGCCCGCTGGCCCTTTAAGACTCCAGTGCGGAGGTGGGCCCGGGACTGAACTTGCGACCCAGGCGGGAAGGTGTGTTTCACCTTTCTCGGTGCCGGTGCCGCGTTTCGGGCTCGAAGATCCCCAGGTCCTCTGCAGAGAAATGTAGCCACCCATCTGGGACCCTAATGCCCCTCTGAGCAGGGTTTTCTGTGGGAGTCTCAGCCACGAGCGTAAGTCAGCCTGAAATGTTCCCCCTGCAGCCCGAGGCCGGTGGTTCAGTCCTACCCGCTCCGCGGTGCCGCCAGCCCCTTAAAGAGACAGGGTGAGGGACGGGGCAGGGGGACGGGGAGAAAGGTGGGGGAAATGGGAGCAGGCGTTGTCCCGCTCGACCATCAGGAGGTGCTGCGGTACTCCGAGGTTGGCGGGGGGACAGCAGCAGATCTAGCTCTGCACCCCCGAACGTAGACGCCAGCCATGGGGCCCCTTTGTGTGGAAAAAGGGACTTTGACCTGAAGCGACCTCTGGTCTCCTGGACAGTAATGCCCCGCCTCCCACGAATCAGGGGCCCCCTTGTCAGGTCCGCGGTGTAAAGGGAGGCCCCGCCCCCTGCAAGACTGAAGGAAGGGGCCAAGCACAGTTTCTTAGCCCGCCCGGGAAGGGCCGAGGCAGTCGTTATCCTGGCAACCCGGTTGTAGGTCGCGGCGTGGCCAGCAGGGGTTGGGGCAGGGAAGCTCAGAGGGGTCTAGGAAGTTGGCCGCCCCCTCTGCCTGACTCGCATCAGGGCGGGCCGGTCTCTGAGGTCCTTTGGGAGCCCGGCTCCCTCTCAACCCCGAGGAGGCCCCCATCCCCTGCAGCAGTTTCTGGCTGTACCTCCAAGAAAGCCAGCAAGAGGGGTCTCCCAGGGCCTCCATCCCGTATCCAGCGACCCCTACGCTCCACTGGTCCCTCCCGGTGGGGGGCAGGCTTAGAGCTGGACCCTGGCGAGCCCGGTGCGAAACCACCTCGGCTCTTCCTACGTCCGCTCCCCAGTGCGAAACTCAGCTCCCCAAAGGGCCCACGTCTGCGCCACCAGCCCCTAACCCTCCCAGGCGCCAGGAGAGGGAGGGAGTGCTGTGGGGGTGCAGACCAGCCGTCTGCGCTGGGCTCACCTGTGTGGGAGTCCGTCGGCCCAGTCGGTCGGCGGCCTCCCTCCTTCCTGGGGTGAGCCTCTCCAGCTAGGCTACTTGCGCTAGCTGCTGCCCGTTGGGCAGCCCGTCGAGGACTTGATAAACCCCATTCCCTCCCATCCGCTCCCGCCTCCCATCCCAGCCCTTTCTCCTCACTTCCTGCTGCCCCCTGAGAGGAAAGGGCGAGGAACAGGCGCGGGGGAGGAGATCGCCTTGACCCTGTTTCCCTCCAGAATGCCCTGCTGGCTGGCTGCCCTCCCCACCCTTCCCGAGTAGGATCTAGTCCCACCAGCTGCGCCAGGTGACAGGAAAGCTATGGGCTCAGGATCAGGTGCCAATCTCCCCCATACCCACAGCTTCCAACACTAGGGAACCTCTTCACTCCTTCCCTAGGGTCGGGGCCCATCCTCAAATCCAGTAGGGTGTGAGAGGATGGGGTCAGGTGGTGGTGCTTTTGAGAGTCAAAATACTTGGGGGTTGTTCAGCTGATGGTCCCCCAGAGCAGGTGTCAAAGAAGGGAACTAGCCTTGGGAGGAGGGTCGGGGGGACTTCCAGTAGCTGAGTCCATTTTTTTCCACTGAGAGCTTCTGCATCCTGTGTGACAGGACAATGTGTTGGTGTGACTGTGTGGGTTGGGAAGGAGAGGACCAGCTGGGAGGGTTCTGCCGAGTGCTTTCCTGCTGGAGTTCATCTCCGGGTGTATTTCAGAGTCCACACAGAGTAGGGGACTCCTTACAACATGGATGAGGAAAGGGGTATATTCCTCTGGCAGGGGTGTTCCTGTGGCTGGCCTTAGGGATGACTGCAGCAAGGTTCCAGCAGACCTCTCCAGGGGTGCAGACAAATCTACCTACCCTCAAATCACCCAGAGCCAACCCCTCAGCAACCCAATGGCCCAATGCCCAGGAGCCTCTCCCCCAACAGAAGGCTGTGTGAGGGTTAGGTGAATGCCCTAGAGTCTGGCCCTGAAGACCAAGGAGTCCATGACATGGTAGGGGAAGGTGCAGTGTCCCTGTACTACTGTGCTGGCTTCACAGGGGTCAGAGGCCTTGGAAGCTCCATGGGTGGGGACCCCTGGGGAAACAAAGGCTAGGCCAGACTGTCCCAGGGCAGGGACACTTCCTTTGACAGCCAGCAGGAAGGAAGTGAGCACAGCCCAGTGGGAGAGAGTGGGGAAGTGCTGCCTGACCTCCATTGTTTCCAGTGTTGGGGTCAGCTGAACAGGCCCAGCACAGGGAGTTCCCCCAGGCTGGGACAGTGCTGGTAGGAGATAGGATGCTATCTGGCATGGGAGGGCCCTGGGCCTTGAACAGCCAGTAGAGGGGGGCCATGGAGGATGACAGGGCCTCATGTTTGGCATCCTATGGGGGATATGGGGAGGCACCCCACAGAACTGCAAGTCCAGGCTGGATATGGTGATCCTGCTCTAGGCTTGACAAATTCAAACCTCCAAAAGACTGGCAGACCAACTCCCTACAGTCAGAAGCCTGTCCCTGAATTCTCTCCTCTCTAACTGGGAGTTAGACTGATAGTCAAAGGCTAAGCCTAGCAGAGAATCTGCCTCATAGCAGCCCCTGAGAAGTGCAGGCAGAATGACCACAGAGGACAGGCTGCAGGTGGTGAGAAGATGGGGGCAACCGAGAGCAGGGGCAATATTGGTGGGCTGAGCCTTGCTTGCTGAAACGTAAGACTGAGCTCATTCTCCCATGGTGTCCACAGGCAGGCCTCAGAGAAGGAACATGAGTTTGGGTTGCTGAGCCTGGCAGTAGGCCAAGGGTGTGGGGACACCTATCTGGCTGCTGTCCATTAAAGTTGGGCTTTTGAGGTCCATGGAGGTCAGGCCATGACCCCACTTAGGGTCAGCTGGCAATTCTGCAGCTAACACAGATATTCCAGAACTATCTGGGGTCACACTCTCTCACCTTAGGTCAGGCAGGTAGGGCCAATCCTCAGTGAAGTAACCCAGGGCCTTCGGATTCCAATGGTCACCACCACATGGATCACAACAGATAAGTGAGTGTCCTCCCACCCTGCAGGCCTGCAGTGAGGTCTGTGTGAACACACAGCCACCTGCTGGCCACAGCTGAGATGGCCACAGGCTGAGCTCAGACTTACCCTTGGGCTTTGCTGGTCATAGGGGGCCTGCCAGAGTCCTGTGCCAGGCCTACCTATTGAGCCCAGGTGGTGGTCTAGACACTGGGTGTCACAGCCCCACAGGATGCCAGTCTCATGTGCAGGATCTACAAATCATTTTATTGAAATTGAACAAATAACACAACAGTCTTCCTAGGCTGGGGGCCATCTTCCCCAAGCCACTTCCCACATTCTAGAAGCACAGAGCTTGCACAGTACTTAAAAAAAAAAGTCACCTCTATATAGAAATCAGACTCTGCCACGACATAATCATGGACTATTTACAACCTTCACATTATAAGTATTCCTTTTACGGTTTTTCTCTCCTATCTTTCCCTACCCAGGGGCTCTAGTACTTTCCCTTGACTGATCCTGAAGGGATGGCGGTTACTGTAAGGGAGGGGGTGGTAGGCTACTCATAACTACTGGCACCAGCCTTAGAGTGTTGTCCCTTACCACAAGGTGGTGAACAGTCCCCTCCCAATTGGAGGGGTGGAGGATTTGGTGCAAAGCCATGGGGATTAGACAGAATAGGTGGGTTGGAATAACTCCCCATAGGCACAAGCATCCGCAGCATGTCCTAACCCCAGCCTGCACCCTCTCAATTCCTCAACTGGGGGTTTGGGGTGGCGGGGGAACAATTAGTTGCAGTACGGGGATCAGCCCAGCCCTGGGTAGAGGGAGAAGCCCCCACCCAGTCCCTACTCTTATCAATAGCCAGCAAACTGTCCATCCATCTGAAGGCGGGAACAAATGGCAGGTAGGTTGGACGAATCAGGCTGGCACTGCCCCCAGCCTCTGTCCAACACAGGAGGAATCGAGGTAGCAAACGGCTGAAATGCTCTGACTAGGGGTTAAAAGGAAAGTGAAGGAAAGGAAGTTCCTACTTGTATACAGTGCCCACAGCCTAGGGGCTGGAAGAAGGCATACCTTGCTTGTAAAGTGCTGTAGCCTCTAGCAGGGCTAGGCCCCAGGCAAACTTGGAAGAAGGCAGACCAGGCAAGGAACCAGGTATCGGGCATTCCTGACTGGTATATGCCCTGCCATGCTTCTTGCAGGGGTGGCTGGGGAGAGTGGGGTGCTAACTCTGCCATTAGCCTTCACCACCCACCAACCACCTCTTGTCCATACACAAACTAACACCCAACTAATATTGCGGGACTGACCCGCTCACAGCTGAAGATTATGGGCCAATGGAATTTATTCAGGGTTGTGGCCCCAGCCTGGGCTCCTCAATGGAAGTCACACCTTGATTGAGCCTGGGAGTTTCTTGCTGGGGCAGGGGGTGCTTCCGTCTGCCACCTCCCACGGTCACACCTCATAGAGGATCACAGGGAAATCCACGTGGATGCGGGGGGGATCCAGCTTCACGATGCCCTGCCATGGAAACAGAGGCTAGTGAGGGTCAGCTCAGGGCCTCTACTTCAGGAAGCTTCCTTGTTCCTCCCAGATCCCCCCCCCCACCATGACAACAGATCCCATCTGGGTCTACCTCCACACGCTCTGTGACCACTGCCCAGCCCCTCACCTGAGGAATCAGATTCTTATGCACTCGCCTCAACTTGGCCCGCTTCTGCCCGTTCTTGGTGACGATTGTCTCTTCATAGAACTCGTGAGCGAGATCCCCATCCTCATCATAGAACATAGAGCTGCACAGAGGGAGAGGGGAACACGCTGGGTTGGAGCCCCACACCTAGGCATGGCAAATGTCACAGGCCACAGGGAAGTCTGTGGTCTTCCTAACCCCAAGTGGGAAGAAAAGAGGATAATATGCCTGGAGAATCCTTTTTTAAAAAAATTTTTGCCGGGTACGGTGGCTCACGCCTGTAATCCCAGCACTTTGGGAGGCCGAAGCGGGCGGATCACGAGGTCAGCAGATCGAGACCATCCTGGCTAACACAGTGAAACCCTGTCTCTACTAAAAATAACAAAAATTAGCGGGTCGTGGTGGCGGGCACCTGTAGTCCCAGCTACTCGGGAAGCTGAGGCAGGAGAATGGCGTCAACCCGGGAGGTGGAGCTTGCAGTGAGCTGAGATTGCGCCACTGCACTCCAGCCTGGGCGTCAGAGCGAGACTCCGTCTCAAAAAAAATTTTTTTGAGCCCCATTTGACCACCACCCTGCTAATTTTTTGTATTTTAGTAGAGACGGGGTTTTACCATGTTGCTCTGGCTGGTCTCGAACTCCTGAACTCAGGCAATCCACCCGCCTTGACCTCCCAAAGTGCTAGGATTACAAGAGTGAGCCACCGTGCCTGGCATGCCTGGAGAATCCTTTGCCTGAGGTTTGGGGTCTACTAGAAGAAAGTGGAAAGGGGGTGATGGGTGGGCAGTGCTACTATGTCAGACCCCCAAGAAGAAAGGCCACACCAGAGCACACCATCCAGGTAGCCACCAAGGCCAGTTCTTATCATTGATTTGTTCAGCAAGGGCAGACATTCTAATATCAGGCGTTTACCCTCACCCAGGACTTCTAGAGTGGGCAGGGTGGTGGCCTGGGCATGTTGGTCTCACTGCAGAAGATGCTGCTGGCCCAGTGTCAAAGACTGAAATAGCAAATGCCTAAGCTAGGAAGAATCCCAAAAGAATGAAGGCTGTGTCTCCCCTGACCCCACACCCCAGGTGGCTGGTGAATTGCCACTGTTGGGTCTTCCTGGTGTCTACAGCCAAATCTCCAGCACGGGGAGCGGCCATGTCCAGGAGCCCACTACAGCCAAGCCAATCTGGTACTTTTGTCTGGGCCTCTGGGAGACTAGGGTGGGGACTGGGTGGGTAGGTCAGCGCTCTGGATCTGGAGAACATAACTGGGTAAGGATCTTTTTTCCTCAGCCTTACCCCCAGTACTGGGGCCTATCCCTGCTTTCCCAGCCACTACTCTGAGAGGTTCAGTCCCACTACTGTCAGGAAAAGCAGCCTAAACAGGTTCATTATCCCTTTGGAATAACTGGGGGGAAAGGGAGGCTAGGAGCCTTCAGTATGCAGGCTGAGCCGGAAGGGATGAAAGGAAGAGATCCTGAGGTCTTATGGAGGCCCTAGCTTAGCTTTACCGTGCGGAGGGTCTGCACAGTGACAAGCCTCAGGCCCACTCTTCCCTAGGGAGACTTCCAGAGTGGCCAGGCCGCCAGGAGACCACTACCTGGCTTCTCCACCCCTAGCCCCAATGGGGCTCAAAATATAGGGGTCGTCCTGGCTTGGCTGTAGTGGGGTACGGCGGTGGAAGTTCCCCCGTGGAGCGGGACGCCTGGCCGCCCGCCTGTTCCCCCCGCCAGGGTGGAACCATGCCCTTACCCGCGGCGCGTGAAGACGAAGGGGGGCACAGCTCGGCCCCGAGGCCGCACCAAAGCTTGCTCAGCTCCTGCTGCCTCTGAGCCGCCGCCTCCGGCCGCCGAGGCGAAGGGCCACAGGCCCCGAGCTTTGGACCCACTGGCGCCCATGTCAGGGCCGCCGGCGCATGGCGGGCCCCGCGGCCGCTCTGCTCACAGCGCAGTCCGCTCCACCATAACCTGCCCTAGCCGCTACTCGCAGGTGCCGCCGCCGCCGCCGCCTTCCGCAGGCTCTGCTGTCTCCACGGAAACCTCACTTCCGCTTCCGCACGCTGCCCCCTCTGATTGGCTGTTGCTCAAGTCGTGGGGACGGGACCAATGGGCGCCCTTAGATGCTGGGCATCCCAGCATGCGTTACGAGATCTCGGGTCCCAGCGAACCGCGATCTGACCAGCTGGGACAGTTCCCACGGAGGAAAGTGGTGGCCGTGAGTCCTCCCGGTCTCTTGGGTGTATTTGGCGGCTCCCACGTCCCCCAACACCTGAGTTCAGGCCTAGCAGGCCTTCTCAACCACCAATCCTCAACCAGCACTTCAGGGCCTAACGCCAGACCGCTGGGTGCCCATCTGGCTTCTATTTTCACAGCTGTATTTTTGCGATTGCCACGCTTATGTGAACTAACAAAGTTGAAGGAAAATTAAGGAACTGGCCAGATTCACATAGTTACATTCAAGTGTGAAGAACTTCGAATTCAGAGTTTTCAAACCCAGCAGAGTCCATGCTTTAATGAAAGCAAGAATTGTTAACAGCTATACCCTCGGTGCCATGAGCAGTGTCTAGTCCACGGTGGCAGCTCAGTATTTGGTGAAGGGGTTATGCCACACCTTCTCCCAGAGCGTGGTGTGTGTGTTGAAGGGATGGTTTCTCGGTTGTTTTTGTTTTGTTTTTTTGAGATGGAGTTCCACTCTTGTTGCCCAGAATAATGTGCAGTGGCACGATCTCAGCTCACTGCAGCCTCCGCCTCCAGGGTTCAAGCGATTCTCCTGCCTCAGCCTCCCGAGTAGCTGGGATTACAGGCATCCACTACCATGCCTGGCTAATTATTAAAAAAATTTTTAGTAGAGACAGGTTTCACCATGCTGGTCAGGCCGTCTTGAACCTCCAACCTCAGGTGATATACCCGCCTTGGCCTCCCAAAGTGCTGGGATTACAGGCCTGAGCCACTGCGCTCGGCCTTTTTTTTTTTTTGAGACGGGGTCTTGCTCTATCGGAGTGCAGTGGTGTTATCTCCACTCACTGCAACCTCTGCCTGCCAGGTTCAAGTGATTCTCCTGCCTCAGCTTCCTGAGTAGCTGGGACTACAGGTGCCCACCACCAGAGGTGCCCACCACCATGCCCAGCTAAATCTTTTTTTGTATTTTTGGTAGAGATGGGGTTTCGCCATGTTGGCCAGGCTTACCTTGAACTGCTGGCCTCAAGTGCCACCGGCCTAGCCCACCCAGAGTGTTGGGATTACAGGCGTGAGCCACCATGCCTGGCCAGTTTCCCTGAGTTCTAACTGCAGTCCATTCTTGTTTCCACCACAACCTGAGCCCCAGGGAGCTGAGTGATGACCGAGTATATATGCATACTACATCTTCTTCACAGACTGGTCCATGGTGACTTTGCAAGACACCTGTAAGCCTGTCCATCACCCTTGGCAACTTCTGGCACCATGAGGGGCAACTGCAGCTCTCCACCTATAATAAAGAGTCCAGGCTGGGCAGGGTGGCTCACACCTGTAATCCCAACACTTTGGGAGGCCAAGTTGGGAGGATCCTGGGCAACACAGGGAGACTCATGTCTCTACAAAAACTTTGTATGTATAAAAGATTCCAACAGTAGGAGGATTTTAAATCTTTATTCAGCCAATTCTCTTAGGCCCCAGGCCCTGATGATGACTGTCACCCCCACCCCTTTCCCCACAGGAGGCATTTAGCTGAGGCCACCACACATTACATACATTCATACACTTTATGAAAAATACCTGAGGGAGAGACCCTGGTTTTGATTAGCAAATAAGGTATGAACCTGGGCCAGTGCCTACATTTACACAGACCCTGGCCCAGGGACATCCTCCTCATATGAGACATTAAGGCACTTGGTGCACTGTGAGCCAGCACTCCCTGACCTCAGGGTGTGTGAGGAGTTGGCACTATAGAGAGAAACCAAGACTCTTCCTCAATGCCTGCCTTATTCTGAGCACCTACCCTTAGCTCTGATAAGGATATCCTGAGACCACATTCAAGATCCAAAACCTTTCCCCATAGATGAGGGCCCTCACCCCTGCAAACACGACCCTGTTCCGTTTGTAGCATCTCCAAGATTCTCACTTCTGAGACACAAATTGAAGAGACTTCTGTCTGCTCCACTCCTGCTGCAGGCCTGGAGCAGCTTCTCAGGGCAGCCCTGGCCCACCAAGGCCCAGTAATGAGGGGCAGAGGGGTGCAAGGGGTGCAGAGCCATACCCGGCTATACCCACAGGTGGACACGGGGGGCAAGCTCCTTCGCTGTTCTCTGGGCTCATTCCCCCAGCAGAGGAGAGCCTCCATGCACACTCATTCCACAGGACCCACTGGCCCTGTCACACTCACACGGCATGCACTTGGTGCTGCCTGCTCTCCGCCTTCCACCTGGGGGTACAAGAGGTCACCCGAGGGGGCAGGCGTGCAGGGCCTCTTGGATCTTCTGGCGGCAATAGGAGTACTTCTGCAGGATCTGGCGGAGGTGCTCCTCCTCCTCCCGCTGCAGGATACGCAGGAAGTTATGTAGTTCAGGCATGCTGAAGGCGTCCCACTGCAAGGGGCGAAAGGGGAGTGTACAGGCTGCGGAAGGGATGGCCAAGTCAGCAGACCCTCCCCAGAGAAGACTAGCACCTCATGTTCACACAAGCTAGGACTAGGCTTTCTGATGTCAGGCTTTTGGCTGAATGATCTCTGCTAGGATCCCTGACAGCAGTTTGTATGGAAGATGGGCCCTACAAAATGGTCACCTTACTGAGGCAACCAACTTCAGATGTTCCCCAATTACCTGTGGACAGGTCAGGCACATTCTGAGTCTAATTCCACTCCACAGGCCTAATACCTTGGAGCCAGAAAGCTTCCAGGTAAAAAGTCTGAAGGGGGCCTCCTCATGTCATTAGATGGACTCCTGGATCTCCAGATTTTCCACACCAGGAAAGACCAAAGCACCAAGACAATTCTTCCTGGCTTCTTGGGACAACCCTAGGCTTTGGCATGAGTGGTCTGGAAGCCTTTGCTTTAGTTACAGTGCCTATACACTCCTGGAACTGTTTTGCAGGGCTTGTCCTCCAGCACATTTCCTCCTCCAAGTCTTACTGTAGCTACAGCCCATCAGTCCCATCTAGTGACAACCAAGAAACTAAGGAGAACCATGTACTCACGTTCACCTCCCCAGAGTCATTTTCCTTCAGGACGAAGCTCAGGGCCTTGTCACTGGGCCCTGCCAGGAGCCGCAGCCGCAGGGGCTGCTCATCATCCAACAGCTTTCGCAAGTACACTGTGAAGGAGAAGTAATGATCAGAGACAGGGCCAGCTGCTCAGCCCCTGCATGCACAGATGCATGCATATATACCCTCACGTAGAGCAGCGTGGGGTGGGAATCCCACCTTGGCCGTGACGCTCAGCCCGCTCAAAGAGTGCAAACTTGCGGGGGTCATCCACCACCAAGAACTTTCGCAGCAGGGCCTCAATGACTTCACGTGCCCTTGTGCGTGACAGCACATGCAGGTGCTTGACAGCATCCTTGGGCAGGTAAAAGGAAGTGCGGCGCCTGGCACTTGTGCTCCGTCCTGGGCCCCGCCGGGCATCCTGCAAGGAGGGTGGCTTCTTGCTGGAGGGCACAGAGACAGGGCGCACCAGCTTCAGCTGAACCTTGATGAAGCCTGTGTAAGAACCGTCCTTGTTCTAAAGAAACAGAGAAATCAAACCTTGATAGTAGGTTCCAGGTGAGATGTCAGTCTACTTGGGGCTAGGCTGCGTATGCACAAATTACTGCTTGGGCCCACCCAAGATAACCTCAGTTGTGACCCTCTGGGTATCAGGCACACAGCTGGGTACCTGCCCCTCCCCACACTCCTTTCCTGCACAGTCAACTCACCAAGCTCATGAAGAGGTTGCTATTGATCTGGGCATTGTACTCCTTGATCTTCTGCTCAATCTCAGCTTGAGAAAGGTCAGGTGTCTCCCACTCCACAGGCTCATCCTGCAAGATGGGCCAGCATGGACACAGGGCCCTTGACGAACCCAGAGCTTCTCTGAAAAATGGCCTCTGGGGCAGTCCTTAGAAACTGACTGCCTTTGGCCCCCCTGTCCCTGATGTATATATATATACATAGCTGCCAGCTGGTGCCCACCCTGAACCCACTACTGCTCCTGGTTCTGCATGCTATGGGTGGATAAGGGAAAGGCAGAATCATTTGGCTTCTCTCTGCTGCCTGCCTAGGGCCTCAGCACTGAATGTAGCCCTAAGGATACCACAGAAGCAGGGGCAACTGAAGGAGCATGGCCAGGGGACAGGAACAGCTGAGGGACTCTGAAGAGGGACTCTCATTTAAAGTAAAATCTGGCTGGGTGTGGTGGCTCACATCTGCAGTCCCAGCATTTTGGGAGGCCAAGGTAGGAGGATCACTTGATCCTCAGGAGTTTGAGACCAGCTTGGGCAACATAGCAAGACCTCATCTCTACTAAAAAAAGAAAAAACCAATTAGCCGGGTGTGGTGGTGTGTGCCTGTAGTCCCAACTGTTCAGGAGGCTGAGGTGGGAGGATCGTTTGAGCCCTGGAGATTGCAGCTACAGTGAACTATTATCGTGTCATTGCACTCCAGCCTGGGGGACTGAGTGAGACCCTACTTCAAAAAACAAAAAACTAAAACAGGCTGGGCATGCTGGCTCATGCCTGTAATTCCAGCACTTTGGGAGGCCAAGGCGGGTGGATCACCTGAGGTTGGGAGTTCGAGACCAGCCTGACCAACATGGAGAAACCCCGTCTCTACTAAAAATACAAAATTAGCCAAGCGTGGTGGCACATGCCTGTAATCCCAGCTACTTAGGAGGCTGGGACAGGAGAATTGCTTGAACCCAGGAGGCAGAGGTGGCAGTGAACCGAGATCACGCCATTGCACTCCAGCCTGGGCAACAAGAGTGAAACTCGGTCTCGAAAAAAAAAAAATACAAAAATTAGCCAGGCATGGTGGCAGGTGCCTGTAATCCCAGCTACTTAGGAGGCTGGGACAGGAGAATTGCTTGAACCCAGGAGGCAGAGGTGGCAGTGAACCGAGATCACGCCATTGCACTCCAGCCTGGGCAACAAGAGTGAAACTCGGTCTCGAAAAAAAAAAAATACAGTAAAATCACACCTCAATTGCACATTCTGATCACAGCACCCTAGTTGAGCTGGAGTGAGGGTTTGTCCTGGAGAAAGGAGCCCATTTTTCTCCTCTGCTCCAGCACAGGGCCATGACCCACTGCAGGTGAGAAGAGTGGAGAGTGGTGCACATCAGTAGTCCAGCCACCAGTGGACAGAGTAGTACTTGGAGCCAGCTCTCCACGTCTCATACATAGTGAGAAAAATCACTGTGACGTGATGTTTAATCTTGACCCAAGCTGCACATAAAGGCAGCTTTAGGCCAGGCTCCAATCTGCCAGAGGTACACAGGCAGCTTCCTTGTGGGTTTCTGCACCTGCCAGTGCTGTCCGGAGATTTGGCTGAAAGATTTTTTTTTTTGAGACGAAGCCTCACTCTGTTGCCCAACCTGGAGTACAGTGGCTGGATCTTGGCTCACTGCAAGCTCTGCCTCCTGGGTTCAAGCGATTCTCCTGCCTCAGCCTCCCGAGTAGCTGGGACTACAGGCGCATGCCACACCACCACCCAGCTAATTTTTGTATTTTTAGTAGAGATGGGGTTTCACCACGTTGGCCAGGATGGTCTTGAACTCCGGAGACCTCAAGTATTCCACCTGCCTTGGCCTCCCGAAGTGCTGGGATTACAGGCATGAACC
>NW_012114932.1:1630858-1636709 GCF_000951035.1 Colobus angolensis palliatus | reverse complement strand
GTGATCTGCCTGTCTCGGCCTCGCAAAGTGCTGGGATTACAGGTTTGAGCCACCGCGCTTGGCCAAGATTTTTAACTCCACCACTCACTCCCCACCTCATCTAGGGACTAGATTCTTGCCGGAAGGGTAGAGTGTGGGACAGGGCAGCCAGGCCTCTGAACTGACTTTCTTCTCCCAGACTCCCTTGGTTGGCCCCATTGCATCAGCCTAACTTCCTGTTGATGTCAGACAGGCCCTAGTTAGAATGGGAGTGTCACAGACACAGCTAAGCTCAGCACTGACCAATATTTTGTCCCAGAAGAATTCCCACAAGGTTTCCTGTAGAATGATCTTGTGCCCAGCCCAGGAGAGCCAGGGTTCTCCCTGACTCCGCCCTGGAGTCCCCTTAAGCGCTTAAACCATCTGATGGGGACAAATGGAGAGGACAGATGAGGGAGCAGGGTGGAGCCTTTTAGCAGAATGCTCCTCACCCAGAACCCGCTGCTATTCTGCAGCCAGCAAGGACGTGGGGCTGAGAACTAAGGCCAGGGCCTCACAGGAAAAAGGTAAAGGGGGAGGGGTGGGAACTAAAGCTCATTTGCTTCCCCAAGTATCCAAAGGTCTCCTGGATGTCTGAGAAGAGCATTGGAGTGAAAACCCCAGCACAAACCTTACTGGGGACAGTGGGCAACCTTGTCGGGTTAGTAAAAACAAATGGTGTGGACCTGGAAAAAATGAGGGCCAGAGGCTGTGAATAAAGCAGTGGATGTGTTTGTTCAGTACACCAATGGGAAGAAGCAACCAGATGGGAGGAGTACTAGGGGTAGGAGAAATGCCAGGCAGATTCTAATACCAGGGCAAGAAGGAAGAGCACTTTGTTTGCAGAACAGGGAGGTCACAGGGATGGCTCTCAGCTCCTACCTAAGAATGAGAAAGATTGCTCCTTCTTCCCTTCCTGGATGACCCAGGAGCCCTGGGTTGGGATGCAGTGACCTCATTTCCAGCCCCTTCCCTTCTGGAAATGAACTTCCCTATCTTCACTCAGAAAACAAGGGACTTCGACTAGAGGCACTACACAGCCCTTCCAGGATTCTAAAGGAGGAAGAGTTTCTTCTTCTGTTTCCAAGGCTGCCTGCTAGAAGAGGACTTCAACAGCCATCCCAGTTGGATGCACAGCAGGACCATGGAATTTCCCTTCTGCACCATAGGGACCCACCCTCCACTCTACCACTGTCCATGAAAACTGTTTTTGTTTTGTTTTGTTTTTTGAGATGGAGTCTTGCTCTGTTGTCCAGGCTGGAGTGTAGTGGTGTGATCTCAGCTCACTGCAATCTCTGCCTCCTGGGTTCAGGCAATTCTCTGCCTCAGCCTCCCAAGTAGCTGGGATTACAGGTGCCTGCCACCACACCTGGCTAATTTTTTGTATTTTTAGTCGAGATGGGGTTTCACCATTTTGGCCAGGCTGGTCTTGAACTCCTGACCTCGTGATCCACCCACCTCAGCTTCCCAAAGTGCTGGGATTAAAGGTGTGAGCCACTGCGCCCGGCCTAAAACTGATGGTTTTATTTTACATACGACTTGGGACTTCTTAGCCTCCTTTTCTTTCTTTCTTTTTTTTTTTTTTGACAGACTCTTGCTCTCTCATCCAGGCTGGAGTGCAGTGGCCCGATCTCGACTCACTGCAACGTCCATCTTCTGGGTTCAAGTGATTCTCCTGCCTCAGCTTCCCCAGTAGCTGGGATTACAGGTATACACCACCATGGCCGGCTAATTTTTTTGTATTTTCAGTAGAGACAGGGTTTTGCTATGTTGGCCTGGTTGGTCTTGAACTCTCGGCGTCAAGTGATACGCCTGCCTTGGCCGAGTCTCGCTCTGTCGCCCGGACTGGAGTGCAGTGGCCGGATCTCAGCTCACTGCAAGCTCCGCCTCCCGGGTTTACGCCATTCTCCTGCCTCAGCCTCCCGAGTAGCTGGGACTACAGGCGCCCGCCAGTATTTTTAGTAGAGATGGGGTTTCACCGTGTTAGCCACGATGGTCTCGATCTCCTGACCTCGTGATCCGCCCGTCTCGGCCTCCCAAAGTGCTGGGATTACAGGCTTGAACCACCGCGCCCGGCCCTTTCTTTTTTTTTGAGACAGAATCTTACCCTGTCACCCAGGCAGGAGTGCAGTGGCGCGATCTTGGCTGACTGCAACCTTTGCCTCCCGGTTCAAATGATTCACAGTCTCCCAAGTAGCTGGGACTACAGGCACACACCACCATGTCCAGCTAATTTTTGTATGTTTAGTAGAGACAGGGTTTCACCATGTTGGCCAGGCTGGCCTCGAATTCCTGACCGCAAATGATCCGCCTGCCTCGGCCTCCCAAAGCATTGGCATTAGAGGTGTGAGCCACCGCACTTGGCTTCCTTTTCTATTTTTGAGACAGTCTCGCTCTGTCACTCAGGCTGGAGTGCAGTGGCACGATCTTGGCTCACTGCAACCTCTGTCTCCCAGGTTCAAGTGATCCTCCTGCCTCACCCTCCCAAGTAGCTGGGATTACAGGTGTGTGCCTCCGTGGCTAGCCCTCCTTTTCAATTGGTTAGTGTCTTGTGGTTTTCCCACCTTTCCACAGTGGAAAATGGCTCAGGACTGAGTGACATGAAGACAAGCCCAGGGGTTTACACTCAACCCTTGCACCCAAGCTCTGGGCTAAGATTTTGGTGTGCTGAGCACTACCCCTTTTGTAAGGAATTTTGTAAAATTTTATCCAAAGCATCACTCACAACTCCACTTTCTTTACTTAAATAAGGATTTCCGCCCCATTGCTGCCAGGCATACTGAGCTTCACAGTCCCTATTTCTTTTTCCTGGTGCCTGGGCCTGGTTCTCTGAGCCTGGTGGTCACACCCATGGCATCTGGCACAGAGTTCTCTAATAATGGGGATACCTAGGAGGTTCCGAGACACCTTACAGTCCTGGGTTAGTAACCTGGATCTCTTTCCACCTCTTTAGGCATTTTATAATCTACCCTTCCCCCTTCTTGTGGGTAAAGTGCTCCTGAATGCTTATGGTCCAAAATAAGACTTCTTTCTTATCCATTTCCAAATCTTTCTCCAGATCCACCCTAGAGGAAGGGATCAGAATCTTTCACATTCCAGCAGCTGGTGACAGGCCAGAACAGGGAAGAGGTGAGGGCTCAGCTGGCTCCATAAAGGAGTGCATATGGAGGAGCATGATCTCTCTCTGCCTCTCAGTTTTCCTAAACATAGTTCTCAATTCCTGGCGAGGACTCCTCCCTCTCCACTTCCTCCCCTAGTCTCCCCAAGGAGGGAGCAGGAGCATCTGAACGCGGAAATCGAGGTGCTAGTCCAGACTGCTCGGTCGGCTTTAGTCATAGCTTGATAATGCCCGGCTCAGGTCTACCACAAGCCACACAGCTGCTTTCCCTGTTCAACCTGTCTGTGACAGAAACCACGGGGGCCCAGGCAACCAGTATCGAGGCGGTGGAATCGGGGTCTTACACACAGTTCCGCGGGCAGGCGGCAGGCCACCGGCCAGGACACGCGGGGAGCCACGTAGCCGGGAGGGTGGGGCTGCCCACCGACCCAGGACACAGCAACGGACCGGGGAGGGCGGAGCTCCAGCAATCGCCTCCCGCCCCCCGCCGGCACCCCCGGGCTCCCACCTGGTCCCGGCGCGGCCTGCGCGCTAGCGAGGTTCGCGCGGTGAAGTACTGCTCGAGCTCCGAGTCTGAGTCCTCTTGGCTGCAGTAGCCACTGCTCGTCGTGCTGCTCCAGGTCATCTCGAAAGAAGGCGTCTCCGCCTCGCCCATCGCCGTACCCGCCCGTCCCCCTGGTCCCGCGCGTCCGTAGCCGCCAACCACCGCCCCGGTCGCGTGCGTGCGTGTACGCGTGTCAGTGTGCGCGTGCGCCTGGGCCAGCGCCGCGCCGCAACCGTTAAGACTGAAACGTAGATCGCCGGGAACTAGCTCTTGTGTCCTTGGGGGAGGAACGCCGGGGCGGGGACACGCACACTTAGCCTCGAGGAATGACCTCATCGCTCCGGCAGCTCCACTCAGAGACCCCACCTACCACAGGGAACCGGGCGGGTGCCAGCGTCCGCGCAAGCGCACAAGGCGAGGGCCGGAAGATGCGGGAAGTGCGCGTGCGCGGAGCCTGCGTCCGCCTTGGCCCGGGTCTGCTAGAAGCCGGTGGAGTCCCTGCGGAGTCGGCAATCCAGGCATCCCTCCCAGCCGTCGCTCAGAATTAGCCTCTCTCTGCCGCCGGGAAATCGGCACTTAGAACGCTCCTTGCGTGCAGCACCCAGGCAGCCCTCGAGAATGCCTGCGCTGTGGCCTGCCCGTCCTCGCCCTTCCCATACGCCCTCGGCCCCGCGCTCACCACGTTCGTGTCCCGCTCCACCGCGGGTTCCCAGCCCAGGTCCCGGGGCCCGCAGCAGTCCAGGCAGACGAGCGCGCGGCAGCGGTAGTGGCAGGTGAACTTGCAATCTGTAGAGAGGCCTGGCCGTGAGGCGGAGGAGTCCCAGGTCGGGGAAATGTCCCGGAGATTGAAGGGAAGCCCCAGGAAGAGGGCCGTTGCCCGCCAGGCTCCGCAGGCCCGGCCTCAGTGTTTTACCTCACACTGCTATGCGGACTTTAATGTTGGCCACCCTGGGCGTCTGGAAACCGGCCGGAAGGCCACAGCAGAGGCCTGCTCAACAGTTGGATCTCTGTCGCCTAGCACAGAGCTTCCCCTTTCCTCATTGGCAATTAAAAAAAAAACCAAAAACAGGAGTCTTGCTTTTGTCACCCAGGCTGGAGTGCAATGGTGCGATTTCGGCTCGCTGCAACCTCCGCCTCCTGGGTTCAAGCGATTCTTCTGCCTCAGCCTCCCGAGTACCTGGGATTACAGGCGCCCGCCACCACGCCGAGCTAATTTTTGTATTTTTAGCAGAGACGGGGTTTCACCATATTAGCCAGGCTGGTCTCGAACTCGTGACCTCAGGTGATCCACCCGCCTCGGCCTCCCAAAGTGCTGGGACTACAGGCGTGAGCCACCGCGCCTGGCCCTTCATTGGGAACGTCTATGGAATACATCTGCCCATTTACTTGAAGGAAAAACTAAACACCTTTAACCTACGTCTGCCCTCTGGTTGTCATCTGTCTCTGCTCCCCTCAGACCAAAACACTGGTCTCTATACACTCTAATCCTTCACCTTCACTCTCCCGTCTACCCACTTCAGCCAGGCTTGCCTCTCCCTCCAGGAAACTGCCCAGGACAGGGTCCTCAGCGATCTATGTGCTGCCAAATGGAATGCAGTGTTCCATTCTCCATTCTTACCCCCTCAGCATCATTTGAAGCTTGCTCCCTTTGACTCTCAGGGGCTACACTGCCAGTTTTCCTCCTACCCCCCTGCAGCTCCTGCTCAGCTCCTTTGCAGATTCTGACTCAACTTCCATATCTCACGATGAAGTCTGGGCTCAGTCCTGATCGCTGGCCTGGTCTGTCTACACAGTCTTCTGCCCCAGATCCACAGCTGAAACACGGACACTCAGATTAGATCCTCCGTGCCAGTACCTTCACTAGGATGTCTAAAAGACGTTTCAAGTGAACATGCCAAAATTTAATTCCCTTTTCTTCCACCTCACTGCTACCCTTGCCCAGCTTCCTCTTTGCAGCAAAAATGGCCACTATGCTCCCAGTTACTGGAAACAAAAACCCAAACTTATCTTTGATTCCTCCCTTGTCTCTACCTCTGATAAACATGCCCAAATCATCCTGCTTCTTATCTCCATGGCCACTTTATTTCTCTTTGAGAATGCTGCAGAGTCCCAGCCTTTTTCTTCCTTCCTTCCTTCTTCCTTTTTTTTTTTTTTTTTTTTTTGAGACAGAG
>NW_012114932.1:1622141-1629413 GCF_000951035.1 Colobus angolensis palliatus | reverse complement strand
CGACATGGCCCGGTCGGGCCGGTGCTTCGCTGGCTTTGGGCGCTAGCAAGAGCGGGCCGGGCGGGGCCACAGGGCGGGCCCCGACTTCAGCGCCGCCCCCAGGATCTAAGCTGGGCGGCGGGAAGGAGCTGAGGAGAGCCGTGCAATGGAAACCTGGGTGCGGGGACTCTGGGGCCCAAAGGCGGGGCTAGGCTCGCTCTCGCAGAGCCGGCGCCTTGCCCTTCCTTCCCTCCTTCGTCCCCTCCTCACACCCCACCCCGGACGGCCACAAAGACGGCGACCGCAAAGCACCACGCGGAGATACCCGTGTTTCTGGAGGCCAGCTTTACTGTGCTAGAGGAAGAGGGTCCCCACATCCGGCCCTCGCCCTCCTGGCCCAGTTTGCTGAGGAAACGCACTTGGCCTGCCCACCAGGTGGGGCAGGAAGTCTCGAGCCTTCCCTTGGGGTGGGGAGGAGGGGGATGGGTCAGCAGCTTTACCGCCCGCTCTGCTCTCCACTGCGGAGACTGGGGCTCCGGCAGAGGCTGGACTGTGATCTTGAGGTTCAAGGGTGCATTCTGGGTGGATTCCCTTGGCATAGGTGGTGGGACCTCAGCAACTGCAACCCTCATTTGGCTCTGTCACCCTGGGCTGCCAGGACACAAGTCTTTCCATGCTTTTCCCAGTGCTTGACTTGGCACTCCCTGCAGGCAGGTGGGTGTTGAGGATGGCAGTGCATGTGGGGGATGTGGCAGTAGGGCTTAGGGGTCCAAGGTCCTAGGATACCCTCACCTGCAGCAATACCACTCCTTCTGGCATCGCGAGCAGCGCTTAGAAGCGTCTGCACTGCAGTAAGCACAGCGGGGCCGCTCTGGAGCCACTGCCTCTAGCACGTCCAGCCTGTAGGTCTCAGCCCACCTGGGGGAAAGTCAGGAAGGTCTGACTGGCCCTGGAAGGTGGGGACATCCCCGCCCACATCCATGCCTCCTGCATCCCATCCACTCCTGCCAGTTCCACGGGACTTACCTTTGTGCCTGCAGCCGCAGGTCCTGCTCTGAGGGGCTGAACACATGCTGGAGCTGGTGCTTGGCAATTGCCTGCCACTTGCCTCTGTTTTCTCGCTCCAGCCGCTCCCAGATTTCTGGGATCTAGGGGAGGGGAGTGGAGAGTGGCAGGAAGGTGCTGGTAAAGTAGGACAGTGGTCCTGAGGAGCTAACTTTCCAGTGTCTACCTGTTCCAACACCAGGTCCTTCTTAGGGGGCTGGGTTTCAGTCAGGGCCAGATGGGCCAGGAAACTCTGCAAGTGGGCCAGGTTGGGCAGCTGGTCCAGCAGTGTGTCTGTGAGGAAGGCCCGAAGCTGCAAGAGTGTCCATTGGAGGCCAGTGATGCAGGTGCTGGCCAGGGGGCCAAGGAAAAGGAAGGGGCTGGGTTGGGCTGAGCATGCCTGTGGGGGTCCATGTCCCACTAGCTGGTATGTCACCTGAGGCCCAAGGACTGAAAAGAGCACGGGGGTTGAGGTGGGTGGGCAAAGATAAACAGCAGGGACGCGGTCAGGGTAGGATGGGGAGGGCGGTGCTGGGGCTGTGGGGGCTGGTGCAGAGGGAGTCCGACCTTGAGTAGCTGTCCCTTGGCAAAACTTGTGAGGCAGTAGCGCGCCTGGGCCTCAGGGCTTAGCAGCAGGTTGTACAGGGCTATCCACACTTGCCCGTCCAACTTGCTCAGCTTTTGCTGCTCTGAGGGGGCCACAGTATGCCAACGGCTGCCCTCGAACTGCTGCAGCTTGCCTGGGGAGAGGAACCAGCACACTGGGTGCAGGCATTGCATTCTCTTCAAGGGAGCCAGCTGTGGGGGCTGGGAGACTGACCACTGCCTGGGAATGGTGGGAGAACCTGGGCCACGGGACTTGCCCAGGCTATAGTGCTGCTAACCCCAGAGCAGGGTGAGCCTCAGTAGTGGACACATGGGCCTGGCCTGCTGCAGAGCTCAGGTCTAGGCCAACCTTGGCTGAGGCATCCTGCTATCCTCAGATCGGCTTGGGGACGGGGTTTGTCTTCGTGTGTGCAAACTGCCCCCTCTATCAAAAAGATATCCTGAAGCAGTAGCCTGGGGCTTAGGCTGGTGCGGGAGGACCCTACCTCCTTCCCGCCGGTTCCAGGGACTATGCTCCAGCAGTTCCACCAGCAGGCAGGGCAGGTTGTGTGTGCTAAGCATACGGCTCAAGGTGCTGAGAGAGAGGCTAGGGGCAGGGACGTTGTGAAGGAGGTGAGCAGAGGCAGGCTACAGGCCCAGTCTTCCAGCCCTCCATGGTAGGCCCAGGCCCAGTCGGACTGCCCACCTGTCCACACAGTCTGTGATGTAGCGCAGTACTGAGAGGGCCTTCAGTGCAATCTCAAATTCCATCAGCTCTGCCTGCTTCTGCAGCTCCTGCGAGGTCACACAGTGTTCACGCTGGGCCACCCTTGCCTGTGCAGGCCTTGGGGAACCCAGACCTAGGCTTTCACAACCCTAGGTAACCTCAACCCACCTGCATGGGGTTGCTGTCCTGGGACCCCTCCCCTTCAGGGGGGCCACCACAGCCACTCCGGGCCACCAGCAGAGTCAGTTTGCGGTGGCAATAGTCTACCAAGTCCAAGACAGTGTCTTCTGCTGACTCACACACCTCCTGGGGAAAGGGGGAGGGAAACTTTCTGTGTCTGATGCCCTCACCACACAGATACAACCTCCCTTCCTGCCAGGCCCTGACCCGAAACTGTGGCCCATGGGCAGAGATAGTCCCTCACCTTGTGGAAGAACACTGTCTCCAAGAGGTTGATGATGGAGGCCTCGTGGTGTACCTGACGGACAAAGAGAGGGACAGGGCCTGTGGTAGGGATAGGGGCTACCAGCTCCCCTCCCCAGACCAGAGCCCTCTGAAGGAGTGGGAGGAGGTATGAACCAGGGGCCTAGCTCACCACCATGTAGATGGGAAAGGTGTTCTGGGGCTTGAAGTCCTCCACCCTGCAGAGCACGGGGAACACCTTCTGCTTCCACATCTCCACTGCGATCAGCTCCTCCACCAGCGTTGGGACCTTTGAAGGGTGGGGTAAAGGACAGGGATGAGATGGGCCTACCTTTGCCTGGCAACCCTCCCATCCCTGGCTCGGCTCAGCTCAGCCCAGATCTCCCCAAACACTGCTGGGCCCCTAAACTATCCCAAACCCCATGGCTGTCCTTCCTGATTTTTCTCTTGCATTTCAGACCTTCATTTCCAGCTGCTCCCAACACCTCTGTGATGTCCCTCATGCTTATGTGACTGGCTCCTGCCCAGTTGCCAGACTGCCTTGCCCTGCCTGCACCTGCACCCTTATCCTCTCCCCGCCCATTCAGGCGTCCCTTTCAAGTCAGCGCTTCTGCTCATGCCCTCCCTCTTGTCCCTGTCCTGTGGTTCTCCAAGGCTCTTGTGTGCCTTGGCCTCACTGTTACTCAGGACCCTCCACAGTACCCTATTCTTCTTGTCCTATCCCCTTGTATGAGTTCCACCTTTCTCTTGCAAAGGAATTCTTTTTTTTTGTTTTTTTCTTGTCACCCAGGCTGGAGTGCAGTGGCACGATCTCGGCTCTCTGTAACCTCTGCCTCCCAGGTTCAAGCGATTCTCCTGCCTCAGCCTCCCGAGTAGCTGGGATTACAGGTGTGCACCACCATGCTCAGCAAATTTTTGTATTTTTAGTAGAGGCAGGGTTTCACCATGTTGGTCAGGCTGGCCTTGAACTCCTGACCCCAGGTGATCCACCCGTCTTGGCCTCTCAAAGTGCTAGGATTACAGGTATGAGCCACCACGCCCGGGTTTTTTTTTTTTTTGGTCAATTGATATCTCAGGTCATCTGCTGGTGACACTCCCTGGTCCATGTTCCAGCCAGCCATCTCCCTGGTTTCTAATTCCCCCTCTCATGTTAGGAAGGCTGCCTCCTTCCATGCCAAAGTTGCACTTCCAGTTATCTCCCCTCCCTCCTGCCCCCCCGACCCCCTCCCCAGCCTTACAGTCAATTCACAGATGCCTTTAGCATTTGGGCCTTCCCCTCGAAGCCTAAGCTGTTCTAGGACCTACAGCTTTCTCCCTAATCAACTCATGCCCTCCACCCAGCCTGGTGTACCAGAGGCCTGTCCAACAGGGACACAAAATGAAACATGTAACACATTCCTCTCTCCCCTTCAGGGAGGACAGGTGTACCAGGCCAGAGGGGAAAAGCACACAGGGGACTCCTGAGGGTTAGAGTAGGTGACGTATGGGGGAAGGCAGGAACCCTGCCTGTGACCTCGGAGTACCTTCCCATGGGTGACCAGCAGCTCCTGAATGGGCTCGCCCTGGCTGATTGTGGCATCGAGGATGGCTTGCATGTTCAGCTTCTCCAGGTTCTCGTGCTGCTGGTTCCACCTGCCTCAGAGGGTGTGTAAGTGTATGTGGGTCCACATGTGTGCATTCGGAGTGGGGATGGGGGCTGGATCCTATTGAAGCCTAACCTGATCCTGAGGGGACACGGGGGGCTCAGGAGCAATAATATTCCTGTCTCGGAACACTCTGCTCCCCCATTTGGGAGCCCCTCCACACTGGGCAGCCCCACCCCCCATGTCAGGCACCAGCTCCCCCGTTCAAGGACAATGACTCCGTGACTCCGCCTGACCCGGGTGCCTCACCCTTCGGAGCCCATCTCGCGTAGCGGGAAGCTGCGCAGACCCCGCACCAGCACTTCAGCTTCCCCGGGCAGCAGCAGCAGTTCCAGGTCTCCCATATCGAGGCCGGGGTCCGACGGATCCTGGGCAGCAGCCAGGGTGGGGATGCTGAAACACTCGGGGACGACGGACCCCGACGGTGCCAAAGTCTGGGACAGGACAGTTGTGGGACGGTTGGGGAGCGAGAGTTCTCGCAACCATGGAAACGGGTTAGCCGCGCCTGCGCAGTGCGGCCTGGGCTCCGCCCCTGGAGGTGGCTCGCGCCTAAATCCGGGCGGGTCTCAAGCCCGCCTCGCTTACGCTGCTGCCAATCGCCAAAGTATTTGGATTCCCACAGCTTTCTCGCGATGTGGCCCACGAGTCTCTCCTGAGCTCCAGATCCTTGTGGTCTGGACTCTGCCCTCGGACGCCAAGTCGGCTTGCACGGGGTTGGGGGTAACCCCGACCCCACGAGCTCCTCCTGCAGCTGCGGCATCTTGACCCACCCGCTGCTCCTCCTCCTCCTTATGGCTTCCTGGTTCCTCTATTTCTCGCGTCCCGGCTCCATTAGTTGGCTCTTGAAATACTGCCAGGGCGCACTTCTCTCCATCCTCCCTATGTCCGGACTGTTATCACCTGTCATGGGTTAACTGTGGCAGCCTTTTCTGTAGACTTACTTCCACGCTTGATCCTCACGGACAGCCCCGGAGCCTTAAAAGTGTTTATCAGGCCGGGCACGGTGGCTCACGCCTGTAATCTCAGCACTTTGGGAGGCCGAGGTGGGCCTCCTGACACTTGAGGTCAGGAGTTTGAGACCAGCCTGGGCAACGTGGTGAAACCTTGTCTCTATTAAGTACAAAACCTTGTCTCTATTAAAAGTACAAAAATTAGACAGGTGTGGTAGCACACACCAGTTGTCCCAGCTACTCGGGAGACTGAGGCAGGAGAATCACTTGAGCACAGGAGGTAGAGTTTGCAGTGAGGCAAAATTCCACCACTGCACTCCAGCTTGGACAACAAAGGGAGACTCTGTCTCAAAAAAAAAAAAGTGTATAGACATTACTCCCTCGCATAAGAGGGGCTCTGTGGCTACCTCTGGCCCTCAAAATGCTAGGTCGGGTGCTGCTTACCAGCAGCTCTGCAAGACCTACTTCTTGCCTGTCTTGTACCTCGGGGCTTGGATTCTTTCCTCTCCTCCTTGCTGCCCTGGACCTACCTCATACATTCCAAAGAGGTTTTTGCCTCAGGGTTTTGCATTTTGCCTGGAATACTCTTCCTTCAGGGCTCAGTTTACATCTCAGTATGGCCTTTTTTGGCCGTTTAATCCAGAGCAGTCCCTGCCTCCAACCCAACTCACTTTTTTTTTTTTGAGACAGAGTCTCAGTCTGCCACCCAGGCTGGAGTGCAGTGGTGTGGTCTCACTCACTGCAACTTTCACTTCCTGGGTTCAAGCGATCCTCAGCCTTCTGAGTAGCTGGGATTACAGGCACCCGCCACCATGCCTGGCTAATTTTTTTGTATTTTTAGTAGAGACGGGGTTTCACCATATTGGCCAGGCTGGTCTTGAACTCCTGACTTCAGGTGATCCACCTGCCTCGGCCTTCCAAAGTACTGGAATTACAGGCCTGAGCCACCGTGCTCGGCCCTTGTTTATTTTTTGTATTCTGTCACAAGTTTGTGCTCCCCCCTGCTGAATTTGTGATGTCCTCTTATACCAGATGAGAGGGTCTCCATGCACATACAGACCTGGGACACCATCCATCCACTAGTTCCTAAATGGGTCAGAGCACTGATGCTCAACCCAGACTCCATGTTACAATAATTTGGGGATTTTTAAAAATTTACTGCTGCCTAGAGTCCACTCCCAGCAGCTGATTCAATGGGTCTGAGATGGGATCCAGGCTAGAGGGTGGGAGGGCTGTAAAAGCGCCCCTGGTGATTCCAGCTGGTGTCTAGCTAGGGGAGAGCAACCTTTGCTTGCTGGCGATTCCCAGGGGTGCAGAAGGACTGCTGGGTGTGTGGCTGCCTTCCATATTTTAGCATCTGATTCAAGGGTGTTTGCTAAATACTCAACAAAACTCCTGCTTGCAGGGGGCGCACCCAAGGTTCTAACTTTTTCCAGACTCCCTCCCATAGGTGGGTAGCTTCCCTTCACCCCAAAGGTTCTGGAAGGGGTCACAGTGAGTGAATGTTTGAGAAGAGGCAAGCCTGGGAAGCTGGACTCCGAGGACAGTAGGCATAAACCCTTTCTCAGGAAAGGCCAAGGCATTTTAAAGATGAGAAACTTGAAATCAGCATATTTTTACATATAAGCTGCCACCTCTGCTCATCTGTGCCCCTAATACTAGTGGAGTGCGACAAGGAATAAACCATTTTCGCGCACTCTTCAGCGATGGGGCGAAAGTAACGGAAAAGTAATGGACCCGGGAGCTGTCCCTACCGACCCCCTCTGCCGCGACTTGACCCGCGGCGACGGTGCTGCCCCTTGGCTGCCCCTTCCGCTCTCGTAGGCGCACGGGGCCCGCTACTCACGCGCGCACTGCAGGCCCTTGCGCACGACGCCCCAGATGAAGTCGCCACAGAGGTCGCACCACGTGTGCGTGGCGG
>NW_012114932.1:1603348-1618386 GCF_000951035.1 Colobus angolensis palliatus | reverse complement strand
TTCCTGGGTTCAAGCCATTCTCTCCTCAGCCTCCCAAGTAGGTGGGATTACAGGCACCCGCCACATGCGCGGTTTTTTCTATTTTTAGTAGAGACAGGGTTTCACCACCTTGGCCAGGCTGGTCTTGAACTCCTGACCTCGTGATCCACCTGCCTCGGCCTCCCAACTCACTCTTGATCACATCTGTTTCTTTGAGATTGAGTCTCCTGTCACCTAGGCTGGAGTGCAGTGGCATGATCTCGGCTCACTGCAACCTCTGCCTCCTGGGTTCAAGTGATTCTCTTGCCTCAGGTTCCTGAGTAGCTGGGATTACAGGCGCGCACCACCACACCTGGCTAATTTTTTATATTTTTTTTAGTGGAGATGGGGTTTCACCATGTTGGCCAGGTTGTTCTTGACCATCTGATCTCAGGTGATCTACCCGCCTCAGCCTCCCAAAGTGCTGGGATCATAGGTATGAGCCACAGCGCACAGCTACATCTGTTTCTTTCTAGGTTTATTTATTATTATCATTATTATTATTAAGATGGGGTCTTGCTCTATCACCCAGGCTGGGGTGCAGTGATGGGATCACAGCTAAATGTAGCCTCCAACTCCTGGCCTCAAGTGATCCCCCCACTTCAGCCTCCTGAGTAACTGGGGCTACAGGTGAGTCATCGCGACCGGACTTTTTTTTTTTTTTGTAATTAACCAGGATTTTTACTTGGCGATTGTCGGTCCTGCCCACCAGATGGCGATCTAGAGCATAGCTCGTGGCTATTTCATTCACCACTGGGTCTCCCGTGGCTGGCCCAGAAGCAGCACTCAATAAAGGCTATTTGAAATGGATGTCTTTATTTACAGAACTAAGAGTCAAGCTCTAGACAGTATGACAAGCCTCCTGGTAGGAGGGACTACCCACAGCAATGTGTCCATCCAGCCACCACCAGCCTCACTTCCAGCAGATGATGATGTTGGGGTCATTTTCGAGCCGCTCATCCAACTCATGGTAGCTCATGCCTGGGTGGGGTGGTGGAGGAGAGGTCAGTGGCCTTGGCCTGGCCACCCTGCCCTGACCCCACCCTGACTGCCTGCCTGCCTCCACCTGTCTTGCAGCAGATCTCGTCATAGCTGTGGCAGCCTGTATAAAGCCGGGCAGGGTGGCTCTGCTCTTCCCGAGACACCCGCACAGGATACTTCTGTAGTCGCCTGATGAGGTTCTTCATAAGCCCGAACTGGATCAGCTTCCTAGGGT
Organism: Colobus angolensis palliatus; assembly: GCF_000951035.1. Taxonomy (NCBI): domain Eukaryota; kingdom Metazoa; phylum Chordata; class Mammalia; order Primates; family Cercopithecidae; genus Colobus; species Colobus angolensis. Next base: position 1,617,152 of record NW_012114932.1, on the reverse strand, counting down.
GAGGATCAGAGGATAGAGGGGTGACGCCCTGGCCAGGCCTTCTTTCAGGCAGGCAAACCCTTTCCTGTAGTCTCCCTTCAATTTTGTCTTTGTAGCCCATCATCTCCAGGAAGCCTGCTTGGATTGGCAGTGCCCCATGACCCAGGGCTCCTGAGAGACATAAAGGGTCTAGCTTTCCTCAGGTAACTCCCAAATGCCCCAGCGAATTCTCCTCTGACCGTTCATCAACGTGCTGCAGCTGCTGGGGGTGGCGGCCAATGAGGTCTCGCACGGTAGTGCCAGGGCTCAGGCTGCAGTATAGCTGGAACACATCCCGGAGACTGGCCCTCTTGTGCCCTGTGGGTGCCAGGGATAAGTTCACCATGTGGCCCTGCCCTCCCCAAGATGGCTTCCCCCAGAGCCCACCACTACCTTGCTTGGTCACGTAGGATAGACATGCCTCCTGCAGGGACTTGTCATCTACCAGGTCCTGGACCTTGGGCGTTGGGCAGTATACATTGGAGTACTAGAGGGTAGCAGAAGGCATAGGGGCCTGAGTGAGGGGCTTGGGAAGCTGACACAGCCCTGGTCTGGTCCAGTCACATGGTCCAGTCACTTAATCAAACCCAACTCACCTACCTGGAGGATGGACACCAGTGTCACAACGCCATAGTACCTGAGAGAGAGAGTTGTGCTCAGCTTCTGAGGACCATGCCTTCCCAACCCTCACACCCAGGTCCCCTGAGCTCTTCCCTGGCTGGTGACCTTGTACCAGGTATGACTGTAGGCCCACTCACAGCAGGTTCTGGATAGCAATGCGCACCAGGTTGAGCTCCACGTCTGCCTCTGCTGAAATCTTCTGGACGTGGCGGAACCCATCAATGTAGGGCAGGATCTGGGCAGAGTAGGACAAGGTCAGAAGGAACAGGATGAGGCCAGCGCTGTGGCCAGCCCCAGGTGATGATACCCAGGGAGGGATGGCATACTTGTTGTGTAGTGAGGTCCCACTGTGAGTTGAAGAAATCCTCCTTGTCTTTGGTAAAGACAGGTACATCATACTCCTGGGCCACCGGAGGGTCTGGCCGCTGCTCAATCACCTTCAAGTGGATGGTGTTGGACTCATCTGCAAGGGGTCCCATCCATATCCTCAGTTTCCAAGAGGCCCTCAATTACCATCCAGGCCTCCCAGCATCCCTTGGGGCAAACAGGTGCCTCTGGGTAGGGCTAATCTTTCTCTTTTTATGAAGTGAGAAACTGAGGCCCACAAAGGGGAAGGAGTTGCCCAAGGGGCAGAGCTGGAGAGCTCTACTTCCCCCCTACCCCCAGTCCCAGCTCCATCATGCACTGGACCCTAGACATGGGCACCTCAGCCCATGGCTATTTCCTGCCCACCAATGTGTTCATAAGTCTTGTCCTCCCTGACTGGCTGGGCTCACTTTCCCATTTCTCCTCTACCCCTCTGCTGTCCTTGCAGAGGCTGGCCATACCAATGGGCAGAGTGCACCGGCCCGAGGCATTTAGCTCCTCCAGCAAGATGGTCATGATGGGCACCAACTTCTGCTTGCTCTCCTCCGTGGACACGAAGCTGCTCTCTAGCTAGATAGAGCATGGACAACATGGTGGGCACATCCCAGGACCCCCGGCTGGTTGGCTGCCCTGAGTCCTGAGCTGGTTGCCAGGGTCTCAGGTTTGGGGGACTTAGGAGACATGGGAACACCTTCCCCAACTGTCCGTAAACCCAAGCCCATCTCATTGCAGACCTCTAGTGTGGTCAGATAGCCAGCCAGCTTTTTAACGATGGGCTCGAGGGCGCAGGTCTTGGCCTGGGCATCACACACGAAGCCCAGGTTGAAGAGGAGGGCATTGCGGCTGTACTTCTTGTGTTCGATGCACACAGGACAGCCGATCAGCTTCTTTTCCATGGCTGTGCTAGATAATTGGAGCAGAGTCAGGCCCCCAAGCCTGTCCCTTCCTCCTCCTGGGACAACCCCTGCTGCCCACCCCTGTCACCCCGAGCTAGGGCCTCACACAGTGATAAGCTTGTTCTGCAGCTCTGGCTTGGTGATGATGTATACTTGGACTGTGTCAAACAGCTCTCGGGAGATGAAGTCTTCAGGGACCTGGGAAGGGGAGTGGCAATGGGCCCCTCAGTGGACATCTGTACTTGGTGTAGTACAAATGGTGACCTCCTCATGCCCCCCAAGCCCAAGTCCTCTTGTCCAGCGTTCCCCTCTCTCCCACCCACTCAGGCCTATTCTTTCTATTTCCAAACACACGCTATGATCTCACCTCCTTCCTGGCTTCTGCATATGCTATTCGCTCTACCTGGAACACTTTCTCCTCCCTTATCTAAACTTCCTATGCATCATTTACTCTTCACTCAGTTCAGGGATACTCATGGGTCACCCACCTCACCTTCTGTGGGACCTGGAACCCCTCAACCGGATGCCTATAGCCCAATATCCTACAAACACTGCCAATGTGACCTATGTCTTCCCTGCCACACTGGGAGCCAGGGGCCTGGGTCTGACTATCCTCTAGCCTCACAGTTGTCTGCGAATGAAGTAGCATGCCTGCGTGCAGCACGGGAAACTACCGCCTTTAGGCAGCCGGTTGAGCTCTCGAGAACGTCCCTCTCCCCGCCCAGTCCCGCAAGCCCGGGTGGCACCTGATAGGTGATCTTGGGTCCCAGCGTGGGGTGGAACTCGCTGAAGAATATGCATTCGATGCGGCAGCCGCTGCCCATGGCAATAGCCAGGCCCAGGCCCGTAGCTCCTCGTTCCTCGCGCAGAGGCGTCCCCACCTCCTGTGAACACTTGTCACAGACAGCCCCGAAGCCCGTGTCGCTGGGGCACGCAGACTCCCGAATCCCTCTGCCCAGTGGCGCCTGCGCAGCGCGACTCAGAGGCGTGGCTGCTGGGGGGGCTCGTCCCAGGAAGTCCTGGGTGGGTAGACGTCGCACCCGGAAGTAAAGCGGCTCCGCGACGGAGCGGCGGTGCGCGCGGCAGGGCCCGGAGTATCTTTCTTTGGAGGAAACAACCGCATCAGATCTGCGCTGCGGCTGAGGCAGGCAAGTCCCTAGCGTGGAGGGGCAGCATGCGCGCAGCACTTGGGGAGGCGGTGCGCTAAGGGATTCACGCTGTAACTGGGACCGTAGCAGGGAACTACAATTTCCATAGTGCCCCGCGCCCTCCCAGCGGGCTCTACTGCCGGCGACGGCGTGGTACACGCTGGGATTTGTAGTCTTACATGGCTTTGCGCCTCCTACCTGGAAGGCGGACCAGCGTTTGGTACCAGTTCAGATGAGTACACGCTGACAGGCCGCTGGCCCTCGACTGGCATGTTGTGACCATTCCTGGTGCTGGTCTTGGTACTGTTCTTTCCTATCATAACTTATTGGAAGAGGGTGGCATACCTGCCTTGCAGCCTTTTCTCCAGTGAGGAGTGAACAGTGGGCACCTGAGACCCTGGCCCACGCTACTATGTTTTCAGGCTACAACCACTGGCACGGCTGACCATGGCCCTTTCTGCGGAGACCGAGTCATACATCTACCGAGCTCTGCGTACTGCTTCTGGCGCTGCCGCCCACCTTGTGGCCCTGGGCTTTACCATCTTTGTGGCTGTGCTTGCCAGGCCTGGCTCCAGTAAGTAGAATTCATAGCTGATTTCTGGGAAGGGAAGGGCCACTTTTCCTGGGGAGGAAGGGCAGTGGGACTCCCGGGAACGGGACTGGCTGGCTGAGGGAATTCGGTGCCGGAGCGATGAGTGGGGTGGAGCAGGTAGGTGTGGCCAGGGCACACAGAATTCCTGGTTTCTCTTTCCTTGTCTGGGTGCTCCCTTTGGCTGCCTCTCAGGAAGTGTAAGGGAAGGAGGGAGGACTGCCAGAGGAGTGGCAAAGCATGGCCTCTGATCCAGGAAGGGGCCAGGAAGAGAGGATAGGTGTGGGGTCAGCTTGTTGCAGAGCAAGAGGGGTCTCACAGTTTGGCAGCACCTCCTTGGGTGATGGGCCGCTGATATTCCTCAACCCTTAAGGATTGGTATGGCTGGTTTCTTCTTGCCTCAGCCCCATGAGGCTTCCTCTTCTCATTCCAGGCCTGTTCTCCTGGCACCCGGTGCTTATGTCTCTGGCTGTAAGTAGTAGACCTGGGCAGTTCTTAGGGGTGGGAGCATGGGCATGGTTGGTGGCCCTGGCAGCCTCTGGATCTTTGTCTACATTTAATATTTGTTTGGAAGAGTTGCATGCTCCAACTACTCCTGCTCATGGTATATATTTGAGACTTGAGGCCGGGCATGGTGGCTCACGCCTGTAATCCCAGCACTTTGGGAGGCCGAGGCGGGCACATCACCTGAGGTCAGGAGATCGAGACCATCCTGGCTAACACGGTGAAACCCCGTCTCTACTAAAAATACAAAAAATTAGCCAGGCATGGTGGCACGCTCCTGTAGTCCCAGCTCAGGAGGAGAGGCAGGAGAATCACATGAACCCAGGAGATGGAAGTTGCAGTGAGCCAAGATTGCGCCACTGCACTCTAACCTAGGCGACAGTACGAGGCTCCATCTCAAAAAAACCAAAAAACCAACCCCCACCCCACAAAAAAGAAAATTAGCTGGGTGTGGTGGCAGGTGCCTGTAATCCCAGTTACTCAGGAGCCTTAGGCAGGAGAATCGCTTGAACCTGGAAGGCGGAGATTGCATTGAGCTGAGATCATGCCACTGCACTCCAGCCTGGGTGACAGAGAGAGACTATCTCCAAAAAACAAAAAAGACGAATCAGAGTAATTAAGACCCAGGTCAAATGGGTAAGGTTTGTCTAAGCACGAGGCTTCACCCACCTCTAGGCAGAAAGCTGAGACATTGCATTTTGATGCACTTCTGTCCCTTTTTACTTTAATTTCTGGTGATGCACCTAACTTTCCCTGAAATAGTGCACCTGTGTGGCCAGCTCTTGCCAAGAAATTGTATCCAGCCCCACGTTAGGGAAACAAAGCTTGTGAATCATTTATAATTGCCACATCTCAAACCTTGTGTTTGCTTGGTAACATAGCACAGATGACATTTCAGACTGGCACCTAGGAGGAAGTGTGGAGATTATTCAGGGCACATATATCGTCCCAGATGGGGTTTTCCACTCGTGCCCCACCAAATGGATAGTCTTGTCAGTGGGGAGAGAAAGAAAAAGGGGAATCAGCCCAGACTCACTGGCAGCTGAGAGTTACATAAAGCCCTCTTCCCCTCTTCTGGGGCAGCACCCTCACTTGAGCTTCCCATCCCCTGTCTCCTCAGTTCTCCTTCCTGATGACCGAGGCACTACTGGTGTTTTCTCCTGAGAGTTCGCTGCTGCGCTCCCTCTCACGGAAGGGCCGAGCACGCTGCCACTGGGTGCTGCAGCTTCTGGCCCTGCTGTGTGCACTGCTGGGCCTCGGCCTTGTCATCCTCCACAAAGAGCAGCTTGGCAAAGCCCACCTGGCTACGCGGCATGGGCAGGCAGGGCTGCTGGCTGTGCTGTGGGCAGGGCTGCAATGCTCAGGTGGGGTGGGGCTGCTCTACCCCAAGCTGCTGCCCCGATGGCCCCTGGCGAAGCTCAAGCTATACCATGCTACTTCCGGGCTGGTGGGCTACCTGCTGGGTAGTGCCAGCCTCTTGCTGGGCATGTGCTCACTCTGGTTCACTGCTTCTGTCACTGGTGCAGCCTGGTACCTGGCTGCACTATGCCCTGTCCTCACCAGCTTGGTCATTATGAACCAGGTGAGCAATGCCTACCTATACCGCAAGAGGATCCAACCATGAGCTCTTCCCAGCCTAGGGGAAGCCTGGATTTGCCCCTCCATGTAGGAGCTGGGGCTAGGGACCTCTTGAACTCTCTCAGCTGAGTCAGGGACACCTCAGGCACTGGGACAGTTGGGCAGTTGGAGGCCCATATGTGAATTCCTGCTCCTCATGCTGGAGTGCCTCCCATTTCCTTCCCCTCTCTCCATCATCCCAGAGGAACTTATGCATCATGTGTCTGGATGAAGCTAGGGCTGCAAGACCGCCTCCCCTGCAAGGCAGCTCATACTTGTACTGTGTGTCCAGAAATTTCAGGAGAGAAAAAAGTAAAAATTTTTACAAAAATGACTGAAAAGATTGATGGGAGAAGCAGCCCAGAGTTGGGGATGGTTCTTGTTAATGCCATCAGCATGGGAAAATGGGCAGCTGGGCAAGATGGGGACCCCTCTGATCCCTGGCTGTTCCCTATGGGGCTGAAGCTCTCCCAGCACACAAATCCCCAGGATCTAGCTGCTGAGCCTCCCAGGCCGCTCTGGGCCCTGGCAGGCCCTAGAGCTGCAGCTGTGAATGGTACAGCTGTGTGTCCTTTCTGTCCCCCGGCTGTCCACTGTGCTGGAGTCTCCAGACTGTGAGGGTTAGATACATACAATAACAGGATGGGAGCTGGGGGTGAGTTGTCTCTAGGGGTGGCAAGCACTGAACATTCTGTCTTAGAGGTAAACCATGGATAAGAACAGCACCTTATGATGGAGAGGCCCTTATCATCAGATCTAGGCAGGGACAGAAGGCCTCCCAGATAGGGATTCGAAGGGAAAGAAAAAAGGAGTAAGAGTCTGAGGCAATAGCTCTTGGAAGGTTACTTGGCAGTGTGCATGTGGTGGTGGCGGTGGTGGGGAGCTGGGGCAATGGGCTTCTCTATCCAGGTGGAGTTACCATGGAGACAATCAAGTCCCTGTCTAACTTTGCAGTTGAACGTGATGAGGGGCTGCACAAGGTGGCCTGACAAGAGCCCAGGAGTCATTCGTCAGAGAACTGCTTTATTGATACTGCGAGCCTGGGCTTGGCTGCCCACTCAAAGTGGTCCTGTAGAAAATACCTGGGAGCCGAAGCTGTTCTGGTCCAGAAGCAGTCATGGCCACAGCAGAGGGAAACAAATCCTGACAGGAACAGTCTTTCTGTGGATGGGCAGGGATGTGCAGCCCCAGGTCGGCTCCTGCATGTGCTGAGCCCCCAGAACATTTTGGCAAATCCTTGCCTTGGCTCAGGGCTCTCGGCAACCAGTTTCAGATGTGAGGGCCGGCCCAGGAGCTGTGGCATCAGTGTCCCTGCAGCCACTTGCTTGGGGCTGCCAGCTGATGTACAGTCTTACCTCAGATGAGGGCCTGGACTGGCCGATGCCTCAGAGGCTCTAGGCCTGGCATAGTGGTTGTCTGGAGTTGGAACCAGGTAGCAAGAGTCCTGGGTAGTGTTGGCGAGAAACAGCAGAAGGCCATGGAAAGCCCCAGCAGGTCTTCTTCCCTCTCCTCAGAGCAGTCAGGTGCCCTGGAGTAGCTGAGAGGATGTCAAGGGGGGCTCAGGAGGGGAGGTGCCACACTCCAGGTGGTCTGGAGTTACAGTGTCGAGGGAGCTGCCTCGAAGGTGATTAGACTGGATTCTGGGGCAGCCCCCTTCCCTGGGGGTGTAGGAGCTTTGTCTGAGAGCAGGGGGCTGTCCACCTTGGCCCCAGACTCCTCTTCATCATCATCCATGCTGGGCCAGACGGACTGGTCCTCCACTCTCTTCAGCCGCTCATTGAGTGCCTTCAGGGCCAGTTGCCTGGGGCCAGAGGAGAGGACAGGTCTGGGTTTGGCCTTGGCTCATGCTCTCTGCCCTTCTGCAGCAGGCTGACTCCTCACCGTACCACCTAGACTCCTCCCCCAGAATCCCATGTTTCCCCTTCACCATGCAGAGCCTGGGACTCCCCAGAGATTGGTTTAGGACCCACTCTGCCATCAGAATGATAACCCAAAGGCTCTAAGAGTCTTCCCTCCATAGCTGAGGCACCTCCAGGGTGGGAAGGTCAGCTGGGTGTCTGCCAGACTGCCCACCAGGCCAGCCACCAGGAATGGTTCTGAGGGTGGCATCTAAGGGTGGGTGGAACTAGTGCCCTAGGGCAGATGGGTGGAACGGCAAATTTTGGAGTTTCCATGAGTTTCTGCCTGGGTGCGGGCATCACATCCAAGGGAAGGGTTATTAATTCTCCCCGTCTCCTGGTTAGGGTATCTTGACCCTCCTGGCAAGGGTCAATGGGGAAGGCTGGAACTCAACACCTCCCTTGGTGCTCAGCCCAGGAAGCAGGGCCAACCTGGGTAAGTCTACCCATCCTAACTGACGCTAATATTCTCCCTCTCAGAAGAACCCCCAAAGCCACCAAGGCCCTTGTTAGAGCAGGGACTTCGAGGAGCCCTTGCAAGAGAAGGAGAAACAGCCCACATGGGTAGGCATAGGCCAGAGCCTACTGCTTCCACAGGGTGTATCCTTAGGGGCCCCACTTTGAGAGCAGGTGGGAAAGTCCAACAGAAGAAAGTTTACACATGTGCTTGGGACCCTGGCTGACCAGAAGGTGGAGTGCCGCAGCTGCCAGGGAACCGTTTCAACAGTGACCACTGTGGACTCCTATGCCTCAGCCTCTCTGTGCCACCAATGTGGGGACAGCCCGTGTAGCCTTTCAGGTTCCAGCTGAGAACCAAAATCTACACCATGCCAGGGAACATGACAAAAGAGGCAACAAGGACACAGGTGTAGAAAGCCCTAGCACACTTCCACCCTGCCCGTCAATCTCACACGTGACAAGTTGGCATAGACAGGACAGTCCTTCCCTGCTGCTACCCAGGCTCCCATCCTGATGATGCCCTTGCCAGTTCCATCTAAAGCTTGCCAAGGCAGAGAGCGAGTGTCACACTAGTCACTTCCTCACAAGGACCAGAGAGAAAGGAAACCCTGCCTCCCTCTCCTGGTAGCCCTTTGGAGTTCGGCGTGGCCATGCAGTCAGATGTCAAAGTGGCTGGAGGAATAACCCCCACCCCCATGTAAGCTAACAACCATAAGGCTATGCCAAGAACCCGCCTCTTGACCCTCCCTTCGTCCCCACCAACCTGCTTCCCCCGCGTCCATTTTCTTGGGCCTGGGCAGAGGTTTTTGAATGTCCAGACAACCCTAATAATCCAACACCTCTCAGTGGAGGAGGGGTCCCCAGTGGCCTGGCCCCACCTGAATAGCTCTGGGGGACAGTTCAATTCCTACCATGCCCAGCTCTCCTGGCCCCAACTTTAATACCAGCTAAGGTTAAGAGAGACTTCTGTCCTTAAGGCTTATCACCTATAAAGACCCAAGCTCTAGAGCCCAGAATTATGCTCTACAGCATGCTGTATATACTTTTCAACACCTACCACACCTAGGGCCCATAGTGATCTGTGGCCCTTCCCCAGCTGGAACTTCTTCAAGAAAGGAATGTGTCCCACACTCAATTCCACAGCCCAGTGGAGAGTAAATACAGGGATAACTGCAGCTAAATTCATAGAGCTTTCTGCCACGACCCCATTCACAGGTGAGCAAAAGCAGGAGCCTTGGCAATGCAAAGGACAAAGCCTGCCCCAGATTTTACTACTCAAGTAATTGCCTCAAAACACTCAATAATGATGTTGGAAATGGAGCTATGGATTTTGTGAAAGCTGGGACCACTTTGCTGGCTCCACAGATCTGGGAGAGAAAGAGCTGAATTTAAAAAGATCCCTCCTGCCCTGGCCAAAGTGCATTTAGTGAAGAATTCAGCTGGGACTCCTGATGCTGTGGATGGCTTGGTTTATAGATAATGAAAGGGTCATCGCCACTCCCCGGTGTAGTCAGCAGGCTCCCTCAGTGGGTCATGTAGCCTGTGTCTGGTTTTGGTGACACATGCCTGCTGGAGACGGAGGTAAATGTGGTAATACCCCAAGCTTCCCTCTCGATAAATAAGTGGGCAGAGGAGCACAGCATCTGAGTTAAAGCCCAGGAAGAGGACACAGCATTTGGAAATTGGAGTGGCCCAGATCACCTTTCGAGGACCCCAGGCCTCCTTCCCTGTCCCTTCCTCACAGGGAAAGTACCAGCAGGTTGCTTCTGGCTCCCAGGCCCAATGTCTAGGATTCTGAGATTCTGAGGCAAGGCCAGGGTTCTGTGTACCTCCACTGGGCCTTCACAGCACCAAAGGAAACTGCATTTCTTGAGACTTATTAAGTGGCCACAGTGGTGAGGAAAGTGCCTCGTGGACCCCAGACACCTAACTGCTGAGTTCCTCAAGGCCAAAGACTGATTTTACCTTTCCAGATCTGCCCCAACACCTGACTGTAGGTCTCCACCTATGTACGGCAAACACCTCAACAGATGGTATGCGACTCGACCAGTATGCTCCTAGCTTGACAAGATTTTGGAAAATTTCACAGTACCTTCTCCGCTCGGCGTCTTGAGGGTCTGTGCCTGGCAGGCTGATGGTGATGGAGGATGGGGCACCCACATCGTAGCGCTTCACCGTCTTCTGGCATATCTTTACCTTCACCAGGAGGCCGTGCACCAAGTTCGCCAGCAACCCCACCACAGGCTGCAGGATCTCAGGGAAGAAAGTGGCGAAAGCAAAGTGGTCAGCCATGTCCCCTCGGCCCCGGCTGTGGCGCTGGTAGAAGCGAAGATACACCCAACTGGAGAGCAATCCGAAGCCATAGGAAGCCAGTGCCGGGCTCTGGAGCAGTGTGGCGAGCCGCAGCAGGAGCAGCAGCGCCAGCAGCAGCATGGGCATCACACTGACGCGCACCTGGGGCACTCGCAGGACCACACAATCCCCCATGGTTTGCTTGAGTGCCACCAGGACACCACCTAGGAAGCCCAAGGCGCCGTGGATACGGACAGTGAACAAGTAGACCAGGTTGAAGGAAGCCATGTAGGTGAGGAGGTAGGCGAAGGCCCCCAGCAGCCCTACAGACACATTCACCACTGAGAAGAAGATGAGCAGCTCCAAGGCCCCCCAGAGGGGCTCCAGCAAACGCCCGGCCACCACCACCGTGGTCAGGCTGATGGCCACGTCCCACACATGCTGCTCCATCAGCCCATGGGTGGCCAGGGTCCAGATCCAGAAGTTGGGGGGAAAGAGGTAGCCCGGGGTGACCGCCAGGCAGCCTGTGTCCACGGCGAAGGAGAGCAGGTAGAGGAATAGTACCGCTGCACACAGAGCCTTCACCACCACGCTGGCGCTGGCCAGGATGGCCCCCAAGTGCTGGCGGGCGCCTGGCAGGGCACGTTGCATCTTTCCGGCGGCTGTCGACCTGAGGAAATGGTCTGGTAGGCCAGGGGCCTCCCCGGGGCCTCGTCCCAGTCCGGCCCCGATGGGAGGCCCAGGCCCGGCCTAGTCACTGGCCTATGGCCCTGGTAAAGGATCCGCTTCCGATCGGGTGGGGCTCTGGTCCCGAGGGGCCGACTAGGGCCTTGTCGCCGGGCCGCAGCGTAGGCCCCTCGCCCGGGACCTGAGGGAAGGCCCTAGACGGCTTTGGCACGCCCGCCTGCCCACCCTGTAGGCCCCGTGCCAGGCTAGCCTGGCTGGCGTTGATCTCAGGGCTGGGCCTCCTCCATCCACTCCGAGGCCCTTCGGTTCGCAAGGGGGCTAGTTCCGTACCCGAGTCAAGCCTGGTCAGCTCCCGTTGGGCCTGGCTCCTGGCTTCGATCGTACCTCCTTTCTCGGGGGGCCGACAAACAGGGTGCTGCGCCTGCGCGCCCCCGGCGGCAGCGGGCTGTCCTCTAAGCCGCCTGTGTTCCGGCTCCTCTGCATGCTGGGATACGGAGTCCTTGGTTGCAGCCGGGGAAGAGTGGGACAGGGTTCTGGCTAGAACTACAAGTCCCAGGAGGCCATGAGCACGGATCGGGCCCGTCGTGGTGAGAGGGGACTGTGCTGGGACTTGTAGTTCTCGGGGAGCGTTTCCGTCGGTTCTCAGGAGGTGGGAAGGGATGAATTAGCATCTTTAACCCCTGAAAGCGGCGGTGGGGGTTCGGGAAGCAACACAGCTCTAGCGCCCACACTTACTGAATTCCCTGGGAAGAGTAGCTCTATTTGTGCATGTACCTCTGAGCGAGTGTGTCCCTCTCGGCTGGCGTGTGGGTGTGGGTCACTGTGTGACAAACAGAACCTCCGTGGTCTGTTGAATGGGACCTGACCCAGGCTGGAACCCTTGCTCTGCCTTGGCGGCTGTGTGGCATTGGTTAAGTTCCTGAACCTTTTTGAAACTCAGTTTCAGGGACCGTAAAATGTAGATGATGACACGATCTTCCTGTCCTAATAAGGGGAAAGGGGTGTAAAATGCCAGTCCACCCTGGGTACTCAGCGAGCGTTGCCCATGTTGCCTTTTTTTGTTTGTTTTCTCCCACTTGGAAACATTTTTGGTTTGTTATTTCACGTTGCCTTTTTTCCAAGTGAAGTGGACCTGGAGCACAAGCCTAGGACTCCCTCCCACATAGGGACGAGGCTGGGCTGCCCTCAGTGACCCTCCTCCCCGCTAGAGACTTCTGATCACTGCGGAGGAAGAGAGGTCTCTCCACAAGCCTGGGCCAGGCCTGTTCTGGCCCCACTTCACGCCACAGTGGCTTCTGACAGTGGTTGTGTTCTGTGTCTTTTTTTTTTGTACATTGAGTTACTTAAAAAAAGAACTGTACATATAGGCTGGACACGGTGGCTCATGCCTGTAATCCCAGCACTTAGGGAGGCCAAGGCGGGCGGATCACCTGAGGTCGGGAGTTTGAGACCAGCCTGACCAAGATGGATAAACCCCGTCTCTACTAAAAATACAAAATTAGCCAGGCGTGGTGGCACATGCCTGTAATCCCAGCTACTCGGGAGGCTGAGGCAGGAGAATCGCTTGAACCTGAGAGGCGCAGGTTGTGGTGAGCCAAGATCCTGCCATTGCACTCCAGCCTGGGCAAAGAGTGAAACTTTGTCTCAAAACAAAAAGCTGTATATGTAATTAAAACAATTTTTGACAAAGTACTTTTATAAAGCACAGAATCCCTTCCTTTCAGCCACTGATTTCAGTGTGTGCCAATGTGTGCATGGCCTATAGGTTACAAAGGGTGCTGATGCTTTTTTTTCTGGGGTCTGGGTTCCCACTGGTTGCCACATCAGGGTAAGGTTGCCAGTTTTAGCAAATCAAAATACAGGATGCTCAGTCAAATTTGAATTCCAGATAAACAACGAATAATCTTTGAGTATATTCATGTCCCCCCCTTTTTTTTTTTGAAACAGGGTCTAGCTTTGCCCCAGGCTGGAGTGCAGTGGCACAATCATAGCTCACTGCCACCTCAAACTCCTGGACTGAAGGGATCCTCCAGCCTCAGTCTCCTGATTAGCTGGGACTACAGGCACACACTACTGTGCCCAGCTAATTTTTAAAAATTTTTTATTTTGTAGAGACATGGGCAGGGGCAGGGTGGCCATCTTACCCAGGCTGGTCTTGTGAGCTCAAGCGATCCTGCTGCATCAGCCTCCCAAAGTGTTGGGATTACAGGCATTAGCCACTGTGCCCAGCCCCCAGTTTTTCAGTATAGGTATGTCCCACACAATAGTTGAAACACTTTCATACTAAAAACTCGTTCATGATCTGAAATTCAAAATTGGGTGTTCTGTATTTTATCCGACCACCCTATCCAAGATTGCAAGGGCTGTTGCAGGCCATGGGAGCTGTCTTGGGGGTTGTGGATTAGACATTGCTCTGCAGCAGACCCCTGCAGAGGAGTGAGAAAAAAGTCCCCATCTTGGCTGAAGCCTGGAAGCCCCTTCATCTATTTAGCATCCAAGCCCCCCAACCCCTGTGGCCAACTCCTCTCTAAAATCTTTGCTGGTTTTCAGCCTTCTCACCTGGGGGGAAAGGCTTTCTCCTCTTAGTTTGCTCATCTGTGGTATGGAGATACACTAGTACCCACCCCAGAGATTGTGGTGAGGACTCAGCCAGGTGAGTGCGGAGTGAGCAGAGTGTTGGGAGGAGAGAGAGCACTGCGGTGGGAAGGC
>NW_012114932.1:1591267-1602736 GCF_000951035.1 Colobus angolensis palliatus | reverse complement strand
GTCTCGAACTCCTGACCTCAAGTGATCTGCCTGCCTCGGCCTCCCAAAGTGCTAGGATTACAGGCGTGAGCCACCACACCCAGCCTGTTTGGCTTGTCCTTAAAAGACAGCTTTTTGAGATGATATTGAGACAAAGTATGTCAAAGGCCTGGCACCTGTTAACTGGTGGAAGCAAGTATCATGCCGTGTGGTTGCCAGGGACCTAGGCTACCATGGTCTTGACCCCCAGCAGAGCACTAAGTGAGACTCTGAGGTCTTGGCCAACTGTGTTCATAGCTACCCAGTCCTCACCCCCAGGCTGATACAGTGGATGGGAACCATTTGAAGTGAAAATATGAACATTATTTAATAACTGATCTTCTGTAATAAACCATTTGAAAATATTTTACAAGGAATCACACACACGGTATTTTACAAAGTTTCTTTTTTGTCGCTGTTGTTTTTCCGACTTGTCTGTACAAAATAGAACAACATAAAAAGGGCAGAGAAAAGGAAATGGCCCCCCATTCCCCCAACCCAAGGTGAGGGGCAGCCAGGTCGGGTGGGTAATGAGAAGGATTAGACCCAGCTGGGGGTTAGACAGCTACCTGATGGGGATTGTTTTGTCTGTTTTTCTGTTTTTTAAACTTAAAATATATATTTTTCTGTATATGTTTATTTTTATATTCTCCATTGAGCACCTGACTACACTACAGTTACACGCACGCCCCTGAAGGACACAGCTGGCATCCAGGCCAGGTACACATGGACACCTACCCTGGCACCGGCAGTGGGCAGGGACCATACACACACACTGAGAAAGCGACAAGCAACATGGCATTAATTAACGAAGCCATTAATTAATGCATCACCCTCCCCCCTCCTCCCAGTCCCTCTGAGCCCCATCACTACATCCCCTTGCCCTCAGTTCCCCACTGGCCCCCAGGCTGGGATGCCTTTGGGGAAAATGACCAGAATGAATGCTGTGCCCAGGCCCCACTTCTGTGTGTGCACAGAGCGTGTGTGTGTGTGTGTGTGTGTGTGTTCAGCAGGGGAGGGGCAGTTTGCCCTCCTATGAGCAGGGAGTGTCTTTGTGGAAGTGGGAGGGAGATAGGGAGTGGGCACTGGCCTGAGTGTGTAAGGGCCAGATTGGGGGAAGGATGGCCCAGCCAGGGGAGACCAAGTCACCCCTGCTAAGGCAAAGGGTGATGTCTGGTGGGGGTTCCTCTGCCGAAAGGTGCAGGCAGTGGCATATGGTCCCACTGAGGGCCTGACACTAGTGAGAAATGGTTACAATGCACACCTCGAGAAGTGAGGGACGCTTGGAGGACACTGGTGGTTAGGGGTGGGACAGAGGATTCTTCACCCCCTGCCCCAGCATTTGGCACTGTTTGACATTCAGCTTTAGAGATGGGAGGACCAGCTAGGCTGCAGCTCAGATTAGAGGCAGGTGGTAAGCAGCAGATGGAGTGTGCAGGTGCCAACCCTCCCACCAACCCCTCGCCCTGTGGAAGGCTTTGTAAGCCCCACCCCACCCCATAGTGTGTGTGTTTGTGTGTGTGCCCAGTGGGGTATGTCTGAGTCCAGTTTCCGTCCTCAAGGTTCCAGGTGTATATAGGGTAGTGTCTAAACTGGTATCACTGACTATCCTGACACCCAGTCGGCTTGGGGATGTGGCTGTAGGCCTGAAAGGGGGAGGAGCCCATGGGGGCTGCCCCAGAGCCTCTTTCCTGCTAGGATTTAAGCTGGGAGGCACAGGCTTCAAACTGGCCATCTCACCTTCCTCCACTATTCTCAGAGAAACCAAGTTTGGGCTTGAGTGGGACAGAGAGGCCGGGTCAGGAGTCCAGCTGAGGCAGGGTCCCCCCCCACATAAGGAGCGTCTAGGCGGGGCAGCAGCAGAGGCCTGGTTTTGGCACCAGTGCGTGTGGCCTCCCTGTCCCATCCCACTGGGGGGTAGCCCAGCAGGGAAGAAGGGTCTGGGGACACTTGAACAGTTCAGAGGTGAGACGTGATTTGGGTGCCAAAGACCTGCGGCATCCCGCTTTGGGACTCCCCATCCCAAGGCGCAGACCAGACTCTCAGGGCCTGGCCAGCTCAGGTCCTTCAGTGAGGGAGGGACGAGGCCCTAAGGAGGGGAGTGTAGGGCAGGAGGGTGGGAAAGGCGAAGAAGTCAGGTGGGGTGGGGTGGGGCGGGGCTCTCAGAGGCGGCGAGAGGCGTGGACGAGGACTTGAGGCTGCGGCCGGGGCGGCAGGCCCAGGAGGAGTAGCAGCTGCAGGGAGACCAGGACGCCCAGCGACGGCGGGAAGGAGGCCCCGCGGCCACAGTCTGAGGTATCTTCCTGCAGGGAGAGACAAGGAGCTGGTCGGCCTGGGCGCGCGCAAGGCCGAGGGACTTCGGGTCCACCGCCCCCTCTCCTCACCGTCGCGTTGTAGTCGAAGCAGATGTGCGGGCCTCTCCGGTATCGCGGTCTCTGCACTAGCTCACACTGCTCCGGGCCGTCCGCTGGGCATGGGTGGGGAGTCAAGGAGGAGGCGGCGGCGGCAGGGAGAGGGCGCGCGGGGCAGAAGGGGAGCGGAGGGCGGGGAGGGCGGGGGCAGGATACAGTGCGTCTCCTTCTGCAACAGCCGGCCAGCCTCGCACTGGCTGCACAGCGGCTTCTCGGCCACCACGAAGAGAAGGTTGGTGTTGGTCAGCCTCTGCGCGTGAAACAGCCTGCGGGCAGCCAGGAAAGGCGGGCGTTGAGCTTGCCCCGCCACTGACCCGCCGCCGTACTGCGGCCCCGCTCCTTCCATGGGCCGAGCTTCTCGCCCCATTCACAGGCTCCGCCCTTGGCCTTTGGTCCCGCCCCACTGCCGCACCTGGAGCAGTTTCCGCAGTCGATGATGGCGTTGTAGGAGGCGTTTACCGAGCCGAAGTAGTACTGGGTCTGTTTCATAACGCAGCTGCTCTCGCGCGTCTCAGGGCTCCCCTCGGCCTCCGCGGGGTCTGCGAGGGTCCAGAGCGCCTCAGCTACGCCCACAGACCCGGGCAAGGTCTCCGTCCTCCCTCAGTCGTAGGCCCCACCCTCCCCTTGGAGTCGTCTTTGCTCAGACTGGGGACCCGGACTTGAGGCGCTTCCAAAGCCCTACCTACCTGCTTGGAACCAACTGTGGTAGATGAGGCCGTAGAGAAGCTGCTGGAACAGGGACCTGCAGGGCACGGAGAGGCGAGTGCAGGTGGTCAGCAGAGAACGATGCCGTGCCCTTCTTCTCTTCCGAGTCCTACTGACCAGGGAGCACTTCTCTACCCACCTCCCGCTCAGGACTCACCAGGCGGCAGCAGAGGTCCACCAGGCCAGGTTAAGGAAGTCTGCAACGGTGGGCTGCAGTGGAGAGAGGGTCGTGGACTGCCACTGCTGCCCCTCGCCCTAGGTCACCCCCAGCTCTATCAAATGTCAGAGGTAGGGGGTCATCTGTGGGCAGGTCTCCCAGTCCCCCCATCTCCAGTCCAGGCATCTCTGGGGACTCACCACAAAGACACCCCGGGGTGCAGCACCCAGGTTGCCAGGGGGCTGAGGGGCACAGGCTGCCTGATAGTCATAGGACTCCTTGCGGCTGTAGAAGGAGTTATTGTAGAGTGCCAGCATCAGGTTGGCATCCACCTCACTGAAGAACCTGCCCACCTGAGAATGCCAGGAGAAAGCCATGGTCACAGGGCTGGCAGTGCTACACCCCTAGAAGGCAAGGCTCAAATCCCTACTCTCTTCTTCCACTCTCTTCCTGATCCTCACCTGGTCCCACTGATGGTTCTGGTTGGACAGCACCAGGAATCCTCCATCATCAATGAGGACACAGAGTAAGTCCTAAGAGGCAGGGAATGGGGAGGAAAATGGAGAGGGGCTGGGCCCCAGACCTTCCACCCCACGCAGTCCAGTGGTTCAGAGTTGGGGGGCATCACTCCCCCAGTCCTGGAAAGGCTGTGAAGTCAGGGTGGGGATGTTGAGACCCACAGGCCAAGGGATGTGCTGGGAGTCGCAGCTGGGACTAGGAAGTCTGGAACTGGGATAAGCTAGGTAGGGTCCAGGGTAGGTTCAGGGCACACACACCTCATTGTTAACCTCGCAGTCCATCTCACAGTGGCTGTTGGGGCCGCACTGCTGGGCAGAGAGTGAGGACTATAAGCCACCCACCAGTTTTCCTCCCTCCCATCACCTTTCATACATCCTGTTCCCCAGGCCATCTGCAGCTGCCCCTGCCTCCGTGTAGGTGTTGGAACCAGAGCGGAGGACTGGTAGGAGTTCCAGGGGACTCCAGGAAGGGCACTGCTGGGTTACTGCTCCCGCCCCTGCCCAAATACCTGCTGAGGCTGGTCTTGGTGGGTACGGTTGCTGGCTAGCACCTTGAACTTCTCAGCCCAAGCTTCTAGGTCCAGCTTGACGCCCACCACTTTGGGGGAGAGCAAGGGACCATCAGTGCTACCTGCCCAGGCAGTACCCTATCCATTGCCTGTTTCCCCGCCTCTGTCCCAAGCATTCACCTGCTGGCCTCAGTGTGCGCCTGCCTAGGCTGAGCTCCACAGCTGTGCTGACGAGGATGCCCACGGTGTCATTCTCCAGCTCCAGAGGCCTCAACAGGGCTGGGGGTTGGGTGGGGAAGTCAGGAGTGGGGTCTGGCAGCCACACTGACCACTCTATGCTGGGTCCTACAAACCCAGGAGTCCAATCCAGGGATGACTCCAGCCCAAGCACCCAGCACTCAGGACAGTGTTTGGCACAGTCTGTCCCTCTCTTCACATCTGCCCTGCCCTCAGGCAGCCTTGTGTTGGAGAGGGGCCTCAGAGAGCAGAGCCCAGTTCTCTGAGCAAACAGGGAAGCTGAGGCTCCCTGCCTGCTACTGGGCACACTGGGGGGACACTCACCATCCTGGTGTGGGGGCTTGAAGACATAACCATGGTTATCCAGGCTGCGGCGGTAGAAGCTGGCATTGAAGGGCTCAGGGTTCTCTGTCCAGTCCTCAGCTGCCCTGGAGCACCCAAGAGGCAGATTGGTAGGTAAGGGGTGGCTCGTCGGGGACAGTGGTCTCCACAGGTACAAGGAGGCCTCTGGGTAGAACAGATGCAGGTTCCCTGGCAGGGGCAGGGTTTGGGTAGTGGGACAGGTCACTTACTTGTTGGGGAAGACTCGGGTGATGCCACCGTCTGTGGCAGCGAACACGGCCAGTAGGCTGTACCTGGGGGTGACAGGGGGGTGGGGTCACAGGCCTGCCTTCTGCTCGGCAGGGCCAGGGCCTCCGGGCCCATCCCAGCCTTCTGCCCCCACAGGCTGGGTGATGCCTACGTGTTGAGATCCTGGTCCCTCCACACACGCTCTACCAGCTGCTGCGTGATGCCCGTGTCCAAGATCAGGTTGTGCAGAAGGAAGTTGTTGCCTGGAACAGGAGGGGAGGACTGGGAGTGGGGGTGTCTTCTTGCAGCTCCCTGTCCACTCTCGCCCCCACCCTCAAGGCTCCACTAGGAGCCGCCTCCATGACCTGGCCGAGGCCCAGCCCTTAGCTTGTGCCTGCTTATTTCCACACCTCCCCGGCCTCTGGGTTCCTCTGGGCTGGCCCCATGCTGCCTGGGCACTGCCCAGAGCCAGCTGCTCTGCCAGACACTCACACTGCTTGGAGTCTGGAGTCACTTTCTCCATGAGCTCAATAAAGTTTTTCAGGAACTCGGTGTTGTTGTCTGAAGCATTCAGGTCCTTGCAGTACTCTCTAGGGACGGGGAGGGGCAAGAAGAGTGGGCTTAGAGGGCTGGACAGGGCAGTGGGGTCAAGGCTTCCCAACAGGCCCACCTGGCCATTCCCTGAGAAGCCCAGGCCTCAGGGAGGGGCACGTGGGTTCTTCCTGGCTGCAGCTGCTACATGCCTGGCAGGCTGCTGGGGTCTGAGTCGGGGCAGAGCCGACACAAGAATGAGGGTCTACTTCCTCCATTCAGGCAGCTTCTTTCTCCTGGGCATGGCTCTACAGAGCCTCCCATCTCTCCAGTGTAGCTGGACCCAGATAGTGCACCTGGGAAGCCCCAGGAAATGCCTGGCGGCCAGCTCATCCACCTGTATGCCCTAGAGCATTCCCGTGGGCACCAGGTGGGACCCGGGTACAAACACTGGCTTTTTGTCAGCCTAAGACCCCACCCTGCCTCTTCCTGGCTGTGTGCCTTTAAGTAACTCACTCGCGCTCTCTGATACTCGCTTTTTTCATCATAGCACAGAGGGTGTCAGGAAGTCAGTGGGAACATGTGGGTCCTCGGACTGGCTGTTCCCTCTGCCTAGAATGCTCCTCCCCTCAAGACCCTCACTGCATTCAGGCTCTGGGTCTAGAGAACATGGAGCTGTGGGGCGTGAGGGGGGTCTGCTTGGGCTTGCTGCCTAGGAAGTCTTGGGAGCAATCCCTCTACTCTGATAGGTGGAGCTCTCTCTCTTGCCCGACCCCTCAGTCATACCTCTGCCACCAGGGACTGCTTCATTGTCCTATATGGCACTAACTATGGAGTCTTTGAACATGTGCCACTTTCCCAGGCGGTGGTAGGGCTCGTGGCTTGGTAAGGGCACGTGGAACTGGGTCTTAGGCCCCACTCACTCCTTGGCCCCCAGGGCCTTTGTGCAGTGTACAGCCTGCACCTCTGTGCCTAGAGGCCACACTGGACACACCCAGGGTGACACCCACACGACTGTGCTTGAGATACACCAAGTCACTTGCAGACTCTCCTGTACACACAGTATGCACATTCACATTTGTGGGGTACTTCATTCACTCACCCTCCACATATTTATTGAGCTCTCCCGAGCCACAGACACAGAAATGACAAAAACAAATAGGGTCCCTGCCCTCAAGAGAGCTTTCTTGGGGTCACGTGGGCCACACAGGCTTTTTCACACCTTCCCACATTCACTAACGCACAGAGCCACCCCCACATTTATGCTCAGACTCTTACATACGTACATGGTGACTCACAAATACACACATTACTACAAAGAATCACAGAGAAACTGGGTGCATGCACATACGTGCACACACAAAGGTGAGGCATGTCCAGAGCCCCCGTGTGCTGCCTTCCAGTGCCCCTGGGGTCTCTATCAGCTGCATCCACCCACCTGCCCTCATCCCAAGCCTGGGTCATGGAAGGGCTTCAGCACCCAGGGGACCCGGCCTCCCCAGATGTGGGCCAAAGGCAGAGGGTGTGTGCATGAGAACGTGTATGTGCACACTGAGCGTGCACTCCTGGATGGTCCAGGCCTGGGCCTGCTCTGGGCCCTGACTCCTCATCTGCTGAAGCAGCTCCTTAAAGCCCCTGCCCTCCTCCCCCGATCCCCCAAGTGAAGTACCACTTCTAGACCTGGCACTGCCGACAGGGGCTCTGGCTGGCTCGGCCCCCAGACCCACATGAACACCGACTGACACAGGACAACGATGGGGTGTGGGGTTGGGGGGATGGGCAGGACACCACAAACCAGAGCAGCAGTTGCCTGGCAAGGGGTGGGCATGCCGCAGACAGCCACCCCAGGGCGGGAAGGGCTCCTGCCTGGTTGCCTGGGAGGGCAGAGAAAGTCAGCAGATGAGTCTGGAGCCTTCTTGCCCCGGCTTGGTGGGAGCTAGGGCCGTGAGGCCGCCGGCCACTGCTGCCTGGTGCGGTACATGGCCTGGGTATGCACACAGCCGTGCATACCGGGCGATGTATGGGGGCCAGGGGATGACACTGCACAGAACACAGTCACACAGAGCTCCAGGCAGCAGTGCAGGAGGTGGGGCCGGGGCAGTCAGGGTAGGGGAGGACACCTCAGCAAGGCCACACGCAAGCTACCTGGGAGCAATGAAAACATGTCCTTCAGACTCAAAGCTGCTGGGGAGCAGGAACTCAAAATCTGCAACAGAAACGGGGGGTTATCCGGCGGGGGCTGGGGAGGTGGGAGGCCGGGGGGCTCAGAGCTGACAGGGCTGGAAGGACAGGGGAGAGGGGGGCTGGAGGGAGGGGGAGACACCAGCAAAGAGGAAACCCGCCATTTCCATGTCCAGGAGCCAAAGAGAAGGGACGGGCAGGGAGGGTAGAGGGCCTGTGGAGACTACAGCATCGCAGGAGGAGGGCAGTTATAGCCAATATGTTGCCCGGGCCTGGTCCTCTGTTGGCAGTGAGTCCCTTGGCGTGGCTGTATATGCTTCCATACGGCTGTATAGCACATATACACGGACACACACACACACATATATATATACACACACTGCTATATATATGCATGGTCTGGGGGAGGCGCCAGTCTCGCTCTTATCACATCCATAATGGAAAAAACCGCATGCTGAGCTTCCTTCGCCTCCAAAGAGACTTTGAGGAAGGGAATTGGCTTTTGGCTGCGGATTTTTATCTCTCTTTGCTGCAGCTGTTTGCATTTTGGTAGGTCTTGCTTTTGTTGTGTGTCAGGCATCAACATGGCCAAACCGAGGGGGTTTCTCACGGGCACAAACAGTCCAACCAGAGACGGGCGGGGACAGCTGAGGGTACGCTGCAGTGCATTGTCGGGGGGCTAGTGGTCCTCCCTGGGCCAGGAGGTGAAGGGAGACCCTTACAGTGCCAGGGACTGTTCCCACAGTGTGGGAAGGAAGTCTGGGGAGCTGGAAGGAGTGCTGCTGGAACCTGCGTACCTGCTTCCCTTGGCTGAGGGCGTGGAGACGGGCTGGGTCTCTATCCTTACTAAAACTTATCTGGGCTCCAGGCAGCCATGGGGGATGCTAGGGCTCCAGAGAGGGCATAGGGCTGCTGTTGAGGTATCTCCAATTGGGCCTGTGCCCTGGGCTTATGAGCTGTGCATGTGTGTATGAGTGAGCATGCATGCATTGAGTGTGTGTGTGTGCGTGCCCGGGTGACTATCTCTGTATGGGTTTGAGAGTGAACCTGAGGATGTGGCCGCTGGGGCTCCTCTATGGCCTTTCCCTGCCCAGCTGGACTGGCCACCTTGCTGGTCTGCACCTGGGAGGGGGCCCTCTGCTCTTGGCCTCACTGTGGGTGGTCCACCTTCTTAGCCTGTCTCCACTTCTGAGTTCTCTTTTGCTCCCAGGGCTTTATTTGTATAGAAGAGGGATTGTCCCTGCTCTCAAATACTCCCACAATGCACTGCAAGATTCTGGGGAGGGGGCACTTGGGGTGCTTGGAGGGGCTGGGCAGTCACTGGTTGGACTGTTCCTTCTGATAGGACTGTGAGGCAGGGTTTGGACACAAGCCGATGGGGAAGGGGTTGGGGGAAGAGGAGGAGGAGGAAAAAGAAAAAGGAGGGCGAATGAGCAGGGAAGGGGACTATGCTATGTTGTCATTGTTACCAGGGCCCTGCATTTCTGGGGTCACTGGGTGGGATGTGGTAGGGTGGGGAGAAAAAGACAACTCAAGCCAGTGGGAGTAGGGCACGTCCCCCACACCCACCCAGGCCATCGGAGGTGGCTCTGGCCCCTTTATCCCCTTTGCCCCTGGGCTTCTTGGGTGCCCCTGCTTCCAGGTCATGGGGACATCCCCTTGTGGCTCTCCATGCCCCATCTGTCCAGGGGTTCCCTGGGACAGGTGGTTCTCTGAGACCTTTGTAATGCTGTCCTCTCTCACTCCACTTACTCTCTGCCATGGTCTAGGGGTTCACCACTGTTCACTACCGACCCTTCTAGAAGTCTTCTTGGCTTAGGCACCCCAGCGTGCCAGAACCTTTCCTTTCATACCCAGCCTGATTTCCTCCAAACGCCTTTGCTGGCTCTTGGAGTCTAGACAGATCCCATTCCATCCCTGTCCAGGCCCCTGGTCCCCAAAGCTGGCTTTATTTCCCCAGAGAAACAGCTTTTCCATACTGCCACGCCACCCCAGGGCTTAGCAAAGTCTCTGGGAGCAGCGGGCTGGTGGGACACGGCGACGTCAGCACGTACGTCAGTGCCCAGGAGGCGCAGGTCAGCCCTGCTCTTCAGTGGCCTAGGTGCCTGCCCTATGCTGCCCTTTGGCCCCAGCATCAGGGCGTGAGGCTTCCGAGCCTTCTGCCTCCCTTCTTGGAGGACTGCCAGCTTCTGGAGCTACTGCCAGAGATCAGAGGAGGGAGAGCTTCCTCAGAGTAGGCCTTGTGGGCTGGCCCTTTCCCACAGCTTCACATGAGCCCCACTAGGGGCTGATCTACCCCCTGCATCTCAGGCCTCCTGCCCTGCTGAGTGGGAGGTGGTGGAGAACCATCCAGGCTGTCCCTACTGTTGAGTTGTCTTGGAGGGACAGAGAAGGTGGGGGAGGCAGGGGCCTTCCCAGAGAGAGTGAGGGGTCCAAGGAAAGGGTGTGAGCCCTGAGAACACGCTGGAGAACACCCTGCAGGCAGGGCCAGAGGCACAGGCCACTGGCTCTCATGAGGCTAAGGAATCAGAGGAAAGGCAAGAACTAGAGGAGCCAGGGGGATGCTGGGAGGGGGCCCTGGAGAGCAGGGGTTTGGCTGGTCCTGGGCAGGGAGGGGGGCAAGCAGGGGCGTGAGGGTGGGAGGGGTGGGGAGAGGAGGGTGCACTGGTTCTGAATATACTTGCCCTTCAGTTTGCTGATTGGCACTGGGACAGTCCACCAAGAGAGAAAGCGAGGAAAACAAAAACAACACAAACACAAAAACAAACGAAAAGGGGGAGGGAAAGGGGAGGGGCACAAACAATATTTTATTCAATGGCTGTTTGAATGAAAATATTGTGTCTCATCATCATACTGAAAGGAAACTTCTTGCAAAAAACGACATGAGAGAGAAAGAGAGAGCGAGAAAACTCAAAGGAGATGAGCCCCCAGTCGGCCAGGCAGGTGGGGGGCGCGCGGTGGGGCCGGAGCCCCAGCCTCCCTCCCAGTGGCCTCGGGCATGGTGGGCAGGCAGGGCCACAGGCTCTAGAGACTCTCTCAGGAGAGGCCCAGGATGAGCAGGGCATGCAGGGGTGAGCCACAGGCAGAGGACTGGGAGAGGCAGGGGAGGAAGGAGGGGGGTCAGGGAGAAAGCGGGGAGGGGGAGAGAGGAAGGGGGATGGGGAATGAAGGAGGGAGGAAAGAAGGTGAGGAGGGAGCCAGGAGGCAGAGCAGAGGGAGTGTGGGGAGTGGGACTGTGAGAGAGAGGAAGGCGGGGTGCTGGGGTGGGGAGAGTGGGAGGGAGGGAGAGTGGGAGAGAGAAAGAGAGGAGGTAAGCAGGAGAAAAAGGGAGATAGAGGAGATGCAGGGAGAAGAGAAGGAGGGAGACAGGGAGGAAGAGAGGACAGCACGTAAGGGAGGGAGGTTGGATGCAGAGGGGAGAGAGGTAGGAGGTGAGAGGAGGGGGATGAGAGGGTAAGTGGGAACTGGGTGAGGATGGATGAGGAAAGAATGGAGAGGAGGGGGCAGAGAGAGAGAGAGAGGGACCATGGGAAGGGGGCAATAGAGAGGGAGAGAGCTGAACAGGAAAAGGAAGAGGGGAGGGGAGGGAGAAAGAGGGGAGAGAAGGGGAAAAGGGGGGAGGAGGGGAAGGA
>NW_012114932.1:1496488-1590917 GCF_000951035.1 Colobus angolensis palliatus | reverse complement strand
GGGGGTGTCTTCCAAGAATGCAGCCCCCAGGAGTGTGTGGGGCAGGCAGGCTAAGAAGGGAAGACACGGAGTAGGAGAAACCAAAAACAGCAACCTCAACAGAAACCATGAAAGAATGGCCTGGAACCGAATCTGAGAAAAGGCAAGCATGCAGATTTCCACAGACTTTCAAGGTGCCCCAGCCTGCGGGCACCTGAGGGTGGGCAGACTGGGCAGGAGGGACTGCCTCGCCGGCAAGTGGCGCTGGCTGTGCTGCCTGGGGCCGGCCGGGGTGCGGGGCAGAGGCAGGGTGCAGGGCGCAGGCAGGGGCCGGGCCACTTACACTTGACCTGCAGGATCTGGTCACTGAGATTGGCTTGGAGGTAGAAGGTGCTGTAGGGCGGGAGCACCAGCCCCAGGCTGAGGGGGGAGAAGCGCAGGTCACGGCTGGGGGAGGCGGGCCACACTGGCACCCCCTCTCCATGGCCTTGGAGTTGGGCAGAGGTCCCAGCTGCGGCATCCCCTCCTCCCACCACCAGGGGCTCCTCTCCCTGCTTAGCTGCAGGAGGTTCATGGTCTAGGGGCCGGCACCCTGGAGGCTCTCCACTCCTCAAACTCTCCTGGAGGCCACCAGGCAACCAGCCCCAAAGCAAATCCGCACACCATCTCCCCTCCCAGCAGCCTCTCACAACAGCCCTCTGCCCAGCCAGCCTCCCTCTGACCCACAAGGGGCAGATGCTGCCGTGAGCTGACTACAGTGCCAGTGCTGCTGTGGGAGTGGGGTCATCAGCCCCCAGATACTCAAAGCCAGTGGAAAGCAGGGCTGGCACAGATATGGTGGGGGGTGAGGGGTGGCAGTTGTGGGCTGGCATGGGCTGTAAGGATGCCCCAGCATTTCGGGATGGACTAGCTGTGTAGGGCACGCAGAAGTCAGCCTGCACCGACCCAGCCTGACACACAAGGGACCCGCTCCGCCCCGAGGCTGTGAGGCAGGCTGAGAGCAGGCAGTGAACCTGCTGGGTGCAGATGGCTGTAGTGATGAGGAGACTTTGGATGACCGTCCTGTGCTCTCAGACCTGCTGCTTGTTCCTTAAAGGCCAGGGAGTCTCTTGGCAGACTAAGCATCCCAGGGTGAGTAGTGAGCAGCCCTGGCCACTGGTCCCCCACTGGGATGGTGGTCACAGTGGGAGAGGGAGGGGGCAGCTGGGCTCAGATTCTGGGGCCGCCCCACCCTCTCTGCCTGCCCAGCCCTGGCCTCACTTACCTGTAGTTAGTGCTCCTTATGGGCACCCAGGTGTAGTTCCGTGTCACCTCATCTATGTACCTCTGGGAGAGGAGGCTGGGTCAGGTACTTGGGCTAGCAAGCAGGGGGCAGTGGGGTAGGGGGGTGCCCACCCTGACTCCCTGGTCCCCAGCCCTGCCTCCTTACCTCATCCAGGGACTTGACCAACGTTCTGATCTGCTTGTGGCCCTTGTTGCCATCAATCATGCTCCGACGGATCTGGAAGGGCCAGAGATGTGAGGGGCAGAGCCCCTACACTCCTCGGCTCTGTCCCCCACTCCTTTTCTCCTCCTCTCCTTACCTCTTCCTTGTTCTCATCCTCCAGCTCCGCATCTAGGAAGTCCAGAGTCACAGGCTCCCGGAAGTTGGTGGTCTGTTGGAGGCAGGGCGGGGAGTCAGAAGTTCCCATTGTGGAAGGTATGCCCACCCTCCAGGTCACCCATCTGGCTCACCTGGGGCTTGAGATTGGGGTGCAGCAACACGTAGCCGTTCAGGTCAATGGCAAACACATAGCCGTTGGCTCCAAGCTGGAGGCACAGATTGGGGGCTCAGGGTCTGGAGGGATGGGCTGGGGTTCCCTGGGCTCCAGAGTTCTTCCCTATTTGGTCTTCCACCGCACTGAGAGATGCTGTTTGCCTGCCTTGGGCTAAGGGCCCCCCATGCCATGTGGCCCTAAGTCTGTCTCTTCAGCCAGGCCCGCAGGTGGGTTGCCCCTTGTGCACCTGCCCTTGCCAAGGCTAACCGGCGTGTGGGCTGCCGCTCTGCAGTCCTCATCCTCTTCCCCTGATTCTTATGAGCTGTCAGTCAGCCTGACCTCTCTGCCTCCACCGGTCCCACAGGGCTGCTGCTTCTGTACCCCTGTGGCCGTCCTCTAGCCACTACTGCCCGATTTGTGCCTCCTCCTTGTTCCCATGTCAAGAGAGAGCAGCACGATGAGTGCACCCTTGGGAATCCTACCTGGGGCTTCCCTTCCAGGTGGAAGGGAATTAGGAGTAAGTGAGACCTGGACCTAGCCCTTACCTCCCCCGGTCAGTTTCTTACTGTACCTGGAGGCCAACTGCCACAGCCCCTGCCCACTCAGGGCCAAGCAGGGGCTTTAGGGGGCTCAGGCTTAATGATGCTGTTGTACATACCACACCTCTCCCCATTCCACAGGCAAAGACGCAGACTCCCTGACCGCAGGCGCTGGGCCAGCCACACTGCCATCTTGCCCCTACCCTGGTTTATGATTGTTTTTCACCTTTGGGCCCTTGGCCAGAGAATTCCCTCTGCCTCCAATGTATGCCATCCCCTCCTTTCCTTTCTGCCCGGGACACTGCTGCCTATGTGCATGGGCCAAGTCTGGCCTGCCGCCCATTACTATATGGCCATGAGCTAAGAATGGTTTTGTTTTTAAATGGTTAGAAAAAACATCAAAGGAAAAATTCTATTTTGTGACATGTGAAAATTATCTGAAATTCAAATATCAGTATCCACAAATAAAATTATATTGGAACATAGCCATGCCCATTTGTTTATGTTTTGTCTGTGGCTGCTTTCACAATACAACAGTGCAACCAAATGAGAGATGGGTATTTAAGTCTGCAAAGCCTAAAATATTCAGTCTGGCCCTTTACAGAAAGTTTGCCAACCCAAGGTCACCTTGCTCTAGACCCAAGGCCACCTCCTGGGGAAGCCTTCCCTGACCCCCTGAACTCAGAGGTCTCCATGGAGGTGCTGTAACACCCATCAGTCTTCTCTGCTGAGCCTGCCTGCGCCCACATGGGAGGCAGGGTAGGCGGATGGGCAGGTGGATGCTCACCGTGTAGTTGGGGGTCAGCCTCTTGATGTCATTCAGAGCCACATCAATGCCCATCACGCCCAGGATCAGCTGGTTCTGGGAGCAGAAGCATGGGGGGCTCTGCAATGCGCTCAATTCCACGGGGAACCACCCTCCACAAGGCCTCAAGCTGCTCTCACAGGCAGTGTGAAGGCCTGCCCTGCCTCTCCTCCACCCCCAGACCTGCTGTGGGCGTGCCCATCCCTCTCCAGGCACACCCATAGCCCCAACCCTCCCCTTTCCTCACCTTCTTTTCCCCAGGGCCATCCTGTGTCAGGTTGAAAACAGGGAGGGTCCCTGTTACCACCAACCCTAGTCCCTGAAGGGAGAGGAAGATGATGAAGTCACCTGTGGCCAGCACTGACCCCACTCCAAGAGTTCAGAGCAGGGGCTCAAGTGCAGGCCACCTCTTTCTCCTGTGCTTGGTTCACCCCCTAAGGGGGCCCTCCAAGGTCTTGACCTGTGGGCACATCCCTGGGGGAAGGGTGCCAGCCCCATCCCTTCCTTGCCCAGAGGCCTTACCAGTGCATCCTCATACACGTTGGTCCACTGCACCTGCTTGGCCTCCTTGCCTGCCAGCACCATGGGCCTGCCCAACACATCTAGATACTCCTGGGGAGGGGGCAGTGGTGGGGGTCATGAGTGCCTTTCCCAGGCACTGCCTGTTCTGTCTCCTCAGGCACTGGGACTGTGCCCCAGCCGCCGTGAGGGGGCGCCCTTGGCCCACAGCAGCCCATGGCACACAGCATCCCTGCAGGGAAGCCAAGGACTGGGAGGAGGGGCCTCCCCCAGTCTTACCTGTGTGTTGATGCGGATGGCTCCGATGGAAGGGATCTCAAAATAGTAGCCTGTCAAGGAAGGAGAGGCAGAGGTGGGCCTGGCTGGCAATGCAGGACCCATGTGCAGAGGGCCCTGCCCCTGGGGTGTGTCTGCAGCCCTGCCTCGCCTCTTGGGCTCCTCTCTCTTTGGAGTTCTCTCCCTCTAGTGCTCCTGGCCTCTGCCCTGCCAAGGGCGGTGCTATGGAGAGGGAGTGAGTGCAGCAGCATCAGGAAGCACAGCAGGGGGCAGAGACGAGGAGGGAGGAGCCTGAGGTCTGAGGTCCCTCATTCTAGGGTGCAATGCCATTCAAAGTCCACCCGGCAGCCAGGCCCAAGTGCACAGAGAGATGGATGGATCAGCAAACAGATGCAGGAGTAGACAAGCTGGGGGACGGTTGGACAATGGACAGACAGACAGATGGACAAAAAGAGGCTCAGTCAGGTGGACATGTTAGCCTCCAGAGAGAGAGTGAGGGACAGTCTCGTGGATGGGAGGAGGCACTGTCTCGCAGCGGGTGAACACACAGCTGGACATATGGATGGACAGTTGAACAACATATGCAATCGACAAAAAGAAATGGCAGGCAGGCCCCTGACAGTGATGCACAGGGGAGGTACCTTTGTTGGCACAGGCCATCCACTGCAGCGGTGTGACGTCGTAGTTATGCTGCCCCACGGAGAAAGTAAACACGCGCACCTGTGAGGGGTTTGAGGTTACTGCTGTGGCTACCAGGGGACAGCCCTCCCCTGTACAGGGCCAAGGTCAGGGCAGCCCCTGCCTCAGCTGAGCCTCACCGTCCGGTTTGGCCAATTGTACTTCTCAAAGACATCCTGCACGCGGTCCTCGCCACCATCCGTGAACATCATGATCATCTTGTTGCAGTTGGCCCGAGTGATGTTGGACTGAGGGGAGTGAGGCAGAGGCAGGCAGCTCTCAGCCCCAGCTCTCAGCCCTCCCTGGTCCAGGGGCAGGGCCTCCCTCCCGCAGTGAGCCTGGATCTCTGGCCCTCCTCCCCCACAGCATATGGTGCTATCTGTCCAAGCTGCCTGTTTGGTGCTAATGAGGCCATCCATCTTGATTTCCTGGGTGTCACCAAGCCTGGACCCTCTCCTCCCCCAGCCGCCCACTTGCCCACCCACAGGGCTCACGTTCTGCAGCTGGTCAAAGGCATACTCAAAGCCGGCCTTGTAGCCTGTGGTGCCCTTGGCCACCATGCCCTGCACAGCTTCCTTGAACACCTTCTTGTTGCGCACATTGGCCTGCACCAGGTGTGTGAAGCATGACACAGGCTGCGCCTTCTCGTTGAACTGCAGGAACAGCAGGGTGGTGACTGGCCTCAGGCTGGCCAGGGCAGGCAGCTATTGCATGGGGCTGGCTGGTGGTGGTCACAGGAGCAGGGCAGGTGGGGTGACCCATTTTGCCCCGTCTGCCACCTTGGCACTCACCGAGGCCACATTCACATAGTCGTCATCAGACAGTGTGTCCAGCATCTCGCAGACAGATGTCTTCATCAGCTTTAGGGTCAGGCCACTCACACTGCCACTCCTGGAGAGGTCAGGCAGGGGCCGTGGAGAAGCCAGGGGAACCTCAAGTGTTCTCCTGCCCATCCCCCATGATGTTCAGGGCAGCAGAGTCTAGCCCGTTGCCCGCCCCTGCCCCAGCCCCACTTGCCAGCACTGCTCACTCACACATCGACGATGATGACCATGTCCTTGGGCGATGAGGCCCCCTGGATATACCTGCCCAGGAGATGCCTCTGTTAGGGTAAGACCCACTGTGACCATGTGGGTCCTTCCTTCCTTCACACACATATTGATTCAATACATTTCTCCTGAGCATGCACTGTGTGGGCCAGGCAGGGTTCTAGGCACTGATGACACCACATTTAATGAAACAGACACAGTCTTTGCCCATGACATGAATGGTCTGGCTCCTCGGCAAGGAAAAAGTACCAGGGGGATATATGAGCAGGTGATCCCCAGAGGGGGCAGGAGCCACATTTCCTGGCTTCAGTGGCTTGCTGTGTTCTCTGCCTCAGGTTGGGGCCCCGAGGGCAGAGTCTAGCTGTGTGTGGGATGGCGCAGGTGCCAGGGAAGGATACTCATAGGGAGCTGCCGGAGGGGCAGAGCAGAGGGGAGGGGTATCTGGGGCTCAGACAGGTAGTGCAGGGGCTGGCCAACCCTACAGAGGCTACATCTGCCTTTGGGGACCCCCTCTGGTCCAATCTCTCTTCCAATCTCTCAGCCCTGAGTGGGTGGGGGTGCTAGGCAGTGGACGGGGGGCATGGCAGCTGGGAGGCCTGCCTGGGTGATGGGATCCATTTTCCAGTGGCAACGATGTGTGAAATGAAAATTGGATACAGCTGGCTGCGCCCTGCTAGAAGGCTTGGAAATGGGGAGGGAGGGGAGCAGGCAGGAAAGGTGGGGAGCTGAGGGGGTGTCTCTCCCCAGCTCCTTCTTGCTTGCTCACCAGGGTCTCCTTCGGACATCGTACAGGTCGATCTTCTTGGGGGCTCGCCACGGGGTAGCTGAGGGAGGAGAGAAAGTGAGCGGGACCAGCAGGAAAGGACTGAGCTGGGTAGGCAGGCCTTGCAGAGGTGACTGGGCCACCACAGACTACAGGGCAGCCACTCTGTCCCATGCCTCCAGGATGGGTGAGCTGGCAGATGGAGAAAGGAGGGGTGCTGGGCGGACAGGGGACAGGGGCTGGTACCTACCCGGGTAGTAGCGAGTGACTCCTGTGGCACTGCCGAAGACCTGCCACAGCAGCGTGGGGTCTTGCCTGCGGTTTTCCATGAACACATTCTCCAGGGCCTCTGTCCAGTTGAGCTCATTGAGGATGACGGTGGCTGGGGGGAAGCGGGGAGCTGGGGTGGGGAGCACCTGGGCTGTGTCTTGCCAAACCCACCACCACGACACTTATGCCCGTGCCCCCACTCAGAATGCTCCACCTGTTCTCAGCCTATCCAGACCTTCCCTATTTCCCAGGGCTCAGCTGTGGCTGCCCCAGCTCCTCCAGGAAGACTTCCTGATCCTCACCCCTCCCAAGCTGTGAAAGGAACAGTTCAGCCTACTCTTCCTCCAGGCCCCACATGAGTAGGCAGGGCAGCTGTGGCTGGTAGCTTCTGGAGAGGGGCTGCCCAGGTGGCGGGGTGCTGGGAGCTGGGAGCCCTCGGTCCAGCACGCTGCCTGGAGCTAGCGCTGGTCCCCCAGGAGCTCACCCATTCGCATGCACTCAGGCTGCAGCAACAAGAAAGCAATTAAGGGCCTGCTGATGGGGCTGGAATTATTCAGCTATTAAGGTACCTGATAAGCTGTAAGCCACTCAGCTCCATGATTAATCAACTGGGGCCAGAAGCAAGCGGGGTGGGGGCAGGGGCTCTTAGAGGGGCAGGGGCGGTGCCAGATCCTGCTCCAACACAGGCACGTGTACTTGTACACGCATGCACACACGCACACAGCCTGCACCCCGCCAACAGGTACACCTGTGTCTAACCTGTGTGTTTCCAGCCAGATGCAACCCACCTACCTAGCAACTCAGCTGCCACCATGGGCACGAGGGCACACACCCTCATGCCTACACACCACTCTGCACCTACAGGGGACACTCGTGGGTCCTGCTCACTACCCGCTACCATCAGTTATCCCATTCTCCCTTCCCCCCAACCCTTGCAGTTGTGCATGTGTGATCCCCTGTCCAGATCTATCCCTACACACACACACAGAACAAGGCTCCAATGGACTCCATCCTGTGGACCCTTCAACCTGGGCAGAGACCCAGGATGGTTTGAGCAGTACCCTCGACCCCCAACTCGGGGCAGCCTGATGTGTGTGTGTGACACATGTTCTCATGTGTGCAGTGACCCTGTCCCTGGACACTTGGACAAAATGGCAGGAGCGGGACACAGCTGCTTCTGCTAGGCCTCTGTGCCTCCTTCTTCCTCCAGGGACATCCACCCTCTTTCTTCCCATGTAGAGCCCAGCCGCTGTCACCCCATACAGGGATCCCCATCAAAAATCGACCTCAAGTGAGAACCAGAGACCACCTTTAGCAGGCAAAGATAGAAAGCATGATTTACAATTCTTAAGCCTCTGCCCCAGCCCCGGGGCACTGACACACTCCTGGGCACTCTCCTTCTGGCAGCCCCTCTGGAGCGTGGGGCCTCTGCTGTGTCTGCTGCCTGATCCTTGCCCCTGCTCCCACTCCCTTCGCTGTCTGTTCCTGTGGCTTCCCATAACTGACCATAATGTGAAAACAAAACACATTTTGAGCATTGGCTGTGCTTATTGAACAGTATGTTATGGTCCTGTTCCTAATTTATAAACTTAGTGAGTTGAACAATTTCTATTTTTCTCTCTAAGGAAAAAATAAAGCCAGGCCCTCCAGAGTTTCACAAAGTACTGTCTGCCCTGAGGGAGTCTGCCCGGCAGGTCCCAGCCCTCACTGTGCCTCAGTTTTCCCATCTGCACAATGACAGGCTTAGAGCAGAGGGGTGTCCTTGGTTCAGGTCAAGGGCCAAGAAGAGACCCCTGCTCTGCGTGGGCTGTCCATGCAGGTACCTGTGACCCTACACGCGCATACCCATACATGGCAAGGCACATTCACACAAACACCCCTGCCCCCGCCTGGAAAGGGCCTGCTATTCAGCCCCATGCGCACAGACCGGCACCCATGTGCACATACTCTCAGATCACGCTGAGTTGGCAAAGGGGACCATGCCCCCTCAGGCAGGTGATTACAGATTTAATTAAAAGTGACACAGTAAATAAAAAACACATAAAATGCAATTTGTGTGGGTAGCGAGGGGTGACTGGAGAGGGCGGCGTGGCTCCTGTTTTAATTAGCATGCCTGCCTGTGATAGTGCCCCTCGACTGGCTCAGGCAGGTGGCCTGCGGGCAGCCTGCAGGGAGCAGGGGGGAGCATCCTTCCCCACCCTGGCCTGAGGCTGCCTAGAAGGCCTAGCTGACCCTGAGGTGGAGAGGGCCTCCCTGAGGACCCTGGGAATTCCCTGCATTCTAGAGCTGAGGCAGTGGCTCTGGGGCTTTTGAGTCCCAGCCCAGGGGGCTCCTTGGATTCCAAGACTACTCTGTAGATGTTCATAAAACTGTGTCAGAAACAATAGGCCTCAGTGCCTTCAATCCTGCTGCTGGAGCTCCCCATCCAGTGTTTGACTCTTGGCTTCCTCCCCCTTTACCTCCCAGGAGCTTCAGGAAGTTCCTCCTCATGTCTGACTCAAATCCTTCTAGCTATAGTGACCTCATTTCCCCATTGTGTAAAACTACCTTGTCCCTGGAGCTTGGACTATCAACCACCCTCTTCCACATCCCCCTTCCCCACATCCCCAGCTCCTGGCTGCTCTCAGCAGGAAAACTTCCTACCTCCTTGGTTCTATGCCCAGGAGAAGGAGGGCAGTGTCATACGGTTGGTATCTGTGAGGAGTGGTTTCCTGTCCCCCTGCCCTTGGTGTCCACCTGATGTGTTGCAGCTTCTCAACCACTTCTACTTGGGGGCAGGGAATGGGGAATGGTGGTGAGGAGTTGCTCCAGGGGCAGGCGGGCACTCAGTCCCACATGTGGGGAATGGTGTGTGTGTGCGTGCATTCGTGTGGGTGCCTGTGGACACGTGGGCAGGAGACCATGAATGCACAGGGATAGAGGCTCAGTGTTTTGCAACTTGCTGAGTGTTAGGGTGAGGCTCTGCCTGTGAGTGCTTGATGCCCACAGGTGGGTGAATCTGAGAGGTGCACAGGAATAATCTCAGGTGTAGGAGGCTGGAGGTAGATGGCACTGGCCTTCTGTCCCCAGGGACTCAAGAATGCCCTGGCAGCGGGCCTGCCCCCATGGCAGGTAGGATGGGCTGTCCCGATCGCTCTGCACACTCACAGCCTTTGTAGATGTCCGTGGGGATCTGTACAGCCGTGTATGAATAGTTGACCTTGTTCTTGAAGTTTGGGTCCTCGATGAAGTCCAGCCTTAGGGTGCTGGCCTTAGACCCCCTTTCCACATCCTCACTCTCAGGGTCGTCCTGCAGAAAGGGCACCCCCCAGCGGTGTCAGGGCTGGAAAATGGTGAATGGGGTTGTAGAGGCCTGCAAGTAGGGGCAGGGAGGGCCAGAGTCCAGGAGATAGGGGCATCTCAAAAAGAGGGACTATTGCAGTAGGAGAGACAGATGGAGAGACACAGGGACAGATGGACAGGGGGTTGGACCCCTCACCCAAGGGGCCTGTGACTCCCACTTCCCCCTGCCCACCCCACCCACCATCCCCACATTTGCTAAACCCAAATTCTAAAACCAAAACGAAACCAACCCCTTCTCCACATTCTTGAAAACCAATTAGGGAAGGAGGCAAATCATGGAGCCAGTCAGAAGGAGCAGGCTCCAGAATTCTACTTACAAGGATATGCCTTGTACAATGACAGGCAGGCCTCAGCAGTCCCTCCTAGGAGCTCTGGGCCCCCAGAGCCATCACTGGGCCCTGCCCAGCCCCTTCATGGAGTTCCTCTGGGAGCAGGGAGAGGGTCCTAGCCCTATCTAAGGCAGGGCACTATCCCCTGCAGCCTGATGGCTGTAGAGTCTGAGCTGGGGAGGCTAACCTGGGAGAGCTGGGCTGGGGGCTACCATTCAGACCTGCTGACCTCCAGAGGGAGGGTCTGTGGTGCCTAGTAGCAGCAGGACTGAAAGGGCCCCTGTTGATTTTCTAAAATGAGCCACAGCAGCCTGACAGGTGCCAATTATGGCATCTCACGGCCGGGCAGGCTGGGCATGCGCTGTGCATCCCCGCCCACCATCACAGGCTGGCAGGAGTGGGTCTGTGACTAGTGTTGATGCTGCAGCCGATGGGAGTGGGGCAGGCTTGGGTGCAGGTGTGCAAGGGGGAGGGGAGGGAAGATGATGGTAGAGAGTGAAGGCAAAGAGGAAAAGCTAGACTGGGGAGTCAAGGGAAAGGAGGCTAAGGGTGGAGAGCAAAGCTGGGGGGCTTCCTAGGCTGGTAGGAGGGATCATAAGCAGCTGAACACCCCATATGCTCCCTCACTGCCCCTCAAGGCCTCTGTGACCACCCTCAGCCCAGGCTTAGTTCATTCATTCTCCCCTATGGGTCCATGTGGGCTGACCCCCGCTGCCCACTATGACCTGGGCATGCCCCTCCCCTGTGTTTCTTCCTCTAGGCATTTGACCAAGCTGTGTCCAGTCTGGGGAAAGCGTGACCATGCCTCTCCACCCAGCCAGATGAGCTCTCCACACCCCAGGGGCACAGCTCTGAAGGGCCTGTGGCAGACACTCTTCATCTCTTTGAGGGTGGATTTTGTACAGCAGAATCCAAGCTGTCTGCTGCCCTCCCACTGCCCTTCTGCAGTGTGCCATCTGTCTGCCCACCCCTGGCACACCCTAGAAGCCCTCAGGTGCTGGGTAGAGCCAGGGCAGGCAGCCTCGGAGCATGGAGGCCAGAGTGGGAGCGGCCGCCTGTGAGGTGTGCGCCACTCACGTTCCGCTCAGAGGAGGGGGAGGCGTGGGAGAAGAAAGCCCCCAAAATGTCAGCGGCAGATGAAGGGCACCAGAAAATTTAATCTTCCAACTTTCCCAACTAATGTGACATTTGGATTCTGTTCTGATAAGCTATCAGCTGGCAAACTTTTTCCTTCCTTTTCTTTCCCCCACCCCCACCTTCTGGCTGGTAATTTAAAAGTAAATGGTCTAGAAAGATCTCTAACTGTACCTCTGGCAAAGATTAAAAAAACAAAACAACACAACAAGCAGGGGAGTTGGAAAATGTGTGCATGCTGTCATTTATACCAGGCGTTTGGCCTAGCTGACCCTAGTCTAGCCGGGCCCCAGAGTGAAGCTCCCTTGTCGGGCAATCTCTAGCCCCCCAACAGAAGTCCAAGGGGCTAGGGGCAAGGAGTCAATGATTTAGAGTGAGGGGCTGGGGCCCTGGACACAGTTGAGGCTGCTGGAGGTAGGTTCAGAGCATCCTAGTAGACGCTGGGCACCAGGCTGGCCAAGAAGTCCCTCAGTGCCAACCCCCAGCCCAGGGGCTTTGTATGGTGGGCAACTGTAGTCTCCTGGTTTATATTTAATGCCCTGATTGCTAAAATTACAGCCCGCTGCCAAGGGGGGGGTAAGGAATTAGATTCAGGGTCTAATTAAAGGTTCGCTCTTCATTTGAATTTCAGATTCCAGCTTTAATTTTAGCAACTTCTCTGGGAGCCACGGAGCTCAGCCAAGGGGAAGCACACCTGCTTGAGCCCACCCCGCTCTGTCTCGGGCCCTGTGCCCTCCTGCGGCTCTCCCAGGCCAGCCTGGCACTGCGGATCCTGCAGAGGGATCCTTTCCAGCCTTCTCACCTCCTGGTGTCATTGGGTACCTCTCACTTGCCCTGGAAACCCACCAAGCCCACAGGCCTAGGAGAGGAAGACTAGATCTTGGGTCCTCCGAATCAGCAAGCAGTCCAGACACTGTGCTGCTGTGACACCTCTGTTTACAGAGGGGACCGTCAGGCTCAACTACTTTTGGCTTAAAGTCAGGCAGAGGGTCTTGGGCCTTGACAAGCTCAGAAAACTCTGTCTACTTCAAGTGCCCTACACCCTCAGACTCGTCTTCTCTACAGCCACCTCCCCTGCAAATAGTCATACAGCTTTCACACGAGTCTTCTGGTGATGGGGACCTCACTACCTCACAGGGCAGCCCATGCGTATTTGAGCCAGTGAGTGATATGGAGGCAGAAGGGTGGTATGGCTTTGGGCTCTCTGGTCAGTCCCCGTGCCACTACTTCTGAGGTGGGTGACCCCAGGTGAGCTCAGGGACAGGGTCTGACGATGGGCCAGGCTGTGGGGTGCTCAGCACAGGGAAGGGAGCTGGCCTAACCTGGAAATGCACCTGGACATCAATGCATCCTGCTCACACCTGCCCACCTCCAGGAAGCCTTCCCAGCTGCTCCCTGTCTCCCTCCTCTCACTGCACTTAAGAGAGGCCCTCTCCATCTGGGACCTAAACTGCCCCGTGCAGGGAGGGTCAAGCGCCTCACCACCTGCCCCACACTGCAGTCAAGTTCAGCCCACTAGTGCTCAGAGATGCAGCCCTGGAGGGGTCCGGGCTTCTAGGGAGTTGTGGGAGGTGGACGATGGGGCCTGTGTCACCACGGCTCTGCAGGGTTGAGCTCAGAATGTGTGGCGCTGAGTCCTAACATCCATTTTACAGCTGAGGCCACCAAGACCCAGCAAGGAGGTGTGGCTCAGGAGGGGGTGCTCACCAGCTCAGCATCAGCCTTGGCGTCATAGTACACGATGTCTTCCTCCTGGTGGGGGGAGAGAGGCCTCAGCACTAGCTGCTCAGGGTCCCGAGACAGACAGGACTCCTAGCCTCAAGGCCTGCATGGCACCCTTAGATTCCTCTGGGGCAGAGACTGTCCCTTTCCCCCACCCAGAGCCACCCTCCTGGAAGGGCTGGATGGGTCAGGGCTGGGAATGCAGCCAGGCCCATCTTCAGAGGCCCTGCACAGGCTCCAGGAGCATGCAGTACCCCTCAGTTGGAATTCCCTGGGCTTCCCTAACTCAGGGGCCAAGGGTCCTGGGTTGCAGCCTTCCAGGCTCTGTCTGCAGAGAGGCCGGCTGAGGCAGCACCAGGGAGCGAGGAAGACAGAAAACAGAGCCGAGTTTGGGCAGGAGGGAAATAATGACTCGACGCTGCATCTTCCAATTTCTTCTATTAAAAAGCCTGCTCATTACGGGCATGTACTTATTAATTATCTGTGATTTGTTGTGAAATGCGAGGGGGTTTCCACAACAGGAGCGGGAGAAAACAAAGCCCGTCCCTGGCGCCCGCCTCCCGGCCCTCACCCGCCTGTGTGTGCCCCGCCCGTCCCTGGCCCATGTCTGCTTGCCAGTCGCCTGGGTTCTTGGCCATCTGTGCATCATAATCACTGGCCGCCCCAGGGACCCGTAACACAAACGGGCTAATTTCATGTGTAATGATCTTTAATCAGAACCGAGCACGGCTGACAGAGGCCGCCAGAAGGTGAGCCCGGTGTCAGCCAAGTGCCACTGGCTTAGGAGGGGCTGCCGCACTCTGCCCCCGTGGGCTTCAGGGCCACAGCTCAGGACAGAGCCACTGTCCAAGTCACCCTCTCCAGGTGCTCCTCAGCCCTGTTTCGTACAGCAAAAACCTGCAGCATGGCCCCGGTGGCCCCTTACTCACTCAGGGCTTGTTTCTTTGTGGTCTGCAGATGGGAGTGGTGACCAAGTCTGCTCCCCAGGGCCTGGCTGTGAAACAGCAGGCAGAGCCAGCCGTCACTCCACCAGGGCAGATGTCACCCTGGACACTCGCTTCCCAAGGCCCAGCTGGGGCTCACTCAGTGTGTGACCCCAGGACTAGACCACTCCCTCTCTGAGCCCCAGGCTCCCCAGACTCCCCAGGCAGGACTCTGGGAAGGCCTGGCTGTGGTGACTGCCCAGGGGTTGCGTCAGTACCTGAGACTGTTTCAGGGAACAGTCCTAGTCTGTCTCTCACCAGGGGTTGAGGGGCTGCAGGCCACCGGCTAAATGTGCAGGCTTAGTCCCAACATTCTGGAATACTGACTGCATGCCTGGCACCACGCATGGGCAAGACCACAACTTCCAGATGAACGTAAGACCAAAGGCGGCCCGAGAGTTCCAGCATCCAGGGCACTTGCCGTGTCTGGTGCTTTCTTACAGCAGCCCTATGACCCCATCAGTCAGATGCTTTGAGGGCAGGGAGAAGAAAGCCTTCGCACCCTGGCTCCAACCTGCCCTCCCAGTCCGTTGCCGACCTTGCCCAGACCCACCACCCACCAGTGCAAGAAGACTGCGCCCCTGGTGGGCCTGGGGCGGGGGCAGAGGCCGGGCCCAAGCTGCAGGGGGCTCGGTCTTTCTCTGCACCCGGCTCCAACCAAAGCGCATAATGAAAGCTGACATTACATCAAACACAATAAGGAGTTTCAGTTGATGAAGATCATTCCTGAACACACAAACCCATTAAACTGAGGGGAAAAAATATCAATTCAACACACTCGCTGTGAAAAGAAAATGTGATTTGTTATCTAAAAGGGGGTTATAAACACAGCTCTGATGCTCTTTCCCTCCATAATGGAAACGGGCGGGTGCGGTGGGAGGACTGCAGATTACAACCTGGGGCCTCACTCACTCACTTCTTAGGCAAACCTTCCGCAAGGATGGGAAAGGACACAAGCGGGGGCTGGTCACTTGCAGCCCTCAGGAGCCCTGGACTCCCCTCACAGGCTGTGGCTGGGACTTGCCTGCACCTGAGTCAACACTAGGCACCTCAGCGTTCACTAGGGCCACCTCTCCAGCTGCTCCAGGGGCTCCGCTTCTCTATTCTGCCGTTTCACAGTCTTAGTGGAACATCAGATATTGGTGGCGTCAAGGACATAGGGGGACATGTCACCCAGGAGGATTCTTAGCCCCCTGCAGATGACAGATGAGGCTCAGGATTCTGTATGGCCTCCCTGCCCCCCAGGGCTTGATGCATGTGGGAATGACCCCTCTCGGCCTCTCCTGCCTCTAGGAGGGCGAGACCATGCCCCTTCCTTGGTAAGAAGAGCATGGATGGGCCAGGCGCGGTGGCTCAAGCGTGTAATCCCAGCACTTTGGGAGGCCGAGATGGGAGGATCACGACGTCAGGAGATTGAGACCATCCTGGCTAACACGGTGAAACCCCATCTCTACTAAAAAAATACAAAAATCTAGCCGGGCGACGTGGCGGGCGCCTGTAGTCCCAGCTACTCGGGAGGCTGAGGCAGGAGAACAGCGTGAACCCGGGAGGCGGAGCTTACAGTGAGCTGAGATCCGGCCACTGCACCCCAGCCTGGGCAACAGAGGGAGACTGTCTCAAAAAAAAAAAAAAAAAAAAAAGAAGAGCATGGATGGTGGCACACAAGGTCATACATGTGAAAACATATCATAAATACATGTGACTGCTATGCATGAAGTGGTGTGGAGCTGTGGCAGGAGGGGGCTGTCAGGGTCAGGATGGGAGGGTCCCCGAGAAGGCCTCTGTCTGCTTGGGCCAACACAGTACCTGGGTTAAGCAACAAGGAGGCAGTATTCTCTAGTGACTGAGTACAAGGGCCTTGGCAAAGAGTCCTGGCCTCAAATTCTGACCTGGACATGTGAGCTCTGGAATCCTGGGCAGTGAGTGAAGACTGAGGCTGAGCCAAAAAGGACCCAGCCTACTGGCTTGTCCCAGTGGTCCTCTGAGGAATTCCAGGGGTCACCCCCGAGGAGGCAAGGCTGCCCAGTTAAATCACGCAGCCTCCATGAGGCTTCACCTCTGGGTCTCTATTTCCCCACTCATAATATCCTCTGAGGGCGTGAAGAGAACAGGGAGCTGGGCCTCCCCAGGGGTAGGGCCAACTCTGCCCATGAGTGGAAACCTTCCGTCTTTGCAACTCCACAGCCCAGAGGAGAGGCTGAGTGTGGAAGAGTCCTGGGTGGGGTGAAACGGGTGTCCTTAATGTCTGGGGTCCACTTCCCTGACATACCCTGTGTTACCTGACATTTTAGGGGCCATTTTGCCCAACTGGGCAGGAATTGGGGGAATCACCCACTCTGAACTCACACACATGCCCTCCCATGTGGACTTGGGTACACAGATAACAGGCGAGGGGCGGGGCAGGAGGGTCCATGTGACCCTTGTGTTGGTGACATACATTCTCCTTAGCAGGAGCCAAGCCCAAGAGAGGTGTGAGGAGGGTGGGTCTCAGGGAACAAGCTGAGGAAGTGAGCACGGGGTGAGCGGAGGAAGGGCAGTTGCCATCGAGTTCAGGGCTTAGAAGGTGGCTGCCAAGGCCTGGCCAGACATGACTGTCGCCTGCCCACCAGCTGCCTGTGCAGGCCCAGGCCAGCCACCCGCTGCACCAGTGAGGACGCTTGGCCTTCCTGCCCTGGCCTAGTGCCAGCTCATCCCGGCCAAGAGGACTGTTTTCTGAGAGAGCCGTCTGTCGCTGGCTTGGCAGAGGCACGCAGGGGCCCTATGGCTGGGTCAGACCCTCAGGCCAGGAAGGCCACCTGTCCTGTCCAGCTGGCTTTTCCAGCCTGGCCCAGCCCCCACACAGCCCTCCTTTTAGTCCCTAGGCAGAGCTCCGTCCACTCCCACCATCACGTTCCCCAGGGCAGGGCTGTGTCCTTCCCTTACGCTTCCCAGGGGAGGGCTGGGCTGTCTCTTCCATTCAACTCCCAGTGCACGGCTTTGTTTCCTGTAGGCCCTGGTGTTGGCACTGAGGCCCTGCGGCCAATGGCCACTTCCCCCTCCCCTACCCATGCCCTGGCCCAGCTCCTCCCTGGTGGTGGTTTTGGTGGCACACAGTATTGGCATAGTATGGTGCTGGCACCAAGTGTGGTCTGGCAGGTGGTTCCTCTTCATCTATCCTAAGCGTTATGGGCACCAGGGCACCTGCTGCCCGCCTGTGGGGGCATGTGAGGCATTGTCTGCTAACAGGGCCATCGTTTCCCTAGTGTCCAAGGGTCTGGGTTGGCCAGGGACGAGGAAAGGGGATAGGAGTTTTACATCCAGGCATTGCCCTCTTGATCTCTTGTCCCAGCTCTGACCCTGCAGACTCCAGAATCCCCTAACCCCCAGGCTGAAGTCAGTGGAGTTGTGGGCATGTGGATGTGGGTTATACCACTGATACCATTGTCTGTTCCTCAGAGGTTTGCACCTGGACCTGCTGTGTGCTGTCAACACAGGGACGGCCACACCCGGCTGATGGTGCAGTGGATTCCAGTCTGGCCACATGAGCCAAGCATCTCCTCTGTGGCCAGAACAGTTGGGCACCATCCTCCCCATCTCAGAGGTAAGAAGACTGCTTCTGGTCACACTGTCACTGCTGTGGGCAGTGGGGGCTGATCCGAGGGTTGGGGCTAGAAAAGGGAGTTCTAGGCAGAGATCTGGAGAGAGAGGCTTTGCACTGAAGGAGGGGTAGATAAGGGCATTCCTAGGAAGAGGGCCTGAGTTTGAGGCTGGAATTGTGGCACAGGCCAGGTACCTCTCCTGAGTGCTGGGGGAACATGGCTCCTTGTCTGTCATCTCCTGAAGGTCGTTGGAAGGATGTGGTTTCAGGGGTGGGTGGTGTGCCTGCAAGGGACAAAACAGCATCCCTTCCCATCCTCAAGTCCCTGCACCCTCCCCTGGCATGGACAGCCCCTCCTGCAGCCACTGCTGCCAGCTCTCCCTGACAGCCCGAGCATAGCTGGCTGGTGTTGGGCTCTTGGACACACCATTAGCATTGATGCCTTTCAGCCTGGCAGTTGTGGCAGCAGCAGTGCTTCCTGGGAAGAACAGTGACCCAGTAGATGGGAAGGAGGGAGGTGACTACAGCCCCACCCACCCTACCTGAGACACCAGTGGGACAGGCCAGCAGGCACCCGGCGGGATGGGGCAGGGAGGGAGAGGAACAAGGCCGGGCCCAGCTGGCCCTGTGGTCAGGGCTGCCTGTGGTCACACCCACAGCTGGGGGCACCTCAGGTCAAGCCAGGGGGAGGGGAGCAGCCAGAGCCCTTTACT
The DNA here is from genome assembly GCF_000951035.1 of Colobus angolensis palliatus. Taxonomy (NCBI): domain Eukaryota; kingdom Metazoa; phylum Chordata; class Mammalia; order Primates; family Cercopithecidae; genus Colobus; species Colobus angolensis. The sequence continues at coordinate 1,572,482 of NW_012114932.1, read as the reverse complement.
GCCTCATCTCAGGACAGAAGTACTTAGGGCCCAAGGGCCCAAGGGCTGGTGTGGCCAGAGACGCACCCATGCCATTAGCAGCTTGGCACCCATGTAGCCTGACGTGTGCAGTGATTCCTTCACACCCCAGAGCTGAGCTCACAGGCAGCACTGGCACCAGTCAGTCCTTTGCCAAATGGAGAAACTGAAGCCCTTGCCTGGGTCCCACAGGGACTGTGAGCAAGTAGTACTGGAGTAGGAGAGAGGGAGAGAAGGGTCAGTCCTGTCTCCAAGGGAAGGGCGGTTGGTTTAGGGAGTAACTAGCTCATTCATTTGTTCACCTTAGAAAATCACCTTTCATTTCTAATCTCATGTGAACTCCCTGGGGGCAGCACCCAGCACCTGCCAGGGGTAAAGGAAGAATGCCATGGTGTGGGCAAGGTGAGGCAGCTCAGCATGGCCTGGGGGATGGGGACTGGGGAGGAGGAACAGATTTAGAGCTTGGATCATAGGCATGAGCCCCTGACACCCGATAGCCGGCTGTGAATCTCTGCCACCAACAGGTAACCTCTGGTAGGTCTATCCACTCTGTGCTTCTATTTTCTTGTCAAATAGGGACAATAACCCCACTGCTTCCTAGAGCAGATGTGCCTGGCCCAGAGCTGGAGTGAGTCAAGTCTGCCACCCCCACCCTGCCCCTCCCTGTGTTTAGCACAAGACTACTAGGAGGCACGGCCCAGACACCCGAGCAGCTGTGGAGGACACAGGAGCCCTGCCAACTAGTCTGGTTCTCAAGGGTTACATCATCCTTGGCACTGGGGCTTCCTTGAATCCAGGAAGAGCCCTGCCTCCATCTGATGCTGGCTGGTGGGCAGGTATATCTAGCTCCAGGCAAAATCAAATACAGCAAGGAACTGGCGAGGGCAACTCAGGCCTAGGCTGGGATGGGTGAAGCTCCCCTTCACTCCCCCATGCACTAGGCCCTCTGCACTCAGCTTCTTGCATCTCTGCTCCAAGAACTGAGCCTGAGCTCCTTCTGAGGTGGAAGGAGAGGCTTTTGTGACCATGGCAGCCCAGTCCCCTGAGCCCAGCCTGAGGGCCTCCTGGGTGGACAGGTTGCTGTTCAGGGAAGTCAGGGAAGGGAAGTCGGGGAAGGGTATCCGGTCCCCTTTTCCCAGCATCTCCTGCAGGTCACTGTATTAAAGCCTCTGACAAGTCCTGAAGTCCAAAGGCTTCTGACCCAGGGTCTCTCCAAGAATCTGAACACCTTATCTGGGGAACACAGGGAACACCACTTTCAAGCAGCCTTCCCACTCACGGGTGACTCCACAGCTCCTCTGGAGTGAATGTGGACTCATATCTCACTGTATGCCCAGCAGTGAGGGGCACCTGGAGTAGCTGCTGAATGTTGGACACAGACTTCTGGCTCTGCTCCACAGACCCCTCCGTGTCCCTCATGTCTGGGTAGCTCCCATCCCCCCAGCATTCACACCCACCCACGGAGGGGCATGCCCTGAGTGCTGGGCAGGGTGCTGGGGTTCCTACCTTGATGTTGTCCTGCCAGCGGTGTGCTTTCTGGAAGTTCTCGGCAGCATCAGCCAGTCTCTGAGAGACAGAGCACAGGGAGGTTAGAGGCTGAGGAAGGCAGCCTGCCCTATGCCCACCCCAAAGCCTCTCCATCCCCAGCACTCCCTGGGGCCAGGCTGGAGCAGGGACTCCCTTCCCCTCATCTTATGAGACCCTCAGAGATTCTCTGCCCCAGATACTCCCCAGCTTGCTGTGTGGGCACCTCCTTGACCACAGCTGGGTCCATGCAGGAAAGGTGAAGCCTGTGCAGTGACCCCAGTGGCATCTCCATGGGACTCCTTGTACTAAGCCAAGCCCCAGTGCCACTCTCTATCCCCCACACACTTGTATCACCCCAGTGCCAAGAGGAAGCTCCTCTGGAGCCAAGGTTGAGCTGCAAGTTAGAGAGTGCTTCGCCTTGCCCTGCCCTTCTGCCAGCTACCCAGAGCCCCACAGGAGGGGCCCACAGCCCTCTCTGCCCACCCAGGCCCATGGTCCCTCTCCCAGAGTTCCTGAGCCCCTTCCCACAGGGCTCCCAAGCCCCCTGTCCATAAGAGCCTCTCCTGTTCTTTGGGGCTGGTTCCAGTGGCCTCTTGCAACAAAGCCCCTGTGCCTGAGAGCAGAATGTCCCTCAGGGCATAGCTGTGTGCCCGTCCATCCCACACCTGCCACTGGGCACGCTGGGTGCCAGACTGCGCTGACTGGTGGAGGTGTGACAGGCCTGGTCCTGCCTCTCACAGCTCACAGGCACAACCTCACAGAACCACCATGGCAGAAGAGGTTGAGGGGCAGGAGGCACAGTGCTGTGGGGGCTAGGGACCTCAGGGAAGGCTTGCTGGAGAAGGCACTGGGGCCTGGCCACCCTCTGGGCCTAAGCCCGGGTCACCCAGACATTCTTATTAGGTACTTTCTTTTCTTTTTTTTTTTTTTGAGATGGAGGCTAGCTCTGTCGCCTGGGCTGGAGTGCAGTGGCCGGATCTCAGCTCACTGCAAGCTCCGCCTCCCGGGTTTACGCCATTCTCTGGCCTCAGCCTCCCGAGTGGCTGGGACTACAGGCGCCTGCCACCTCGCCAGGCTCGTTTTTTGTATTTTTTTAGTAGAGATGGGGTTTCACCGTATTAGCCAGGATGGTCTCGATCTCCTGACCTCGTGATCCGCCCATCTCGGCCTCCCAAAATGCTGGGATTACAGGCTTGAGCCACCGTGCCCGGCCGTTAGGTACTTTCTAAGGATCCCGCCTCTACAGGAAACTTTGGGGCTCCCAAGGATGGAACTGAGTCTGGCCCTGGGGGCCTTCTGCAGAGCTGAAAGCAGTGGTGTCCTGTCAATCATAATGACAACCATCACTATCAACTGGCCACCTACTGCACACCGAACCCTCTCCTGGCCAGTGACTCGTGTGCTGTGCACCTTGTACCATTCACAGTGTGCCTGGCATGGGGCCATTGTGGCCCTCCTCAGATGAGGATGGCCAGGCACAGAGACAGTGAGCAGCCTGCCCAAGGTCACAAGGTGAGTCTGGCTCAGGCTGGGCCCTGGAGCCCAGCCCTCACCATTGCATTTGTCTTGCTCTATCCATGACCGAGATCCAAGGACCAGCCTCTGTTGGGCCCACCATGCCCACTGAGGCACGTGGCTCTGGTCTCTCACCCCATCCCACCCTGTCCCACGGTGAAGCAGGCGTGTCCCATCTCTAGGCCTACAGCCTTACTCAGAAGGTCCTGCCCCTTGGTATTCAGGACACCTCACCCCCATCCTTGAGTCCAGGCCTGATATGACATGTGGGCCCTGGAGGGGACGTCCTCCTAAAGCCTGTCAGTTGCCCATTAGGGGGAAGTGGGAGTCAGGTCATGGAGGCCGGTGTTTCCTCCTCTGAAGCATGGACTAGCAGGGCAGGGAGCAAGGTGGGGCCTCCTGTGGAGCTGTGGCCTCTGCTCTCCTGGGCCAGGGTGTCACACCCCCATAGTTAGAGTGGCTGTCCAGGGCCATCCCCAGTCCCATTGGGCTGGCTCCCCCTCCTCAGGCCAAGGACACTGAATGGTGGGGAGGCTATGAGGCTGGGGTCCCGGGAGCAGGGAGAGAAAGTGCCTCTTGGGGTCAAACTCTCTCACCCCACAGAGCTTGGCCCTCCTGGCCTCTGCTTCCCTCTCCTTTGTAGGCTCAGTCCTCTGTCCCCCACCACCCTTAATTGCAGGGCCTGCTTGGCTGGGACCCACACCCTCCTCTCTCCCCAGCCCAGCCTCACATTCCTAGGGTTTTGGGGGCCCCAGGTCTCTCTACTCCGTGACGCCTCCCATGTCTTGCCTCCAATCCTGGCCCTCCTGAGCTCCTGGACACTTCCCTGGAGTGACCCTCAGACCCACCTGAGCTCAGAGTGCCCCTCTGGGGCAGGCCACCCACCCTGGCCCCTCTGCCTCCTCCATTCCACCCCTGGCATCCCTCATACCACCTCCTGTGCACCCCCAGCTCAGCCTCCGTCCTGCCTGGAACCTGGGTCCTCTCATCCTCGTCACCTATTCTCCACACAACACCTGGAGCCTTTTCTCCAAATGTAGATCTGGTCACGTCACCATCCCCTGTCCTGAAACCCTTCAGTGGCTCCCACTTCTCTGCACGTAAAAGGCACAACCTTCTCGAGGTCCTGTAGGGCCCACCTGACTCCTCTTCTTGCTTTTCTATCCTGGAGCCTCCTCTTGGCCTAAACCACAAATGCGCACCCACTGATCCCAAACCCAGGGATGGATGAGGTCCCCAATTCATAAGCCTGCAGTTCCCTTGTATAGAGGGCATTACTGTGTGACTTGTACAGTTCACAACACTTGTCACCAGTGTTAGTCAAGCAACTGCAGTACAGCAGGTGCTGGGCTCAGTACTTGGTCTGGAGGCTGTGTAAAGCCTGACGAGCAGTGCGTGGGTCGAGCCTTTGTCATCACTGTGCCCCTCCTTCCTTATCTGGTGACCACTACCTTCCCAGGGACGCCAAATCTTCCTCAGAGTGGGGCTCTGCTGAGGCCCCTGTCCTTCCCTGGGGTTGAGACTGGGGCAGAATGGGGGAAGCAGATGCAGTCTCTTGCCACAGAAAAGCCAAAGGGTCGATGGGGCTGCAGATGCCACACTGACACTAGTGGGAGTCTCCAGGCTGGGCCATGACCCTGAGGAACTGTGCTCTCCTGCCCCTGCCTCTACTCCTGGCCAGGGGGTGCCAGCTCCTTCACCCTCTGAGGGCTCAGCTCTGACCCTGAACCCTTTGGGCCCCAAAACATGGGGCTACAGGCCCCTCTGGCTCCAGAGCCTAGCAGACAGGGCAAGGGAGATCCAGAGAGGGAGGCCCCAACCCCCAGCCTCCTTGAGCTCATGGAATCCCATGGGCTCAAAGGCCTGGGTCAGCTCACTGACTCGTGAATAACAGAGTCGTAATAGCCACAGCAAAAGGATTACTTTTAATCCTCAGTAACGATCAAGCCATTATTATTTTTTCGGTGTTACAGATCAATCAGTCCATCCCTAGGCACTGGACGTGTGGAAATTGCTAAACAGGCAGGCCCAGTGGTGGGGGGAGGAAGGGCCGAGGCAGCTGGTGGGTGCAGTGGAGTGGGCAGGCTTCGGCCACGAGGTTCCATCAGGCCTGAGGATGAGAGGACTGGGACCACCACTGGGGTGCATGAGGGGCCCTGAGCAGAGATCAGAGCCTGGACCCTGGAGTCCCCGAGCCCTGGCCCGGGTTCAAAGTTTGACTTTCTAGGAGCAGGGTCTTCACCACTCTGGTCCTCAACATCCTGCCTATAAACTGGACATAGTAACTGCACCCACTCAGGCTGGCTAGGCTCTTGGCAGCCCCCTTCCTCCAACCCTCAGCAGCTGCACATAGGCAGCCAGTCCCCTGAGGTTTCTCTTGCTGGCTCTTGCTGGGCCCTCCTGCTATCTGTTCTTTCTGCCTGGTTAGCCCTATCAGACTGTGTTACCTCCCCTGGAAATTTCCTTTTGCCTTTAACCAGCACTCTGGACAAGGTGGGCTTCCCTCCCCTCTGCCAAGCAGGACATGTCCTAAGGCAGGGATCTCCAAGCTTAGCTCCAACTGCCTGGCCCAGGCTGAGCACCCAGACCTTGGGCTCCTGTCCCCATAGAGCTGACAACAGTCAGGCCTGCTGAGGGCTGGCAGGGAGACCGTGCCCACCCTGCCCCACCCTTGGAGGTTCATCCCTCCTAGCACTTCCCTTCCACCTCTCCCTGGTCCTCCTGATGGTTTGGGGACAGGCTGGAAGCAGCAAGAAACTGAGGCCCAGAGGCGAGGGAAGAACGTATTAGGATACCACGCAGGGCAGGGACAGGGTGCCTGCCTGTCTCTGGAGTGCCTGCCTGTCTTGGGGAGATGCACTCCATTCCTAGCCCTGACCCCAAGTGCCTGTCCCCCTGGGAGCGATTCCTTGCTTGGGCTCTGGGTTCTGCTCCTGGAGCTGACTGCAGTCTCTGGTTGCCCTGCTACCAGGCCCTGCACATGCTGCTCCCTCCCAGGCCACTCCTGCCCAGACTCCTCTAGCTGCATCCACTTCCTGACCCTGACGCTCAGCGAACCCTCTCCCATGTCTGCTTTCCCCTTGAGCACTGGGTTTGGTGGGTAAGTGTCTAGTGGCTGTCGAGTTTATGGTAACTTGGCCCTGGGCATACAGTAGGTGCACAATGAATGTCTGCTAAATGAAGATTGAGGTGTCTCTGGACCTGTGTAGAGGCCTGGGCTTGAGTCTGGCTTTGCCCAGCCAGTTGTGTGACCCCGGGTGTGTGGTTTAACCTCTCTGAGTCTATTTTCTTCAGCACATCCTGGGGGATAATGGCTGCCTATGGCAATGTAGCTATGAAGTCACTGATGGTGCCTTGTCTGGCCCGTGACGTCCCCATCATGACCAGGGTATTGGAGGGAACCTCAGTGGGACTGCTGAGTGGGGATGCTCACAGCCAAGTCCATCACGGTAACAGCAGGCATTTCAGAGGCAATTATCAGAGAGTTTCACTTAATCAATTTCCCTCAGCTCTGGGAACCGTTCTTACAGGAAAAGGCAAGAAAGAAGAGGACTGGTCGTGCACTGGGCTGGGGACAATACTCCCCTGGGGAGCAGCCCCTGCACAGATCCCTGCAAATCTCGCTACGTTAAATAGCTTTCAATTGCAGTGGGAGCTGAGACAGTCAAGAACCTGAGATCAGGGACCTGGGGCCAGGATGGGCACCCCTCAGAGGCCAAGACCTGGGATAGGAAGGCCCCCTGCATGCCAGGAGGGGACGGCCTTGGGTGATGGGGGGCTGGGGCTCTTGGGTGCTCTCACCCTCTTAGAGGGCCTGCTCACCCCCACCCCCAGGCTAGGTGCTCCCCACTTTTCCTTGGCCTACTCTCCTCACCAGCCCTCACCTGGGAGTCCCTCCGTGCCCAGTGCTGGTGGCTCAGAAGGGTCTGAGGAGCAACTGCCCATCAAATAGGACTTTTTCTGCACAGCCCAGAGGGAAATGCTGGAAGAGTTCTTTGGTCTTAATTAGTTATGGTTACTCCCACTTCCTACAGGATATGAGAGGCTTAGAAGAAAAGGCCCTGAACCCATGGGTGCAGGATGTTGAGATCTAGGGCAGTGAGGGCTGAGCCAGGCAGAAGCCATGATGGAGTGTGGGCTGCGGGGTGGAGGCTGGGGGTAGTATGCCCTGAGAATGCTGCCGAGGGCTGCAAGGAAGGTAGCAACGACAAGGTATCACTAGGTGTGGTCCAGTGCCTACCCTGGGTGAGGGCTTCACTGCTGCCTCCCCAGCAAGACTCACGAGAAGTAGATTCTCCTTCTCCCCTCCTTTTACAGCTGAGGGAATTGAGGCTCAAAGTATTAGTGTAGCTGCCCCAGACCCCTAGGGAGGAAGAGGGGGCATCAAACCCAGGTTTGCCTGACGGTAAAGTCCAGCAGTGTTGGACAGTGACTGTCCCAGGGAAGGACCATCCCTGGCCAGGTGGGGCCTAGCTGGTTGGGCTCAGGTCCGTCCTGCCACCCCTCAGAGTGGTCCCTTTGCCCTTCTCCTAGGAGAGGGGATCAGTAACTGGCCTTCTAGCTGTTCCTCTGAGTTGCCCCCACAAGCCTTGGTATCACTGGGTCCAGGCCACGGGAGGGGGCAAGTACCAGGATGCCCAGCAGCCCCTGCCTAGCCCAGCACTGGTCCCACTGCCACCCATCTTCCCTCCCCACCTGTGGGTCCTGCGTTAGCTGTGTATTGTGCACAGAAAGATACTAAATACAGATTTCCAATTTCCAGAGCTGTTATGGTCTAATGAGTAAATAATATACATATTTAAAACTGTCTAAAAACATATCTGCATAATTAAAATATCTGCATAATAATGAAGCAAGATGCAGCTCTGCAGGAGGGAGCTGAAGCCCCAGGGCTGACAGTAGGGGCAGAAGTGCAGGTGGGGTCAGGGGGCCCTGGCTCTGTGGGCCTCTGCTGCTGCTGCTCCAGCCTTGAGCAGACGTTTGTTCATCCACCTCCTGCTCCAAGCAGGTGCGTCCACAGTCAGGGACCAGGAGAATCGCCACTTGGCCCTGTCCTGGCACCACTCGTGGTCTGAGGGAGGCTTTGTGTGGACAGACAATGCCTGCTACGTGCATGATGGCCGCCTCAGCGACTTTGTGGCCCTCACACGATGTGCTCAGAGCTTTATGGACACAATCTCACTTACTACAACCTTCTGAGGGCAGGTCTTGCCCCGACCCCACATTTTGCTGGGTTCTGAGGGATGAAGAGAAATGCAGCAGGATCGGCAGCGAGGGTCAAGCAGGATCCGTGACTTATGCGCTGAGGGTGATGGAGACACGCCAGTGGCTGTGCTTTCCTGTCGGGTGTACTGCTGACATGCGTGCCTCCTGGGACAGGACAGGCACCCAACCTTACCCATCCCTCAAGGCCCCTTCCTTCGCCCCTTGGCTGCATCTATGCTGGACACACTTGGCTCCTGTCCCTTCTGTATTTTTTCCTTAAACATTTTGTTATAGTTTTTATTAATTAATTATTACAAGACAAGTTCTCTCTATGTTGCCCAGGCTGGTCTCGAACTCCTGACCTCAAGTGATCCTCCTGCCTCTGCCTCCCAAAGTGCTGGGATTACAGGCATGAGCCACCACGCCCAGCCCATGACACATCTTAAGGTTCAAACCTACTCTTTTTGTATTAACCATGTTTACAACTTAAAGATAAAATGACCACCAGAGCAATAAAAAACACTCAAACCCCAGACCACAATTCCAGCAAACAGAAGCCTGCAAAGAAAATAAACATTTCTGGCACAGAGGGTGCCTCAGGGGAAGGCTGGCATGGGAGGCCATTGCCGCTATTGGCAGCAACAGGCTCCCTGACCTTTTCCCTCACAGGACTCATGCATCTTCTGTGAGTTGATAAAAAAAATTAGTAAAATGGATTTTTATTTATTTATTTTAAAAAGGTCAGAATCCATGTAACAGGGAAAAACCCATTCGAGTTGTGGTCTCCCTCTGCAGCAGGACGGCCGCCACTCCACCCGGGCCCAGGCCTGCCGGCTCCCTGTGGGCGCCATGAGCTTGATAATCAGTGCCTGCACCCTCTCAGTCCAGCCTGGAAGGGGCAGGCTGTGCTTCAATTTCCTAGGAAAAATATGAAGAAATGAGGGGTGACCTGTGATGGAGACGCAGAGGGAACGACTGTGACCAGCCAGGGTGGGGTGGTATCCCAGAGGCTGGAATTTCAGGTCAGAGAGAATTTCCCAGAACATCCTGGGCTCCCAAGGATCCTTGCTATGTTGTATTTTGCCAAGAGAGGACACTTTAAAAAACTCCCACTCTCTCTCATTACTGTTACGTTACCAAAAAGTGAACATTTTATTTTTATTTTTTATTTTTTTTTGAGATGGAGTCTTGCTCTGTTGCCCAGGCTGGAGTGCAGTGGTGCGATCTCAGCTCAATGCAACCTCTGCCTCCCGAGTTCAAGCGATTCTCCTGCCTCAGCCTTCTGAGTAGCTGGGACTATAGGTGCCCACCACATTTGGCTAATTTTTGTATTTTTAGTTTCACCATGCTAAAACAGGGTTTAACCATGTTGCCCAGGCTGGTCTTGAACTCCTGACCTCAGGTCATCTGCCTGCCTTGGCCTCCCAAAGTGCTGGGATTACAGGTGTGAGCCACTGCACCCGGCCAAAGTGGGCATTTTAATATCAAGAGGAGGAAGGCCATGAGCTCTGAGATCCCTTCCCAAGGAAGTAAAGGAAGTGGCACTCACAGGTGGTAACAGGTATTCCACTGGCTTTCATTGCTTTTTTGCTTTAAACTGGAACCACAATCGATACAGAAAGAGAAGGTCGGATATGTCCTGGGACAAAAGACAAATGTGTCCAGTGTGAACAGGCAGGGGGTGAGGAAAGGGGCCTCTGTGGCTGGGCTGAGCATTTGCAGAAACCATCTTGAATTTACAAGCCAGTTTTCTGGAACTGGGCGTGAAACCCATCCTCTGGAGATTTCAACTCTGCAGCAGCAGGCTGAGTCAGGAGGAGGTGTGGGAGGACCTGGACAGCCGCATGCTGGAAGCTGCAGGAAAGGTCTGGCCTCAGGGCTGCAGGTCTCTGCCTTACCCAGTCCCCTGGTAAGCTCACAGGTCTCCTGTTGAGCACTTGCAAGAGGTGCCCCAATAAGAAATAAACCAATACATGCAACAAACTGCTTCAGGTCCACATTTGGACTGTGGCTTCAGAGCCCAGCCGTATGGAGGCACCTCACCCCCCAAGGAACCCAGAGCTGAAGGCTACTCCAGGCTGCTGGGGCTCTTTCCAAGATACTGCCCCGCTCAGCCCCATCCCACAAGGGCTCAAACGGGTAGGAATCCACTGACCTAGCTGGCACCCCTCCTTAAACCCCAGCATGAAACTTATGCATCTTCACAGGTCAGTCAGTCCCTGGCAACTCAGGTGGAATTTCTCAGAATTTTGCCAGTTTTGTGTCAGTTTTCCTCCCTTTAAATTATGATCCATAATTCATCAACATTTCTCTCATTCTTAGAAAAAACCATGCAGATAGCACTGGGTGAGGGTACCATACAGAGGCCATCGGCCACTCTAGGCAGGGGAGCAGGGACACATCCTTATCTCAGTGCTCTCTGGAGCATGGTGCTGCATCCTGTCCCCTCATCAGGCCCCATTCTAGAAATGTGTGTGGGCACGGGGGTGGGTGTTGAGTGTGACAGTGCCCTCCTTCCTTGTTCTGCCACAGAGGCCAAGGTACCCAAGTTCCTGGGGCTTGGCAATTGACCCACCACATAATTTGGGGAGCACTGCCCTCACCGCTCTGTACCTTCATCTCTTACCTATAACAGGGAGGGAACAAAACCCTGCCTGGGCCCCTCCCAGGGCTGCGAGGACGTGGATGGAGAGCAGGGCATAGACAGGGAACAGGATGGGGACTCACTTTGGAAACTGAAGACAACTCCAGGTTCTGGGCTGCACCTTCCTTTACCTCACTCCAGGGGCCTCCTGACTGGTTCCCTCTCCCCCAAACTCAGCTTCTCTCTTGGGCCTTCTGAACTTGGCCTGACCTGTTTTCTTCTGCAGCTTGTGCCAATGGGCTGCCCTTCTCCTCAACACCAACTTCGCCGAAGGTTTTGTTCATTACCCCACTGCAGCCCTGCTTGGCTTCCAGCCCTACTCCCGAGACCCCCCTCCTTGCCTCCCTGACCAGACCTCTCCTGAGCCCCACAACCCATCTTCAAACTCTCAGCCCAAGCTGGTTGGCATGAACTCATCTGCCCGGGCCCCCATACCTTCAGGTCTCCCCAACAAGTTCTGTGACCTGTCCGTGTTTCCTGGATGCCTGGACCACTACTCCTTTTCTAACACTATCCTTTATCAGGCCCTGACAACCTCATCTCTCTTCCAACACACTGATCTTGAACTTTGCCTTCCTGCTATGCTGCAGTTCCAAAGCCTTGTTTGTGCTGCATCCCAAGCCTGGAGTGCCTTTTCTCATCCCCTCCTCTGGCCGGCTACTCCTCATCCTGTAGGAGTCACTGCTCTTCTGCCTCCTCCATGAATCCTGGTGCCCTGTAGGGCTGGGTTCCCAGAATTGCCCTGGGGTTTCCATCACTGCATGTACCTGACTCCCTCTCAGATGTGGCCCCTCAAAGGCAGGGACTTTATTCATGGATCTGTGTGGCCCCAGTGCTGGGCAAGCCAGCTCAGTGAGGAAGTGCTAAGTGACCTCGGGCTCCCATCACAGTCAAGAGGTCAGGGGGTGGATCAGGAGGTGCCCTTGGGGATCTGCTGGTTTGGAGGCCCTGGGTCTCCTTGGGATAGAGATGGTAGAAACCAGGTCAGAAATGGTGCTGATGACAGAGAATAGGGATCCAAGATGGCGTTGGGGTGAAGGTGTGAGCGGGGTGAGGCTGAGTCTAAGTACAGGCCTCACTGTGTGCTCCATGAAGAGGCATCCGAGGGGCAGCCTCTGGGGTCTGAACTGCTGATGCCTGCTCTCCAGGACCACAACCCCACTCTAGACCTTGTGAAAATGTTACCCATTAGCCCTACTCAGCTGCTGCCAAGTCAGTAATAACATGGTTATTAGCAGAAGCCCCCATGGCTCTGCTGGAATGCAAGGCAGAGGGTGGTAGACAGGAGTGCCTGAATCCCCAGGGAGCTCAGCACCCCTGCCCTGGTGCCCGATCAGTGCATTCTCCTGACATGCCCTAACATCCTCCTCTAAGAAGGCTTCTCAGATGCCTCTATGCTCCGCTGTGGCTCAGGGGCAGGACACAGGAGGGTGATGGTTCCCATGGGAAGAAGTTGATGTGACCCTCCTTCCTTCCTGTCAACTCATGTTTACTGAGCACCTACTGTGTGCAGTAAACTGGCCTGAGGAGGTTAGTGAGCATTACAGACACAACCCTGCTCTTACATGGGGTGCCAGCAGTAAGTTCTTCTTTATATCTCACCTAACTTCTTCCCACTGCAAGTCAGTCCCACTGTCTTGAGCAGAGAACTTGCTAGAGGCCTCTATAGGAAGAGCTGCCTGGGATGGCCCCATCACTGGAAGAATTTAGGGTGCTAGGAAGCTGCCCTGCATGGGAACGTATTCCCACCTGAAAGCTAAGAGTGAGACCCCACCCCAGCTAGAACAGGAGAGTCTGAGTCCCAGCCCAGCCTCCAAGCTCCCTTCCCACGATGTTATTTTTATACTTTTTCCTAAAACACAGCCTGAGCGGGCCCTTTTCGGCTCTATTAACATTAGGAATCTAATCAGTAATCAGGCAGCTCATAATTTTCTGATTAGCTTTGATTAGGCCCAACCTCAGGAGAAGGAGTGGGACAGTGAAGAGGGAGGTGGGGACAAAAGGGCCCTGAAATGTGCGGGAGGGGGCACTGGTTGGGCTAGGGGGAGGGCAGTGGAGAAGAGCCCCTAGCCCCATTGTTGCCTGTTTTGGGGAAGGGACGTGGAATGGAGTCGTGGGTTGCGCCGGGTCAAATGGGTTGCACGGTCAGAGAGCAAGGGCAGCGGAGCGGCGTCGGGAGGGCGGAGCCCAGCCCACTTAGGCAGCAGGAACACCAGAGCAGGTTGGCCCAAGACTTTCAGCACCATGGACAGAGGCAGGGAGGCGGGTCAGGGCTGGGTTTGGGCAACCACCTGGGTGTTACCTTGCCCAGGCCCCCTGGGTGGCACTCGAAGAATAATCCCAGGCATAACCTTGAGTAACGGTGACAGTGACAGAAGGACAGGCCTGCCCAGTGGGCTGCAATATGTGACCTCGGATATGGAGAACTGGCCCTGGCCACTTACTAAACACACCACAGGCAGAGCCTGCCTTGACGATCATCCCTTCAAGGTGAAGACAATGAGGTCAGGGGCCCACTGGCCCCCCCGTACAAAGGGGGAGCTGAGGCCTGGAGGGACTGTCAGGCCACTGTACCATTAGGGACAGAGCCTGGACCCGTACTGAGGCATCCCAGGCCAGGGCCAGATATCTCTCCTGTCTAAGTCCTGTTTGTGGCTTTTGCATCACATACTCAGATGGAGCCATGGTGCTGGCCAAACCAGACCTCCTAGGCCTGCCACTCGTGGGCTCTGACCCCTGCTCGGACCCTGTTCCTGGCAACCATGAGGACTCTCCAATCCCCACCCTCTATCAGTTGCCCTTCCCCACAGATTCAGACTTCTTGTAGCCACATCCTGAAGCCCTATTCAGGTCAGAGTCAGAGTGGCTCTGCCCCTGCTCCTGGTCTGGGATCACAGGTCATCGCCCTTTGTCGGATGCAGCCATCCAGGTGACCGCTGATGAAATACACGAACCTGTTGGAGAAGACATGCACAGCTAATGCCATGCAAATTGGCACAGAGGCAATCAGCCTGACTCTAAAAGCTGCCCCACTGGCCGCAGGCTGGCTCATTGTCTTTTCTGTCAATTTGCATCTCATTACCCAGAAGGCTGTGCTCACTGGAGGTTAAAAGAAAAAAGCACCAAGCAAGCCCCACTGTGTCCTGCCTCCAGCGAGGGCACAGCCCATGAGTGGGACGGGGCTGCCTGGAGGACTGCCCCTTAGAGGTACACTCCACAGGGAGCCCCCATCAGCCCTATCACCCCCAACACCCACCATCAACATTATCCCTGCACCACCAGAATGCTACTCCATTCACTATCATCCCCATCATCACTGTTGTTCCCACCGCTTAACCAGCACCAGTGTCCCCATGTTCACTGCCAATATTATTCCATCATCGTCAATGTTACTCCCATCACTGTCAGCTCCCCATCACTACCTTCATATCCATCATCATAGTCATCACTTCCATCATCACTATCATCATCTACCACCATCAACTCCACTTCCAACATCACCTCCATCACTACCTTTACCACCACTGTCACCACTACCACCATCACCCCACTGTGGTCACCTCTGCTAGCGCTCACATCTCCTCGTAATCACCACTACCATTACTGTCCTCACTGCCACCTGCACCATCACCTCTGCATCCCTGAGAAGAGTCTGATGAAGAGACAGAGACAACTCATTCTTCACCTTTCTTTGCCCATCGCCCTCCAGCATCATCAGAGGGTTGGGGAACTTGTAAACAAATGACTCAGTGACCAGAGAGCTCATAATCAACCTGGATATTGGTGCTTGTATCTAGGTACCTCAGGAGGAAAGCCCTCAAGGCCTGGAGGTGAAATGGGTGCTTGTCCGCTTTACCAGGGCCACTGAAGAGACTGGGGCTTAGCTTACTCTCCTGGTTCTAGCAGGACCTGGGGCTGGGCAGACAGTGATCAGCAGCCACAGTACCCCGTGGGGCAGAGCCAGGAGCTGCATGTGTAATGCACAGAATTGATGCCATTCTCTGAATCCTGATAACCTCCTCTCTAACATGGGGCTTCTACTAGTCCCAGCCTCATAAGACTGTGAGGATGAAGGCAGACATGAGAGGAGAACAGTGAGTATATCCAGGGCTGTTTCAAAGGGCACATACACCCTATGGGAGAGGAGTATGGTTAGGCTAAGACAGGTGGGCTTTGGGAAAGGGAGCACTAGACAAAACTTGAAGGGCAAGGTCAGACGAAGGGGATAGGGGAAGTAACGCCCAGAGGGCTAAGATGTGGGGGTGGGAAGGAGGGTAGTGAAGGCCAGGGGAGCTGATGTGGGCCTTCGATTCTCCTGGGCCTCCCTGGACTCAGGGATTGGTGCAGTAGGTGTTTGTGTTTACGTGGCCGGGCCTCTTCATTTCATTATCTGCACCTTGCTTCACACACATGCTCCCACGAAGCCCCAAGAAGCCCAATCATTATTCCCATTCCCCCAACGAGGTCACCAAGGCTCAGAGAGGGTGACACACCCACCCAAGACTGCACAGTGGTCAAATGGCAGAGCTCAAACTGAATGCAGCTTTGTGCATGCCAGGGATGGGCTCTGACCACTCCCTGTGTCCCTGGTCAGCAAGGCAAGATATGAGGCTAGACCAAGACAAAGCCAGGGCTCCCTGCACAGGTCATCCAGAAGAGTGGGAGCAGGAGCCAGACTCTTCCGGCTAGGCTGTCACTCTGCTGGATGTGGATGCTTGAGGCCCCACCCTGTCGCTGCCCACCAGCTTTGGGGCACAAAGCCAGGCACTGGCTGGCCCGGGGGCGATGCTGAGGGCCCAGGCAGAGGTGACAGGCAGACAAGGGCTGGGGGTGGTGGGCGGGGTGGGCACAGCCTGGCTGCCAGGTGGAAACGCCCAGGGTAAGAGCTACTCTGAATACTGGCTGCATCCTGCTGCTGCAATCAGCCTCGACACTTGGTTATTATGAGGAGTAAAGGCGGCTGGTGGGACAGCTGGAGCCGTGGTGACAACATTTAAGGCGTTTGTCAGAGCCATGGGACACGGACTGCCAGGCGCTAATGGCTTCTGCTTGCTGCTGCCAAGTGAGAGGAGGGCGGGCCAGCGGAGGTGGCTTTGCTCCTGCCTGGGCCCGGGCCCACCACACACTGCACAGCCGCTCTACGACAGGTAGGGCCCACCTGGGCCTCACAGATGCCTAGCAACGGCCACAGAGCCATGGCACCAGCTGGAGAGGGCGGGGCAGCGGTCATATACACGTGCCTGCAATATTTGGGGCATCATTGCTGCCTCTCCCTTCATTCAGGCTGTAGTCTCTCTCCCCTGGGATAACGGTCTGTTATCTACCACGCCATCTCCCGGGAAACGGACCCCTGAATCCCAGCTGGCTTAGCCCCCAACCTCCTCAGCCCTTTGGGCTGGACTTTCTGAGGAAGAGACCCTTCTAGTGACGAATCCACACTGGATTCAGATCTACCCTGACTGAGTGATTTTAGCTTTCCTGGCCTCAGTTTTTCTCCCTGCAAAATGGGAAAATGACACCACCCACCCAGGCAGACTGGCCACATTAATGATAAAACAGAGGAATGCTGAAGTGCTGGCCACATGGAGGCCAACAGCACTTGGGCTCATGAGGAAGGGTTGGAGGTAGAGTCAGACAACACCCGAGAAGTGGCGTGTGGACCCTGGGGGCTGCCTGAGGGCGGATGCAGCCTGGAGGAGGAAGCAGAGCAAGCTGGAGGGAAGGGGCAGGGGTTTTCCAGGGAGAGGAGCCCCATGGCTGGTTGATCAAGTAGGGCTTTGAACAAAAAGTACTCCTGAAATATAAGGGTTGGCAAGGAATTCCTGCACCTGCAGAGCTCCTATAGGACCCAGCACCAGCACTGCCTGTGCTGCACATGGAGCTGTCATCATGGGCGATGCCACTGAGCACTTGCTGTGGCCAGCATCACTCATTAATCCCTACAGCAGCCCCTGCAAAGCAGGTCCCATTTCTACACCATTTTGCAGATGAGGAAACTGAGTTCAGAGGTGGTTCCTCAGCTTGTCTGTGGCCACGGCTCTCTGAGGGCAGGGTGGAAGGTTGAACCTGGGCTATGTCATCAAGTCCCCCTCCTCTACTTGCCGATTAGCCCAGGAGACACCCTGAGCTCTCTCTGAGGAGGAAGTGGGCCTCTGGCTGGCTGTGGATCAGAGAGCATGGAGTGGGAGACACTGTGTGGCTGGGGAGGGACCCAGCAGGCACGAGGAGACCTGAGCGGGTCTGAGCTCTGCCTCAGATTCCCTCCACGATCTCAGGGCACTTATATTCTCATGTGACCTTGGAGTTCTTGCTACTTTCCCTAGGGCCCAGACTGAGGCCAGAGGAGGCAGGAGGGGTCCTTGAAGAAGGTAGGGAGTTGTGTACACTCTCCAAGGCCACCCAGGGAGCTCTGGCCCCCAAGAGCCCTCTTCTACTTGTGGTTAGCCTGCTGCCAGGCTCAGGTCAAGCCAGCATGGCATCAGTGCTGGGGACACTGCAGTGGGTCAGTGTTGAGCCCAGTGACCCTTTGGGGGTGACTGTGCTTGGCCCTGCCTAGATCAAAGACTGTTGTCTGGAAAAAGGGCTGGGAAGGGCAGAAACTCTGGGACAGGACCATCCCCCCAGAAGGCTGGGCAGACCCCAGGGACCACTCCTGCATAGAAAGGCTAATAGAAGTTCTGCTGTGAGCCATCCTCACTCATTCTCACAGGTGAAGAAACCGAGGCTCTGCAGGAGGGGGATCCCCTAGTTTGAGCAGTAGGCAGTGAGGCTAAGCATGGAGCATGCTCACCACCTTGGGGTTGGTGTCCCTTACCCAAACCCACAGACCTGGGTATTCCATGGGGTGGGGGAGGGTGTTGTCTTTGTGCCCCAGAGTCAGCCCAGCCTCAGCCCACACAAGGTATGCAAGGCCTCTGGGCAACCTGATTCCCAGCCCACTGCTCTGCCTGGCCCAGGTCTGCCAGCCCACCCCTGGGTTGAGCTCTTTCCAGCACTCCGGAGTCCTATGTTGGTCTCCCGCCCCCAAGGCCACTCCGCTGCAGGACTCCTCCAAGGGAAAGGGGATAAGTGGGACCCCTGTGACTAGGCCTCTTGGGTGTCCACTGAGGGAGTTGTTCCAAACAAGGTGATGTGAGAGATCTGTGGCTTTAGTGGGTGTGGGTGAGGAGGTTTCTTCCATCTGACTTTGAGGTCAACAGCTTTGGAATCCTGCGGGTGGAGGGCCTGGAGTTAGAGAAGGAGGATGTGTGTGTGTGTGTGTGTGTGTGTGCATATGCAAACACATGTGCACATGTGCAGACATGGGAAAGCACATCCATGCTGCCAACATGTGGTCAGGCACAGGTGCATATGGTGGCTGGGTCCTCGCTTTTGGTCCACCAACAACTTTAACATCCAGAACGCCCCTCCTGAGGCACAGGCAGGGCAGGGCTGTTCCTGCTGGGACTGTGTGTGGGGTGGCTCACTGGGCTGTGGCTCTAGGACCTACAGGCTCCACCACCTGCCCACTCATGCCTGGCCAAATGGATCTTCTTGGCTATGACCTGTCTGGCCCCCACCTAGGGGACCCCTCCTCAAATGTGCCCTTAATTTGTTCATTGCTTCACTTCCCTCCCAGCCCTCACACCAGCCTGTGATCATTTTGTTTTGTGTTATCTCAACCAACACCACAATGTAGAATAAAAGGAAAGGGCCTCAGTCCCCAGGGCCTTTCTTCTTTCTGTTAGCATGTCCGTGGTCTGTGTTAGGTGCCAGAGACATAGGATGACTTAGATCTGGCCCCACCAGAGTGGAGGGGAGGGGCTTCCGCTTGTCTCCATGCTCACTCTCCCCCAGTTCCATTCCAGACACAGTGCAGCCAACACCAGGTTAGACCAAGGAAATTTTGTGTGCCCGCTCCCAACCGACTGTCCACCAGATGCTTTTGTGATTCCAGTTATCACTTATGGGTACCTGTTGTCCACATGTGACTGTCACAATCATAGGGGCACAAGGCTGGTGCTACTTAATGCATTTTTCAGAAGGAGGAGGCTTAAAACAATGTAGTGAGTGCTCCAAGTCTACAAACCTGGCAGAAGGTGAAGCTGAGGCCCACACCTAAGTCTGTTCAGCTGCTGAGCCCGGGCCTTCCACACTGCAGCCTGAGATGGTCACACCTGTGTGACCAGGACTCCCAGCACTGCCAGCAGCCTCTGCCTGTGGCCCCTGGGAAAGAACGAATGGGGCTCTGAGGCTTGGGGAGAAGCGACATGCCCAGGGTCACACTACAGTCCAGGTGCCAGCTCCCAGACCCTGCTCCTAGCAAAGATGCATGGGCTGAGGGGCACCATCCTGGAAATCCCCCCACACCCCCCAAACACCTTCCCATGGCAAGCCACACTGGGATTCTCCTCTGGTTAGAACACAAAACACTGGGTAGATCTCCCTTGACTTCCGGGAGGCTTGGGGTGAGCCTATGGGCTCAGCTAGACCAAGTGCCTAGTCTGCAGGCTGCTCACCTCGGCCTCTGCCCCATCACTGTTACTCACATTTTGCATTTTTACCGGATGTGCTTTTGAGAAGAGCTATTGAATACTTTGCCAAATGAATTGGGGAATCAACCAAATTAAGCTATCTCTGCCCCCAACCCCCACATCTGGGCAGGGTGGGTTGCCCTGTGAGGCTAGGCTGGCTGTGGGCCCTGCTCTGAGCCACTACCCCAACGGTGGGCATGCCAGCATCTGGCAGGCGCAGCCATCTCCCTGGAAAATGAGACATTTCTTATTGAGATAACGAATTACTCCATTTAGATCCAAATTAACCTCCCCCAATTACCCCATTTTCTACCACATTTCACCAGATCGAAATCCCCTTCTGCCTGCACAGTCATGTGCCCAGCCCCTCCTTGCTCCCAGGTCACGTGCATCTCAAAGCTACGGGCGCTCAAACAGCCCTAGATGGCCAGCAGGCGCCTTTCCTCATTGGTCACGTTTTTCTTTTCTTTTTTTGGGGGGGGAGGGGAAGGATGGGGTGGGGGAGGCTTGATGCAGCTGCTGCTCTGAGGAGTGGGAATTTCTATTTTATTTTTTTAGCTCATTCTTTGAAATAAGGATGCAATATGGGATCAATTTTTGATGACAGTGAAGTAAAAGGGGAAAATAGTAGCAATTTTCTCTTCTGAACATGCCCTATTTAATGGAAGGATGTCACCGTGGAGTTTTATCCGGAGGAGAGAGGGCCTGGTTGTCAGGGACACATGGTCAGAGATGCCTGGCACCATCTCAGCCTGGGCACCCCCTCCCTGGTCTCCCAGTGCCATCTATTAGGGTGACTGCCAGGGCCCAGGACTTGGGACAGGGAGAGGCCGAGTCTCCATCTTCCCTCACCTGGCACAAGGGTGGACCCTTCCAGCCTTGTGCTCTGCTGGTCTCAGGCTGCATGGGAGTCTAGAGCTAGGGCCCCAGGGAATCAGGGTTAATTAGGGTTATAAAATCCCACCCAGCTGCTGCTGCTGCTGCCACCTCTGTGTTAAACCTAGGAAGCAGAGCTGGTTGGGGTGCAGGGGGTGGAGTATGAGGAGGGTGAGGGGACAGGCCTGAATCCTGAGCTGGCCAGGACTGGGGGCAGTCAGGGTACCTGGTCCCTTGTCTCAGAGCTCAGGAAGAAGAGATGGGGGTAAGAATAGGGCAGAAGTGAGGGTGTTCCTCAGTGGGGGTGGTTTTCAGAGAATACTGCAGGAGGAACTGTCGCCTCCTCTACCAACTGTCTCCAACCCCTGACCTTCAGCCCTGGGTCAGAGACCATTAACTGGAATTGGGCCATGGCTGTGTGGAGTCAGGAGACCCCTGGACCAAGTACTGCAGGACTCTTGAGGCCTCTGCTGGGAGGGTGGGGATGCTTCCCTGTTGTAAGTTGCCCCAAGTGAGGTTGAGGTCCCTGGGCTGGCTGAGCGTGGTGGCTCACCCCTGTAATCCCAGCACTTTGGGAGGCTGAGGTGGATGGATTGCTTGAGGCCAGGAGTTTGAGACCAGCCTGGCCAACATGGCGAAACCCCATCTCTACTAAAATTACATAAATTAGCCAGGCGTAGTGACGCACGCCTGTAATCGCAGTTACTTGGGAGGATGAGGCAGGAGAGTCACTTGACTTTGGGAGGCAGTGGTTGCAGTGAGCCGAGACTGTGCCACTGAATTCTAACCTGGGTGACAGTTTGAGACTCCGTCTCAAAAAAAAAAAAAAAAAGTCTCCTCAGCTGAACAAAGCAGAAGCCAGTGTTTCGGCTGCCAGGGCCCCATTTCCCCCATGAAACTCACCCCTCTAGTCAATTTGCCATGAAGCCCCCCGGAATCCTGGGACATCCCTGAAGTAGCTGAGCCAGTTTGGGCCCATCCCTTCTGACATCTAGTGCCCTCTGGCCATCTGTCGTCCAAGGCCTCCTCTACCTTGCAGTGCGGGGACAGAAATGAGTTAGATAGAACCATACCTCTGAGGCCCATGCAGCACAGCTACGGACATCTCATTCACAGATGCATGCAGTCATGTCAGGCAGCGCCGGACCCGCAAAAACAGCACAGTCATGCTCAACCCCCACAGGCCAGCACAGAGCCCAAGGTTAGAGAGCCACCAAGCCACATGCCCACACTGTGCAAGCATGGCCAAGCCCAGGTATGGTCCTTACAGTGACCAGCTCCGGCTTCACACTGGGAGGAAACCACTGGGGTCTCTGTAGTCTTCTCATCCACAACCCATGGACTCTCTAAACACACAAGCAATTTGAGACCCCACAAGTACCTTCTAGAGTCCTCACCATGAGGTCAAAGCAGGGCTGGCAAGAGCAGACCCTGCTGCCTCCTCCAGGGTAAATCATGAAACAGAAACCAAGGGACAGGGCAGCCCTCCTTCCAAAACAATCACAGATCCTGGGAGGCCAGTGGAAGGGTGGCAGGTTGGGTCTCTCATCCCAGTGCCTGCCTAGCCCTGTTGATAGATGCTGCCCAAAGCTGCACCCACTACCGCCCTTCCTTCTTTGGCTGTGGCCAGGCCTCTGAAATAATTAGCAATTCTGCTCTACAAAACGCTGGCCCGATGGGATAATAAACTCCAACATCTGTCAGAAGAGCAAGCTCCTATGAAATTGCCAAGAGAAACATTTTTCTCCTCATTCAATTCACATTTAAATAGAAAACAACCCCTCCAAGTCTGCTCCAGGCCGGCGGCGCAGGGCTCCAGGAGCCCACAAGCTGTTCCTGGGCCTGCAAAGAGGCTCAGGCGCACAGTGATCACTCACTCAAATTAACAAATCATTTTATTTAGAAATGAAGAGAATTTGTAAGTGACGGATGGCTTCAGAGACACTGAGGAGGGGGAAAGCCAGCCGTGGGCCCGTCCCTCCTCAGCAGAAAGGCCTCCCGGAGAACACAGGTCATGGGGGCCAACATTCCCCATCTCCACAGCCACCCAGTGTGATAGGCAGGCTAGGAATCCTGTTGCCATTCTGTGGTGGGACACTGAGGGTCAATGAAACGCCAAGGTCCCCAGTGGCTCCTGCTAGACTGAGGGCACAGGCTCTGCTGCGAGGGAGCCCAGTCAGGGCTGGCTCCGCCCGAGAAGCAGTGTCCTGGGTCTGCAATTCCACTTTTGGGCTTTAGAAGGTGCTGTGCAGAGAGAACTGAGCCCCATGTGGGTCCAGGGTTGGGTTTGGCTATGGATGAGCTTTGTCAATACAATTCTACTCTGGAAACAGAAGTCCTGGAGACTTGAGTTCCAGGCCTAGGGCTGCAGATTCACCATCTGTGCAATGAAGGACACAGACCTGGACTGCCAAGGGTCCTCTCACCCATGAGAGCTGCTGAAGACCAGTTATTAAATACTGACAAATGAAAAAAAAGTTGCTGATAAACCCTGGCCCGCCCAGACCCCTCCTTGGGGTTACCATGGGCTCCTGATGTGTCTGTGTGTCCCCATCAGGTCCTCTCTTCCAGGCTCCCACAGTGCCTGTGTGTCCCTCACCAAGGAACTCACTGCTCTGTCCCGCAATTTCCCAACAGGCTGTGCACTCTCTGAGGCAGGAACAATGCTGTTTGATTTTTCTGCATTCCAGAGGGTGTCCAACACTTGGTCACTATTTGGTGAATAAACAAGTGAATGAATGAATGAATGAATGAATGGGGGACCCTGGCTGTAGACACTCTAATGCACGAGAAAGGCTTGATGAATGTCTACTATGCTATACTGTCACACCTCCGTGCTTTTGCACACACTATTTCCTTTGCCCAGAATGTTGTGGGCATCCCCCTCCTCTGGACGGACAACTAATAGTTTTCAGCTTCTTGCTGCCCTGCTCAGTTGCCCTCTGCTCTGGGCCTCTTCCTGCTTAGCTTCTGCCCTGCACCCTTGTCACAGCTGTGGCTACAGTGGTGCAGGCATCAGTTGATTTACAGGGGTGGCCACTCTGCACCAGATTTTCTTGAGGTCATGTTGGAGACTGATTCTTCCTTGTCCCTTCTTTGACCAGGGCTGGGCCCATTTGGGGCTTAGAGCATGGCCCATCTCTGAGAGCTTCCCAGTTGTGAATGTCAGGAGCTGCTGAAACAAACACAGGAACACCCCTGGAGGGTAGAGGGAATTTTGGAGGGGCAAGACAGAAGACAGGGCCAGAAGGATGCAGCGTGAGGGGAGAGATTCCCAGGAAGAAAGGAGGAGGGTGAGCTAGAGCTAGGAGCTAGGAGTAATGGGGCTGGCAGC
Organism: Colobus angolensis palliatus; assembly: GCF_000951035.1. Classification (NCBI taxonomy): domain Eukaryota; kingdom Metazoa; phylum Chordata; class Mammalia; order Primates; family Cercopithecidae; genus Colobus; species Colobus angolensis. The sequence continues at coordinate 1,548,850 of NW_012114932.1, read as the reverse complement.
AGAGGCCTGGCTGAGACCTTTATTCCTCCTATAGGCCACCTTTAGGTGGTGCACAAGGCCCAGATAAATGTTTCTCCTTCCCAAACTGTTAAAGTTGTGAGCTTAGAGTTCCACCGTGGGGTGACCCCTGATTTGGCACTCCCCACTCTGGGCTCCAGGGTGCCCCCGCTAAGAGGAGGGCAGACAGGGATGGCGGAGGCTCTGAAAACCCCTGCTCTGTCTTGGGCTCCACGGGCTCTGCAGAGGAACGTGGAGATCACAGCACATGCAGTGGGGCCATGTTAGACCCAGCTGGGAAGCCAGAAGACCTGGGTCCTGACTGGAGCCATGGAACCGCTGTGTGGTCTTGGGCAAGTCTCTTTTCCTTTCTGAGCCTCAGTTTTCCAGTCCATAAAATAGAGATCTTCATCTTGGACCTGCCTACCTCTAGCTGCAGAGGTGAGGCAAGCGGAGAAAGGGATGAGACAGCTGTGATAGAGCTGCACACCGGGAGTGACAGTGTGTGTGTGTGTCCATCGGGTGCACACAAATACACGTGGGCATGACGAGCTGAGATTCACATGTGCACATGTATCCCATTCACATGTGTGTGCATGTCCATTTGCAGGTTCCACATGGGGGCATGGGCTCTACGCGTGCTCCTGTGGTTGCAGACAGGGGAAGAACGGGGAGAAATGTGGGCCCATGGGTTTTATACATGCACGTGTGGGTGCCTGAAGCATGCCCACATGAGAGCCTATAAGTGAGATGGAACTGTTGGTGCAGCAGGAACTTTGAGATGGTAGAGCTCTCCCTTCTCCTCCCGCCCCATCTCCTCAGACTCTTCTGGTGTAGACACATGTCTCACTCACACACCCCCGCCATGCATGCAGGCTCTGCCATGGTGGCCCTGGCTCATGCCTTAGCCATACATACAGACACACATATCTACCCAGCATCATGCCTGACATCCACAGGGGGCACATCCCAACCACATGACAACCTCCATGAGCTGAGAGACACCCTGCTTGTTTCTGGCCTAGGCAGGCCCTGCAACCCTTGCTTGTGGGGTACTTGGGGGTTCTCTTTTGCTGACATCAGCAGCTGCTCAGGGTGGCCTGGGGCTGGTAACCCAGGATGGTCCAGTGCCGTCTGCTTCGCCCACACTGCACCTTTCCCCACCTGCTCCTTTGCAGCGCTGGGCAGTGGGGAGGACCCCACAGATCGTCAGGAAGCTGGGTCACCAGTGGGTAGGTGGGGCTTAGACCCAGAGCCAGGAGGAAGGCACGCCTCCTCCTCCTCCCCACTGTCTTCACGCCTGTGCGGGCTCCAGGTTTGCACCTGTGGATGTGGGGAGGGCGCCAGCACCCTCTCCTTGCCCCCCTGCTGCTTGTCCTCTGGCACCCGTGACATGCTCATTATGCATTCTCACATTACTCATCTACTCTGCCTCCTGCCTGGACCACAAGGTCCCTGAGGGCAGGACCAGGCCGACCTGTCGATGTGTAGTCCCCAGCAACTAGTGCAGTACACTTAGTGTGTACATGGGGAATGAATGGATGGGTGGAGCCTGGCAGGATGGGGTTCAGGGAGCACCAACATGTGCTACAGTGGGAGGAAGAGCCACTCATCCCTGCCTGTATCAGGTTTGGAAATTAGTGGGCCTGCAAAGAAGCCAGCTAGAGGTGGTGGCAGTGCTGTGAGAGGCAGGACTGTACTTGTGCTCCTATTGGCCCAAAGAGACAGCACCCTGCTCTGTGAGGGATCGCAGGCTCCTTCCCTGTGATCACCCCCACCTTGCCATCTGCAGAGCCACAGAAGAGGGCACTGCTTGGGGCTGGACCAGGGAAGGACACACAGTAGGTGCTCAACATGAGTCTGTAAAATGAACAAGTAACACCCCTGCCTTACTCAAAGGGCTGCCAGAGTGTCCAATGCCAGGGTTGAAATCCCTGTGTGATGTTCAAGGTTCCCATTGCTCTTTCTACCTTCTTGGCTCTCCACTGCCCCGACCTCCAACCAGGCCCCTGTGCAAGCTCCTTCCTGCCTTTGCTTGTGCTATGCCCCTATGTGGCCTGTCCTTCCCTCTTCCTGGCTAATTCTAATTTCACCCATTCACAAATCTTGCCATAGCCCCACCCCACTCCTTGGGGATGTCTCCCTGAGCACTCCCAGGGCTGGTCAGGGTGTCCTCAGGGTCTGTGAAGCAGGGCATGTGCAGGGAGCCTCAGGAGGGGAATGTAGGGCAACTTGGGGGGCCAGTGTGCAGGGATCCTTGTTCTAGCTCCACAGGGCCATGGCCACCTCTTCTCTGTGGCATCCTGGTGTTCCCCATGATGCCCAGCTGTGTCCACTGGCTGCTGCAGGGTGGAGAGGGAGAATGAGGTAGAGGGATGGAGGAATGGAGGGGCGGGGCCCCTCAGAGGCCTGGGCCTTGAGGGGGTTCCCCTGTTGCTCCCTCATGGCTGGGGCATGGCTGGGGTTTTGAGTCCCTGAGCCTTTGGGGGTTTGGAGGGGAGCCTGGCCTCTGGGGGAGGGAGATGTGCAACCATGGGGAGCGGCACCTCAGTGTGGGAGAGGGGGGATGATCCTGGATGAGTCTGTGTGCTCCGGGCTGTATCTGGAAGCCCTAAAATGGAGGTGCTCAGCCTGCAGAGGAGTGGGGGAGGTGAGAGGAACATGGGGAGCTGGTGACTCAATCCCTATTTCCTGGGCCAGGGAGGGATTATGGGAGGGGGAGTCTCAGCTGAAGTTCTCTAGAGGTGGAGCCATGGAAAAAGGCTTAGCCTTCTGCAAGAGGCATCATGGTCTGACACAAGGAAGAACTTCCATTTAGTGGGCTCCCTCTCTAAAACAGCGACCTGAGGACACAGTGGCATCTCCCTCCAGAGTTAGGGATAGGCTAACGGATCACTGCCTGCGAAAGGGGGATGGGCCAGCCCTTCTCCAGCCCCATAATTAGAGATGTTGTTCTGGCTCCCTGAGGTCAAGGACCTCTAGCATACCTGGGGTCCTGACCATGTGAGCCAGGACCTGACACCATGGCTGGAGCTCTGAGTTGGGAATTCTACAAGCGAAGCATTGGTGACCCAGTTGGTGACCTTGAGGCCCACGACACCAACCCTGGGCTGCTTCTCACTTGATGAGTAACCCTATGGGCACGTCCCCATCCTGTGACCAGTGGGCTCAGGAGTGAATCTGAAGCTACCAGAGTTAATAGCATCCTTATGGGAAAGTGGGGGCTCCTTCTACCTGGGGAAATTCCGGACTGTTTAATGGACACATGCTGTAGCCTTGAGTGAGTATGCAGGATATGGCAGGAACACATATAGGGCCCTCAGGAGCTGGTGTCGTTTCCCACATCTGACAGCGACACCTAGGGTTGGAGCCCTCAGATGCCTCTCTGGACATCTATGGCTGTACCACTCTGAACGTGCACTATCTCTTCTGATCTCAAAAGCTAAGCAGGGTCAGGCCTGGTTAGTACTGGAATGGGAGACCACATGGGAAAACTGGGTGCTGTAGGCTTTAGGGAAAAAAGAAAAGAAACGCCTCCCCTAGCATGATGGGAAGCCACAGAGGGTGCCCAGGGGAGAGAGTGGTCAGCAGTTCCCTGGGGCCAGGCCCTGTTTCCCCAGGTCCCTCGTGGAGACCCAGAAGGCCTAGCCTCTGCTCCTTGCCTGCTGTCTCTCTTCCCTCCACCTCTCCTTCTAAGAGGAAAATCACAGGAAAGTCAACCTTGTGGGGAGAAAGGAGAGGATTTTTAATTAAAAGTTAAAGAGAATTCACGTCCCGACACCCTGAGAGAGTCGCAGCAAGAGAAGGCGGGGAGCTGATGGGGCAGCGAGGGGCAGAGCAGAAAAGTAGGCCATGCCAGCTGAGGGCTCCAAGCATGGTCCTCCCAGCTGCCCCTGCCCGGCTGGAGTCCATCAGTGTGGCAGGCTCTGAGCCGCACGGGGCTCTCTGTGCAGACAGGGCTTCAGCAGCCTCTGGTTTTCCATCCGGGGAGTGGTGGGGGCTCAGCAGTGGTGCTGTGGCTAGGGCAGCACCAAATACTGACTCGAAAACAGCTTAAACTGCTGTGCTGCTCCTTCTTCCTGGCTCCACCTCTGGGGGTAGGAAGGTGAATGTTCCTGCTGCCAGGAGGGAGGATGAGGCCTGGTGGCCTGGCTGGAGTTGTGATGCTCAGTCAGGGCCAAGGCTTGGGCCACATGTGACCCACTGCAGGGCTGTACACATACCCTGTGTATAGTCCACAGCCCCTTGGCAGCCCCTTCCTGAGAGACAAACCACACCTTGGTCAGGATGGGAGAGTGGGAGGGTGTGGGGGCTCTGGGCAGCCCACCAGCTATGGGAAATTATTTGACAGGTGGGTGGACGGATAGGTGATGGCGACGATCACTGGGGTTCCTGTTGGCTGTGTTTGCTGCATGCCTGGCAACTGGCGCAGCCCATCCATGCGTGGCTATATGTGCTGTGTAGAGGCAATGCTGGCATCCTGGCTCCCTTGCCCCTTCCTCCTTGCCCCCAGCCTGCCTGTCACACACATGCCCTCATGTGCCAGGCTGTGAGTGGGAAAGGCCACTTAGTATCTCATTAGTCTTAGCCCAGCCTGGGTCTGGGCAGTCCCTGGGTGTGAATAGGGTACATGGGCACTCCTGGGGCAGGGCTCAGTCACGCCTATGCCATCCCTTCCCCTGGGTTCTGGGAGGTCTCTGACACCCTCGGGCCCTGCCCACTAACCTTCATTGGCTCTCCAGGCTCTGAAGCTGAGCTGGGACATGTGTTGAGGGGGCACGTGTGCAGGGGACAAGGCCAGAGCTGACCTGTGAGGTGGCCCCACGTCCAGAAATCTTTCTTCATCCCATTCCCTCTTTACCCTTTCTTGGGAAAAGAAAAACGTGGAGGGGGAACTATGACAGACATCATATTTTGCAAAGTGAGCTAACTACAGGGAAGTCACACAGGGAGATGAGATTAGCAGAAGGATATTTGATAAAAGGGAGCCCAAGTATGCACATGGGTGGTGGGGAAAGGTCAGGGTCACCCTGAGGAGATTGTGGGGCCTGGTGCTTCTGCCTGGGCCATGGGGAGTGGAGGCAGTTGCCCCCCCTCACTCAGGCCACAGTCACAAGGCTGGGGTGTCATTGCTGTCCATAGGTGAAGCACAGGTTGGTCCATGTTCTCTCTTCAAATGCTCACTACTAATCTGCTGGGCCTGGGGACAGGGTCTTCCCAACTCTCCCACCTGACTCATGGTGGGGACCCATCAGCCCAGGGCACTCCTGCCGCCCCATGGTGCCCTGCTCCCCAACTCTTCAGCCCTTGGCACTACAGGGACACAGGAAGATGATCTGGGAGTCCGAAGCCCAGCAGTCTAAAAACTACCCCTCAGCAGGGCCCTGAGGCCCCCAGCACGTGGAGCCAAGGGTCCAAGATGCGAACTCAGAAAAGCTTCGAGCCCCTCAGAACTCCAGCCAGGAACATGATGCTACACTTGTACCAGGACCCCCAGATGTGAGTGAGTCCAAGGGAAAAGCCAATGTCCTCTGACCCCCGGTGACTGGGAACTGCTCACTGCTGCACCCCACCAGCTCACTGGCTGCCCCCTGGGGACAGGTCAGCAGACATCTGAGGAAGGAAAACGAGAGGCAGGCAGGAGGCACTGCCTGCTTCCCAACCATCCACGTTGGTTCCCGGGGGTTCTGCCTTCTCACCCTGCAGTCTGCTCCTGCGAGAGATCCCCTGGCCCACAGGCACTGCTTCCACCCTCCCTCCTCTTCAGCAACCAGGAGTTGTTTCGGACTATCCCTCCCTGGCTGCCTCACCTTATCCTGAGTCAACCCCGACATCCCTGCAGCCCTAGCTCTGGCTGCAGGCCTCTGACCCCTCCCCTGACAACTACAATGGCCTCCACTTCCTGTGGACTGGAGTCTAACTGCCCACCCCAGTTCAGAACTTGGAGTCTAGCTTCCCCCACAGTGGAAGCTGGCGGCCGCCCTGGACTCTGCCGGATCTTCCACTCCACTCCCCCAGATTGCCACAGGCTGTTCCCTTTGTCAGAATACCCTTCCCTGTTCTGAGGTGCAAACTCCCTCCTTCCCTCTAGCCTCAGCCTCAGCACCCCTTCCCTGTGCTTCCAGGCAACTGGGACACTTTTTCACAGAATCTCAAAGTGGAGTCAAGTGACAGGGATCTTCCCTGCCAAGCCCCCTCCTGGAGCAAAGGATCCAAGATGTAAGCATGTAAGCTCAGAAAAATATGAGGCCCCTTCTTTCTTTTTTTTTTTTTTTTTTTTTGAGACAGAGTCTCGCTGTGTCGCCCAGGCTGGAGTGCAGTGGCACCATCTCAGCTCACTGCAAGCTCCGCCTCCCGGGTTCATGCCATTCTCCCGCCTCAGCCTCCGAGTAGCTGGGACTACAGGCGCCCGCCACCATGCCCGGCTAGTTTTTTCTATTTTTAGTAGAGACGGGGTTTCACCGTGTTAGCCAGGATGGTCTTGATCTCCTGACCTCGTGATCCGCCCGCCTCGGCCTCCCAAAGTGCTGGGATTACAGGCTTGAGCCACCGCGCCCGGCGAGGCCCCTTCTTTCAATGGCGATAACCACACAGCACAGGCAATCTACACGCCGGCTACACCTCCACTCAGAAGACCCCACCGGCAGTCCCACCAGGTGGACTCTTACTGCCCATCTACAGATGGGGAAACTGAGGAGAAAAAGGAAATCACTGGCAAAGGTCACAAGGCTGATGGGTCAGTGCTGTAGCTGCGATCTCGCCTGGCACGTCTCCCCCTTCATCCAGTTGCCTGGTCCATGCTGCCCTGGAAGCCGAGTCACCCTCACAGACTCATTTCTGGAAATCCTACTTATGAAGAGGCTGGGGGATCTTATTTCAGAAGTAAACAGGATTTAGTTGGCCCAGCTCTGCTATGTGGCAACAGACCTGGTCCGTAAGTGGTGGAGCAGCTTTGGCTGAAGTGAAAGAACCTGGGTTCCCCCCAGATCCAGGGTAAGCTGCTTCCCCTTTCTGGTCCCCTGTTCTCCCGTCTGTCTCTGAGAGCTGCCCCTCAGTGCCAGTGACCAACCAAAGCTGCTCATTTCTGCCCTCCCCAGGGCTATGGCTCCTTGACCCCTGGCCCATGCCTACACAGCTCATGGATGGATCTCAGCTTGCCTGGTTCCTGGTCTCTCAAGCCCTCTCCCATCCCCTGCCCTGACCCTGTCTCAAGGTCTATCTGTCTGTTCATCTGTCCATCTGCTTGACCACCTAAGGCTCCTCTCCTCAGAGGCTGCCAGACGTGATGACTGGGGACACAGGGGAGGAGAGAACCAGGGCTGCTCAGCGGGATCGTGAATAGAAGGCTGGGAAGCCCCACATTGAATCTTCAAAGGCTTCATGACTGCTGTGCCAGGTGGAGACTGCGTGCCCTGCTGACCTTTCTAAGTCCCACCCCATTGCCTAGGGCTGCCCCTGCTGGTTTCAGATGCCTGCCCAGCCTGCACTTGGCAGTCCTGTGGGATGAATATGTGAACTGAGAATGGAGAGTTGCCCACTCTCCACCAACCCTGCCCAGGGAGAGGCTGGACCCTAGGCACCCAGGAGGCTGAAGGATAGGGCGTCTTGCCCTAGCTGATCTCCATAACTGGGCTCCAGCTGGTGTTGACACAGCAAACATGCTGCAACTCCCATTTGTCGAGGCACAGAGTGGGCAAACACAGGAGGCTGCAACAAAGGGCCCGACAACCGTGACCAGCCTCTCAAACAAGGGCCCCCAGGCCTGTGCCAGGAGGCAGGAATCTTCGAGCAGCTGGATACTCCGGCCCTCAGAGGTGAGAGCTGGGGACAGGGCCCTTGATGAGGCCCTCAGAGAGGGGAAGGCTGGCAGGAGGCCCTGCAGCCCAGGATTGTTCTACACACGGGGCGGAGCTAAAGGAGGACAGATCTGTCTGTCCGTGGGGCCCGTCCCACGTGCTACCCCCAGAAGCATCCCTCCCTGGACTGGTGTCACCAAAGCCTGGGCATAAACTCTGGCGACAGATCTGTGCAGCCACACTTGTTTCAATTGTACTGGTAGGGAAACTGAGGCCCACAGAGTGTGAGGTTTGCCAAGGGCTCAGTGCTGCTCAAGTGTGAGGGGCTGCAGCACAGGACGTGTGAGGGCTTTGATTCTTGGCTGCCTTCTATGCTCTGGTTCCAGTCATGGGCACCCCGTGCCATGCTGCACCTTCCTAAGGACCCTTGGCCACAGGTTCTTTTTTGGGGCAGTGCAAGGTCTGGACTGTGTGGGATGTGGTCTCTGGATGGGGTCTCACCTAGACCCCAGGGAGCCCCGTGTACCCCAGGGAGACCAGCCTCACACTGCATCTGCACATGTGCTCTGTGGAGCCTGCCAGTGGGCAAGACCCTCCGCCACTGCATGCACGCATCCCAATACACATACATGCGCTCTCCACCTCAGGACCTTGGGCCCTCTTGCTCCCTGATTCTCCCTTGCCTAGCTAAATCCTCCCTCCCCCCAGGTCCCCTGGGCCTGGTCAAGTATCCCCATGGGCTTGCCCCATGGCTCCACCCTTTGTGGCATGCATCACATCACTGCCATCTTCAGCAGACTGTACTCCTCAAGGGAGGGGCCCAGCAGGTCTATTCGTGCTGTCCCCGTACCTGGTAACCTACTATCATGCTAGTACACAGCAAGGGCCAGTGCTCAGTAAACAGAAGCTGAAGCAAGGGAATCTGAGGCACCTAGTATCCCAGGACAGGAGGAACCAGGGTCAAGGTGGAGTCTCCTCCAGGAAAACCTCAGGTGCCCCTGCCCAGGTCACCACAGCACCTGGGGCCGGTGAAACCTCAGGTGTTAGCTTGGGGAAGACAGCTGAGGGTCTAGGAGGGTCCCAAGGGCCTTTTTGCCACCCTATGCCCCCTAGCCTGGGTCTGCAGCACTATGCCTTCCCCAGAAGTGCCTCTGTGAGCCTCAGCTTCCTTCTCCCATAGGCACCCACTGCCACAGAGAGGCATTGCTCTCTATGTATTTTAGGGCACAGAAAGTGGGGCCAGAGAAGTGACTGCCCGCTCCCAGGGCCATGCTTCCATGAGACCAAGCTTCCATATGTGGATATGCAGCTACCACCCCAGAAGTCAGGTGGAGAGCCCTGTGCCCTGCCTGTCACCCCCACGCCCCCTCTCTCCTGCAGTGGAAACTGATGCACAGGCCGAACCTTCCAGGCTCCCCTCCCAGCCCCCAGTACTCCCATCTCAGCGGATTCAGACTCAGTTCGGCTCACTCTCACTGCTAGGCCAGTGCCCAGGCTGGGAACTCTACTGAGATGCCTTCCTTCTTCCTTTCTTCTACCTTTGGAAATTCCACCTGCCTTCCAAGGCTCAGCTCAAATGCTACCTCCTCCAGGCTGTCTTCTTAGACTTGCCTGTCCCATGTTAGCTGCTCTGCACATTGGGACCCCACAGCCTGTTGCCCGTCTCCCTGAAGTCTGGGCCCCAGGGCAGGGATTAGCCTGGCCACCGGCTTGCCCTTCCTCACATGCACCTACCCTCCCCCAGCCTCGCACATGAGGATTTCAGAACAAAGAGCCAGACACTATTAAAACTCAATTAAAATTCTTACTTTTCTGATCCTAAATTAGGCTGATTTGTCCCTGTGGCACCTGCAGGCCCTTTCCCTCCGCCTCCTTGCATCTGCTCCCTTCGCCAGCTGGGACCCCCAGAGAAGAGGGTACCATCAGGGGATCCTCCCTCTACGCAGGCCTTCGCTGGGGAGTGGAGACACATATATCTCCCTCCCTTGGGGTTCATTTTCTCCATTCAACAGACTCCCATCTCCCTGTCCTGGATTCTTCTCCTCTGGAGGTGAGGTACAAGGGTATTAAAAAGGAAACTTGGGGCAACAGCTCCCAGCCTGCACTTGGAGCCGTCTCCTGGCCATCCTCTCCAGCTGCTCCCCAGCAACCCTCAGTCGAGGTCCTGCCTCTAGGCCCTTGTTCATGCTCTGCCCTCCACCCGGCATTCTCACCTTCCCTTCCTGCCCCTGGCCTTTCCCTTTGCCCCAGCCAGCACCACTCTGCTTCCTCCCAATCCCTGGGAGCTCTGGGAGGGGCAGGTACACAGGCTCAGGAGCCAGGGTAAGCAAGGGGTACTGAGACCTTGCCTCACCCAGACAGTGACCAGGGTTGACATCTAGTCTCAGACTCTGTTCTCTCATCTGTAAAACGGGCATTCTGCCCCACAGCAAGTAGACATTGGAATCGCACCTGGCCTAGGGCCAGGCTGGGGGCAGCAGAGGTTTGCTGAATGACTGAGTGAGCAAGTGAAAGACAGGGAGGCTGCATGGCACTCCCAGGGGAGGCACCTGGCATCAAAAGCAAGGCCATAGGGCGGGAGAGGCTCTTGCAGTGAGAGCTGGGCCTGGGGCATCTCAGCCAAGGTGTCCCCACAGGTGGTGGGGTGACATCAGTCACGATACCCAGGGTGTTGAACTTCTGGGCCTGACACATGCCTGCAGTCAATCCCTTCCTCTGACCTTCAGCCACTAGGGAGAATTTGGTGGCTGGGTACAGGTGTCTGGAGTTGACCCATCAGGCTCTGTGGGCCTTGGGGTGATGCACATCAGCCCCCCTAGACCCTTCCTTTGACTAGCAGGTGCTAGTCAGGAATGATCACAGAGCTTCTGACCCCTCCTGAGGTCCCCGCATCTTGGAGGAGGTCCCAGGAGACGGGCCTGCTCCACAGGAGCAGTCTCAGGAGCCAGAGAAGCTCAGCCCCAAATCCACAAGCCAACCTTTCCCAAGCCCTGGCAGGCTGGGCCAGGCCCTTGTCTGACCACCACTAGCTCAGGCGGGTGGGTGAAGACAAGAGAATGACTATTTCTCCTGAGGACCTTTGGCCATGCCCCAGCCATGTCCCACCTGCACTGTCTCCCTTGACCCTCCCAGGGAGACCAGCTCCCAGCTGGAGGCCTCCAAGGGGTCTCGGAATTCTAGACCGCCAGACAGAGATGCAGGCAGGGGAGGCCGTCCCCACACTCCTGTCCAGCTGTTGGGGGTAGCGTCTTTGCCCAAGGCTCGTGCTGACCCCAGGGACCCTTGGGTTTACTGTCCCTTCTGCACACATCCAGGCCACCTCGTCCAAGGAGCCCTCTCTGATGCCCATTCCTTGGTGGTCACTCTGCCACCACATGCTCCCTGGTCTCTCCTAGCATTCACCACCAAGCCCCTTCCTTATCTCCTTGCCAGCCAGCTCTCTGGCTGCCTCCCTCTGTAGGCGGAGGGCCCCAAGGATGCCCACACAATGGGTGTCCAACAGATGCCCAATCCCCAATGCTTCCCCCATCCCTGGGGACCCCCAGCTGGCTCCTGTGGGCGGCACCTTGCCAGGAAGCAGCAGCACTGTTTGGGTGAGGGGAGAATAATCAGCTGTAAACGCTGCAATCAGGGAGAAAAGGCTGCTTGGGCGCTTGGCGCCCACGCGTGCGCCTAATTGGCTCCACGTGTCTGCGGCTCCTTTCAAGAGCAGGAGAGTGGAAGGGTCAAGATCTCTTAATGTTCATAATGGAGGGGAGGCAGAAGCCATCGCCAGCCCCACATAAACACCTTTTAATTGCCCAGAGAAGGGTGGGCGGAGGCAGCCAATGCCACAGGATTTCCTGCCTGTCCGTCCACCATTACTGCACCTTTTAGAGCTTCCCTAGTGTGGAGTCAGAGCCCAGAGGCTGAGCCCCAGCCATAACCCAGAGCAACAGCCCTGGCATCTGTTCTACAAATGTTCACAAGTTTGCAGAACTCGTGTTCTGTTCCAGGCCAGGCCTTGGCAGTAGGCAACACCCACGGCCTGGTCCTCCGGGGGCCAACCTGTTTGTCTCACTCTCGTCAGTGAATGCACCAGTGGACCCGGCTGAACTGCCCTCCAGCTGTCTCAGTGCCAAACTTTCCCCTACATCTTGCTGCCTCCTCCAGGAAGCCTTCCTGTGACCTCTCTGGACTGAAGGGATCTTTCTCCTGCTGGCCTTTCCGCCTGCACGTCTCCGAGGCTCCCAGTATCTCCCTGCTGTGGCTCCCATGGCTGCATTTCTGTCCTGTTAGGCCAGTGGTTCTCAACTGGGGCAACTTTGCCCCCAGGCCACATTTGGCGATACTTAAAATTATTTTTGGTCGTGACAACTGGAAGAGTGGTGTACTGCTGGCATCTAGTGGGTAGAGGGCAAGGGTACTGCTAAACATCCCACAGTGCACAGGGCAGACCCATCGCAAAGCAGGATGCGGCTCAAGGTGTCAGCAGTGCTGAGGCTGACGCCCTGCTTTAGATAAGGCTTTAGAAAGGAGGTGGGAGCTGCGCAGGATGGTCTCCTTCCTGACAAAGGGAGCAGTCTGCTGCCCCACAGTCCCTGGCTCCCTCTCTGGCTCGCACCTCCTGCCCCTCTGAATGCCCAGCCCAGAGCCCAGTTCCTGAACAGACCCAGTCATACTGCCAACAATGCATCACTTTAATTGGGTTAAGTGGCCATTAGCAGCAAAAGCAGGGCGGCTGTGTGCAGAAGGGTTTTTAATTTTACTCTTTAAATGATGCTCATTCCCCAGAGAGGCCACCGATGGTGGGAACAATGCCTGCTGGAGCCCCTAGAACCCAGGCCAGAACTGCATGCCACCCCCTCCCATCCATGTGAGCCTCATGGGGATGTGGGAGGGGTGCTCAGTGTCTTGTCTTCACTGCCCAAGGAAGAAACTGAGGGGGCAGGGACTTGCCCAATGTCACTAGGTCATCAGAGAGCAAGCCCCTGTCAGAGGAAACCAGTGCCCCATCTCCTGTTCCCTCGACCCTGTCCCGCTCTGGACAGCAAACACCACATGGCCACTAATGGTAGCAGAGAGGAGGGCAGTGGCTGGGGAGCCATTTGTGGGGTCTGGAGCCCAACTATCTGGATTTAAACCCTGGTTTTGGCCAGGTGCCATGGCTCACACCTATAATCCTAGCACTTTGGGAGACCAAGGTGTGCGGGTTGCCTGAGCTCAGGAGTTCGAGGCCAGCCTGGGCAACATAATGAAACCCCAGCTCTACTAAAATACAAAAAAATAGCTGGGCATGGTGACACGCACCTGTAATCCCAGCTACTTGGGAGGCTCAGGTATGAGACTTGCTTGAACTTTGGAGGCAGAGGTTGCAGTGAGCTGAGATCCCACCACTGCGCTCCAGCCTGGGTGACAGAACAAGACTCTGTCTTCTAAATAAATAAATAAACCCTGGTTTTGCTGTGAGACCTGGAGCAAGTGGCTTAAGCTCCCTGAAGCTTAGTTTCCTCAATGTGAAATAGAGAGAAGAGAGCAACCCAGCAACCTGTGTGAGGATTCAGAGCAATACAGAGCATGCAGGCTCACTTCAGATCTGGCACTTGGTGGGCACTCAGAGGCCAGTAATCCTGGGAAGGAAAGATTTCAACCATTTTTTTGGGAAAAGTCCTGAACTCTGAATCTACACAGAATCACCTGTGGCACATTAAAACATTCTGATGCCCTGCCCCCGAGCTCCCCGGCCCTCCCAAGAATCTGATGTGCTTGATCTGAGGCAGGGGCTGGGTGCCATGATTTTAGAAGCTCCTCAGACAATTCCAATGTGCAACCAGGGTTCAGAAATGCTGCACGAAGTCAAAGGTTTGACCCTTAGGACAATGGGAGGGAACTGAGGGGGAGGATGGGAGGCACGGGCATGTTAGGAGGGATTCTGGGCTTAAGCCTGGGGCTGGGGTCTCCAGGTGCTAGATTCCTAGTGGGGCCTCCCACCGTCCCTGGTTTGAGGAAGGAGGCAAAAGGGCCTCCTGGAAAGCAGGTTTCCAGCCACCACGTTGATGTCCTTCCAGAACCTGCTCTGGCCTTGCTGTCCTAGCCCTGGGCTTCCCTTTCTCTAAGAACCAAGCCCGCTGAGCCTTGATACCCTTGGCTGTGTCCCTGAGAGGAGACTGGAATCTCTCCTACTGGGGTCACCCCTCACCTAATCCCGGGCAGGGCCTTCCCTTCCCCCATGGCCTCTCCTCCGAGCCACACAGCACAGGACGGTGCTGCAGGGGCGCAACCTTCAAGGGATTGTCCACACTGTGGTCTTTATAAGTGACACCCCTGGAGTTGTGAAACCAGAAGTGCTGGGCAGGGAGGGTACTCATGTCCTGATTTCATAGGAGGAGAAACTAAGGCCTGGGACAGCACTGGACTGAGAGTTCCATGAGGGCAGAAACAGGGTCTGTCCTTCATCACTGCACCCCCAGCACCTGAACAGGGAGTGGTACACAGTAGCCAGCGGTGGATGTTGGTGAATAGATGAAGGAGGAATGTAATGATGAGGGGGTGGTCTTCCCGAGAGCCAGGCCATAGGCCAGGGCCCAGCTGGGAGGGCAGAAGAGTCCTGATTTGGGTCCAAGTCTGCTATAAGAACTTAGGCACCTCCCTGTTCCTCCTGGGACTCAAGACTCTGAGAGAGTGGGCCCTAGTTCAGAGGCCCCCATCTCCCTAGGTAGTCAAAATTCCAAGACAGGTACCCCTCTGTGTTTCTGAAGCTGAGGGCCCAGCCTGTTTCCCGGACCTGGGGATCTGGCCTGCTCCCTCCTGACTCTTGGCCCCAGCAACCACCCTTTGCAGCTTGGAGAAACTCGTTATAAACATCTGATTGTCCGTGATTAGATGAGACAATGAACTTCCGTCCTGTGTTGCTCAGCTCCCTCTTTGCAAGCCCCCAATTAGAATTCCAGACCAGAGCAAAGGATTTAAATTGGATTACTGGATGGGGTACAGAGAGAGAGGAACAACGTAGTGGGGGGTGGGGGGTCCAGTCCCCCAACAGCCCTCCCTTCATATATACTCAGGCTGCAAACCAATGTGAAAAAGGAGAAAGGGACCACAACTTGATTAAAAGCACATTTAAAACATAATTAAGACCAAAGCTCATCTTCAACAATTAGGACCAAGCAGCAGGAAGGGAGGTCCTCCCCTTCCTCTGGGGATATGGGCAGGAACATCTCATGTGTCTGGAGCCAGGGGTGCTGCAGCAGGAGGAGTTCACTGCCCAGGAGCGCTGGGAGGCCACGGGCTGTGGGCTCAGTGCACGCCTCAGGAATAATGTGGGGAGTCAAGGTGCTGGCTCAGAGTCAGGGAGACCTGAGTTCAAATCTTGGCTCTGCCATATCCTGGCCTGATGCATGGCACCTCTGAGTCCTAGTGTCCCCCTCTGTGAAGCGGGGGTAGCCAGGGCTTCCTTCTCCGGGTTGCTGTGAGAATGATGCATGATAGACTCAGCGTGTGGTGAGTGTCTGTCTGGTCAGTGCATGCCTTTCCCCATCATTTCTCATAAAAAATAATTTCTGGGTCGGATGCAATGGCTCATGCCTGTAATCCCAGCACTTTGGGAGGCCAAGGCGGGTGGATTACCTGAGATTAGGAGTTTGAGACCATCCTGCCAACATAGTGAAACCCTGTCTCTACTAAAAATAGTAGAGACATGGGCATGGTGGCGGGCGCCTATAAACCCAGCTACTTGGGAGGCTAAGCCACAAGAATCGCTTGAACCCAGGAGATGGAGGTTGCAGTGAGCCAAGATTGCGCCACTACACTCCAGACTGGGTGACAGAGTGAGAGTCTGTCTCAAAAAAAAAAAAAAGCAAAGAAAAATAAAAGAAAAGAATTTCTGTTTAGTGCTGGTTATCTCAGGCCATGGCTGGGCTGCAGGTGCAGTGGAAGGGAGAGACACCTGTCTGCCTCATATGGCAGAGTCCAGCAAGGGGGGGATGCAGGGAGAGGGTTGGGACCAGGACCTCAGGCCTTCAGCTGCTCCTCCTAAGCTATCGGAGTTGACTGTTCCTTTAGGGGTGGGGAAAGTGGCTTGGAAAGAGACCCCAGCCCTGTGATTCCCAAAGGGCTGGGCAGGAGGCTGGGTCCTGGGCTCCATGCATGGAGGGTGGGTCAGGCGTCTGTCTCTGCCACCACTCAGCATCCCTGCTGTCCCACGGCCTGGGTGAGTGGCAGACTGAAAGGCCTGAGGGCTGCCCCTTCCCACATTTATCAGACAGTTCCAACACAAGTTTGGGGCTGGGTGCCCACATTTGTAAACTGGACAGGGGCAGCAAAGCTGGGAAGTAGTGTGCAAATGAAGGGTCTGGAAGGAAGTGGGGCAGAGACAGAGTCGGAGAACCAGGGAAAGGCAGGAGAAGGGCATCCAGGCCCGCCCAGTTCAGAAAGGCAAGAAGGTGGGGAGCGATGCACTGGCTGAGAGAGGCGAGAGTAATGGGCTGCTATCCCTGCAGAAGGTGTGGCTCTGCCTGCTCCCCGCTGTCTTCCCACACTCATGACCAGGAGATCCTGAAGGTTGGGTGGGGCCCTGCTCTGGGTCCTCTGGGTGGGAGGTCCTCAGAGTCCACCTTCTCTGGGAATCTGGCCCCAAGAAGCAGCCTCCACCTATTCCATGGCCCCAGGTCACATAGGGACAGGCAGGGGATCCCATGGGGGACAGCAGGGCCCAAACTCCTGGAGAAGGAAATTCTGGTTCTCTCTTGGGGACTGGATATGGCAGGGTGTGGGCTGGGGTGGCCACCCCGACTTAACCCAGCCAGGACCCTGGCCTGAGCCTGGGCACAGCTTGTGTAGACTTGCTCATTTAAAAAAAACTGCTTTATTGAGAAACAATTTATACACCGCAAATCCACCCAAATAAAGTATACAATTCAGTGGCTTTTAGTATATTCAGAGTTGTGCAACCATCGCCACAATCTAATTTTGGAATATTTTCATCACTCCGAAAAAGAAACCCTGTACCCATTAGCAGGCCTTCCCTATCCCTTCCCTTCCCAGGCACCCATGCATCTACTTTCCATTTCTATGGATTTGCTTATTCTGGACATTTCATAGAAATAGGATCACACAATATGTGGTCTTTTGTAACTGACTTCTTTCACTTAGCATAATGTTTTCGGGTTCATCCATATTGTAGCAAGCATCAGGAGACTTCATTCCTTTTTTTTTTTTTTTTTTTTTTTTTTTTGCTTTTAAAGAGATGAGGTTTTTACTCTACTGCCCAGGCTGGAATGCAGCGGCACGATCACGGCCCACTGCAGCCTCGATTTCCTGGGCTCAAGCCTCAGCCTCCTGAGTAGCTGAGACTACAGGTGTGCATCACCATGCCCAGCTTCGTTCCTTTTTATTGGATTAGTTTGTCTTTGACACAGGCTGGAGCAACTGCAGGTATGCCTCTGATCTGGGGGAAGCTTGGATGCCTCTCACTCATTTACATATGACCTTCCCTGGTCACTTGGCAGCTGAGAAGCCCCATCCCACCTACTCTCCCTCAGATGGGTTGATTGCCAGGGGTCCGCCTGCTTTGTCATGGCAGCCCAGCACGTTCCTGTTACCCCTCAGAACTACAGTGGCCTGAGGCTGACAGGCACAACCTCTCTGAATATAGGTGCCCAGATGAGGGAGCAGAGAAACATTCAAAGCCATGGGCAGAGCAGCCCCCATCCTTCCGTGGCCTTCTCTGTGGGGCTTGCAGAGCCCCTCGACACTCCCTCCAAGAGAGCCTGCAGCCTACCTCAGGGGCAGACTCCACTAGCAGCAGGTCACTATCCTGACCAGGAGCCCATCCAGGGCACCACCCATAAACAAACCTGGGGACCCAGAAGAATGGGAAAACCCCAGGCCCGGAGGGAGGGAGGGGTAGGGCCTGCCCCAGTCCCAGCCTCAGGCTCACACAGAACCCCAAGATTCCAAGTCACCACCTCTCATGCAGCTACTCCAGAAAATATCATCCTGTTCCTGCCGCGGCTGCCCACATTCCACGTGGGCACAGCCCTGCTGATGCTGGCCCAGCTGAACTCAGCAGGGCCATGTGATGAAGGCTCGGGACACTGCCCTCATGGTGCAGGACCTCTCCACCTGGCCCTCCTTCAGCGCCCCCCCAACCCCCGCCCCCAACACACACACCTACCTTCAGGGCCTGCACCTTCCTGTCCAGCAGGCTCTCAATGTCCCCCGCCACCTTCTCCACCAACTTCTGAGGCTCATTCTCCTGTACCTCGAACAGGTTCCGGTTGTCCTTGTAAATCTGGAAGGAAGCAGAAGCCAGGGGTGAGACCAGGTGGTCCCATGTCCCCATGCCATGGCCCCTGCATACCCCTCTGCACAGCTCACCTCAGCACAGTCCTCACCCGCACCCAGACCCTGTCTTTGGCCTCCGAGGGAGGGCATGGAAGGCCAGCGCCCCCACAGACTTGAAGGCAGGGCAAGGCCAGGGGCTCCGTAGCTTGCATCTGGGATGAGAGCCCAGTTTAGGTTGGTCATTGTGGTTGGTGGGATGGGGTTGTCACGGCCTTCTCTGGGCCTCAGGGCCCCCCCTTTCAGGGTCATGAGCAGCCCCTCCGACTAGCTCAAGGTAACTGAATAGCAGAGGGGAAGGGTGAGCTGAAGAGGAGGCAGGAGGTTGAGGGGAGATGGAGTCAATAAGCACACACTACACACCCCATCCCAACAAGAATATGTTCACATCCATGCATGTGCACACACACAGCCACGGCTCCGCACTGCTCAGGCATCTGGACCCCTTTTTGTGGGTGCTGCCCCAGGGCTCTTACAGAAACTAACAGGAGCTCTGGGCAATCCTACGGGCTCCTCTGTCATTCAGGGCACAGAATATGGGGAATGGGGACCAGGGAGGAAGGGGCAGGTTGAATCTGCCCAGCCTTCCTCCAATGGGGGTGGGTCGGTGTGCAGGCACATATGGCAGTGTAAATCTGATGGTGTGTGTGTGTGTGTGTGTGTGTGTGAAAGAGACAGAGAGAGAGATGGCTCAACATATCCATTTGTGTGCACGTGCCTGTATGTTGGGGCTGGGGTGGAGTTAGAATCTCTAACCCCCCAGGGGCTTGTGAGTCTTAGGAGCAGATTTCTGCAAGCGTCTTTGTTCACGGCTGGGTCTTGGGTGTGTGTGTGTGCGTGTGTGTGTGTGCATTTGTATGCATCATATACCACGGCATATGTCTCCAAGCCTGACTGGGTCCATGTGTTCATTCAGGTGACCCAAGGAGGTCTGTGCCCCAAGCACAGGCTCCTTCACCACCAGAGGTCACAGAATAGGCTGCTGTGACTGAGCCGTGCCACCAGGCTAAGCAGAAGTGGAGGGATGTGGAGAGACAGAGAGGAGGTGATGAGGGGAGATAAGGAGGGGGGAGAGGCAGCCGATGAAAGACAGACAAGCAGTGAGAGATAAGGTCGGTAGAGTGACAGCGAGAAGGCAGGGAGATAAGACCTTGTCATCTGACAGGGGGACGGGGTGGAGGGGGTTGGGTGCTGCCGGAGCCCCTGCCCTGCCACTACCCAGTGCCTGGCAGTCCAGGGGTTAAAGCAACGCACAAAGCCGGCTCAGGCAATCTTCTCCTCCTCCCGCCACCCCCATCCCTCCCGGCTTCTCTTTTCTTTTTGTCCTTCTTTTAGAACAAAATAATTTGTGGTGAAGTCGCTCCTTCCCGCAGAGCAGTGGCAATCAGGGGGCGAGACTTGAGGCCTGGCCGCATGGCCAGGAAAGAGACAGGCCCCGAGTGAGTGCCAGGCCAGGATGTTCCCTGGGCCCTTGGGCCCTGCCTCAGGACAGAGATTCACAGAGGCAGACAGTGATAGAGACAGAGGGTAAGGAGGGGTTGGACCCTAGGGATCACTGAGGAAAGGCAGGAAACCTAGAGCCTAGCATCTTACTGTTGGGGAAACTGAGGCACAGAAACAGGAGAGGACAAGGCCAGGCGATTGAGTGGCAAAGCCAGATACCCCATCGGCTTTCAGCCATCCTTGACAGATCACTCTGGGGTGTGTGTGGCCATGGTCTCAGTCACATCCACTGATGCTTCTGGAGAGTGGCGCCGTGACCCACTTGCACCAGCAGGGGGCACCGCTGCCCGGCTTCTCCTGGCCTGTAATGAAGTTCATACCTCAGACTCTGTCAAGGTCATTCCCAGGTGCAGACAACAGTCTGGCTGTCCACGGCTGTGTACAGCCCCAGGATCTGAGGCAGGACCATGTGGTTCTCCTGGGAAAGTCCAGGAGTCCCTCCTCTTGGGCTCCAGGGTGCCCCTTGCAGCCTGGCATGGTGACTCTGCTGGGGATCAGGGGGCTGCAGAGTGAGCGGGTCTCTAGGTGGCAGGCCCACACCTCAGGGCACCAACAGGTGACATGAGGTCTTGGAAGCCGAGTCTCTACCAAAAGTCACTCATCTCTGAACCTCCATGACTAATCTATTACATGAGAGAACAGTAGTCCCCACCTCATGGGCTAGGGACAGCAAACCCATGCCTTGAGCAGCCTGTGCTGTTGTTACTGCTATTGTTTGGGATCACCAGAATTCTGCAGATGGAATCATAGTCCCTCCCTGCCCCCATTCTCTCCCTGCTAGATCTGTACACTTGGGGCTGTCCAAAGCCATCGGCTGCATTCCTGAGCTGGTAGCCTCAGTCTCCTAGGGTCTGCCCACCTCTAGCCCCACCCCCTTCTCCCAGATTGGCCTGGGCAGTCTCCCACACTGGAGCCACCCTGTTCTTGTCTCCAACACCTCAGCCTCGGCCCCAGAGGTGATAACGGTGGAACCCAGACACTGGGACGCCACTAATAGGGCACAGCCATGGCCAGCTTCCTTCTCTCTCTCCCAAGCACCATGTCTGTGTGCTGTGGACACTTGGCAAATCCATATGCTGGATTCTATGTCCAAAAGCAGAGCTCTGGGGCCAGCTGGGCCCAAGTCTGATTCCTCACCTTTTGCCTGCAGCTGCAAGAGCCCTCAGGGCCCAGGGATGCATCCACTGTGCTTTCTTCCTGTTCTATTTCTACCAGAGGAACCACCACAGCATCTTTCTGCCAGCCCTGGTGCCACCACCTGGGGCCCATCAAGCCCACTGACCTATCATGTGACTGTAGGCTTCTGGGTCTCCAGCCCAGGCCCGTTCCCACAGCTATACCTGGACTCACACTGCCTCTGCATCCCCTCCACCTTGCCCTGCTATCTAAATCCTCTCTAGGGCAAGGCCAGGGAAATGGGCTGGAAGGGGTTTCTGGTCAGACGAAAGCAGAATCCCAGAAGTGCAGGGGCTGGTCACACTGCCAGCCAAGCCTGCTCCCCAATCCCAAATGAGCCCTTGAGGTGCAACAGTCCTCGAATGATAGCCCCTAGTGCCACAGCCCTCCTCTCAACATTCCCCTGAACTTGCCCCAATTGTCCCTATCTTCTAGGGTGGGCCCTGAGCTGAGCCCCAAATCCCCAGGAGATCTAAATGACACAGCCCAGCAGATGGTCCCACCCTGGGAGAAAGGTCATCCCTACATTGATGTGGTCCAGGGAGGTGTTTTCCACCTGCAGGCCCAGCAGGAGCCCAGAAGAGCCCAGGGCAACTCCAGTGCACAGACTTTGCCCAGGGCTAGCCCCACTCCAGCCCCAGCCTCTAGCCCTGGCTCCTCGGGCCAGCTGGGAAGTGGCAGAAAGGTCAGGGTGCACCGGATGCAGGGCTTCAACCACCACAGCAGGATGGCAATGCCCGTTGATGTCCTTGGCCCAGAGAATTAATTAGAAAAAGCCAACTGCTCCCACAGCAGCACAGCTGGCACAGCCCCACCTCTGCTGGACTGAGGAGCACGACAGGGCCCAGCCGATCCCGGGGTGCCCCAGCTCTGTGCCAGCAGTGATAGGGAGGGAGAGGCAGCAGCTTTAACCCACAGAGAGTGCCAGGATGCTGGTGGGACAGGGTGGCAGGCTGGAGCCAGGTGGAGATGCGGGAGAGGACTGAGGAACAGGGAGAACAGGGGTGGCTGATGTCCCAAAGGACAATTCAGGAGACTGTTTGGAGCCCCTCGTTCCCAGGAATCCTTGGTTCCCCACCCTGTTCCATGTACTGGTAACCATGGCTCAGCTGGCACCCTCCTCCCTTGACGGCACTTCTATCCCACCAGTGATGGAGACCTGCCCCTCCACCTCTCCCCTCCCCCAGGGCTGGCTCCAGCCCCAACCCTCTCTCAGCTCTAGCAGTTCTTTAGTTAGGCATCAAGGCAAGTCTGGCTAGCTCTCCGGCCTAGGGCTTCACAGGGCTCGTGGGGGCTGATGCCTCCTTAGAAGCCCCGAACCCTCCGCCCAGCCTCCTGCTTCCCCCATGACTCTGCATAAGTGGGAGGCAAGTCTGGAGGACCCTTGCAGGAATGGTGACCTTGGACAGGAAGCCTGCATGCTGGCAGGGGCAAAGGGAGCCAGCCTCGTTCCCACAGCTCCTAACAGTCCTGCCTGGGAGATGGGAATCCAGCTACCAGCCCCAACGTGTCTGGAACATAGACAGCCACCACAGGAAACTAAAGGCCTTAGGACAAGTGACCTGGACAGGCCCCAATCAGAAGGTATTTTGCAAAGTCTCAGAAAGTCAGCAGCAGGGGACCCCAGACCTGAGCTACCACCAAACCTGCCTAGGGCAAGGGGGAAGCTGGAAGGGGAGAGGAAAAGGAGAGAGGAGAGGAGAAAGGAGAGTGGGGAAAAGCAAGGAGGAAGGGCCAAGGGGGCTGCAGGAACAGCCCTGTTTGCCCCGAGTGTTAGCTCTGGCTGCTCTGGGGCAGGTACTTTACACACGTGACCTCACTGATCTCCTACAACCCCTGAGGAGGGTCCATTCTGATCATCTCCATGTGGCAGGGAGGACACTGAAGGCCAGAGAGGTTAAGGCACATGCGAAACTGGGGTTTGAACTGGGTCAAATCCAAAGCCCTTGCTTTAGGTCATACTCTTTGTACAGTTCTGTTCCCTGCCTTTATCCCTAAACTTGAAGGCAAGACCATGGGAAAAGAGGCATAGGGATGAACTTCAGGCACAGGCCTCAAGGGTTTGGGGCGGATGCAGGCAGACGCTGAAAGACTGTGGCCCTTGGAAGGTGTGAGGGCCATGCTAGAGGGGAATGAGGGGAAGACTGGCAGGGCCAGCCCAATCGACTAAGCACCCACCCAACCCTGGGAGTCAAAACAGGCACTCGCACGCAAGGCTCCTCTCCGCAGTGAAGGCCAACAGCCCTAATCTCTGGAAAATTAAATCAGAAAGAAAATGGAACAAGAAAGATTTGACGCAGGCTTGGCCCTGCTGCTCGCTGTCTCCTCAAAGACCCAGCTCACCTTGGGGCTTTGCCAGGTGCTCCAGCACCCCTGGCCTAAGCCCTGAAGCATGACTCCGGGGAGACTGGCGCTCCACACCCCCCTCACCACGTTTCACCACAGGGAGCAGCCAGGTCAAAGTCTTAACTGCCCATTAGGCCCCTGTGGGGAGGGCAGCCAGTGGACGAAAGACAGTGGGCGAAGCCTCCTAAGACCTGACCCAAATGAACAAGCCCTGGGGAGGAAACCACCTCAAGAGGCCACAGGGTCTGCAGTTGCAGGTCGGGGTCAGCTGCCAGACTGGGCTACACTCATGTCAGGGATGTTGGGTGGGTGGCTGAGGGTTTGTGGTGGCTTAGGAAGCCTGAGATGGGCCAAGAAGGAGGTAGGGGAGTTGGGGACAGGTAGTGACCAGTTCAAGGACCTTAGCCCGTCAGGGCAGACCCAGGTCCGGGCCCCCCGCCTCACCCACCCCTTCTAGGTTGCTAACCTGGCCTTCTGCCTCTGTGAAAAAATACAGGGTATTGACATAACTGCAAATCCACCTTGAAGACTGGAGGGTTGATGGGGTAGCCAGGCAGCTGGGAACCCTCTACCACTGACAGCACCTGGGACAGATCCAGGACAGGCTGCACCCCTCAGGGCTCCCCCTGTAGCCTAGTTCTTGATGGGACTGAGGGGCTGCCCCAGGGTAGGTGCACAAAAACCCTAATCCAGCTGCTCTGGGGACACACCAGCCACGAGACTGGGTGTGTGACTGACAGCTCCCCAGGTGGGGGCTGAGGCCTGTCCCTCACCAGCCTGGCACAGGGCTTACAGTAGGGCAAGGGGCCCCTGGCGCCCTCAGGGCACACTATCGGTG
This sequence comes from Colobus angolensis palliatus, assembly GCF_000951035.1. NCBI lineage: Eukaryota > Metazoa > Chordata > Mammalia > Primates > Cercopithecidae > Colobus > Colobus angolensis. Next base: position 1,524,874 of record NW_012114932.1, on the reverse strand, counting down.
CCCAGGCAGGGGGGTTGTGTGCCACTCAGTTACATGCTTCGTCAGCTGCTGACATTTGCCAACTGCCATGTTAGGTTCCTAAGTGGCCATGCCACACTGCCACCATCCCAGGTGGGGTGGCCCCACGGTCAGCTGTATATGGTGTCCTGTCACACACAGGTTTTGTACACTGTGATGTTGGTTGTCCCATTAATAATTCCCCTTCATATCTAGTAGAGAATACCTGGGATGAACACTCTCTCTAGAGGGCATCACAGACACAGAATCAGGCCATTACAATCGGCCTGCACAGCAGTGTGGGAGCAGGGAGGAGGGTGCCTGGCCTGGTCTCCTGGGTGGGCGGCCCATTCATAGCACTATCCTCCCCTACCCCCACCTCCTTACATCCCCACTGGAACAGCAGAGATGAAACAGACCTCATCCCTGCCCTCCTGGGACTCTCTATCCAGAGGGGACAGATGCCCAGACAGGTGGTGGCAGAGGGAGGTGTGCAGGAGACACTTGGGAGTGGGGCTAGTCTGCTCCGGGGTGGTAGGGGGCAAGAAAAAGCCTGAGGAGGGCTTTCCAGGGGAGAGGACATCTGACCAGTCTGAAAGGCTGGGCAGGGGTTTTTGTGGGTAGATGGGGCAAGGGACGCATGGCAGCAGTAGCGCCAGGGGCAAAGGTTGGGAGAAGCAGGGATAAGGGACTGCTCAGTGGCTGCAGAGGGACTTGTTGGGGAGAAGCTGGGGAGACAGGGTGTGAGGGCAAGGGGAGCAAATACCCAGGTGGTAGGGACAGGGGGATCCTCCAGGAAGGAGGGATATGTGACTGACCACAAGGTAAGAAAGGCCCGGTGGCTGTGGTCCCTCATCCTCAAGAGGCAACTTCTAGGAGCTTTCACCAGGAGGATTCCCTTCACAAAACTCACAGGGGCCTGAAGCCCCCACCACCACCCCCAACAACGCCTCCCTGTTTTTAAAGTTAAAGTTTAGTTGACTGTCATCCATTACCGCAATTAGTACATTATGTCTAATTATGCAATTAGTGTAAAAAGTGCACTTGCCGCTGAGAATGGGAAATTACGCTGCCTCGTTACGCTGTAAAATCCATGTCATAAAAAGGCTCAATCTCTTGTTTTTCAAAAGACACAAAACCCAACACAAAACAATAAACCAAATCCTCCCAGCCAAGCAAGGGCCAGTCTGTGCCAACCTCCCTGTGCTTGCCCCTGTGCAGAGCCTGCCTGTGAGGCCTGCCCTGAACGTGCCCCCAGGCAAGGTGCCACCCACCAGAGACACTAGGCATGGCCCATTCCTGGGTGTAGCCCTTTGCTCCTCTAAAACATATGCGAATTTTCAAACTGACTTGAAAACTGTGGCAATCCTGATTATCCATTTATACCAGGCCTGACTTGAGTGAGGCCTCCAGTGTTAAGGCCCATATCTCAGGGGAGAACAGTCCTAGAGGGAAATGATATCCACCCAGCTCTAAAATGAGAGGTCTTTTCTCCAAGGTTCCTGATGGCTTCTGTGAACAGGGTTGCAGATTCCAGCTCGGAAGCGGGAGGAACTTTCTCACACTTAGGGCTCCCAAAGCCTGAAAGCAACACCTGGATAAGTAGTGAGCCCCCCGCCACAGGGACTATTCCAGCCCAGCTGTCAGGAATGCTGAGAAGGGATTCACCCATCATTAGCCAGCAATGTGGCTGGATTCCAGGCTGCCATCGTTAGATAACAGCATTCCTATGGCCGTGTGCCTATGTGAAGCTTGTAGTCTGTGACTTTATCTTCCCTAAGTTCTGGCTCCTTTTGTGGTTACGGGGATGCTCTGGGGACAGGTTGGGAGTGAGAAAGAATCAAATGAGGTCTCCCTACTACAGATGTGACAATCCCAAATGGCCCTGGGCATGGGGGCTAGAGAGGGGGCACACTCCAGTGTCCCTGCCTGCCTATGCCAGCATGAGGTACACTCCTGTGTACCTCAGAACAAATGCTGCAGGACCAGAGCCATCCATGATGTTATCTCCAAAGTCACAAGTTAATGCTCTAGCATGGGCTGCTGAGTGCCTGCCCAAGAAGCACTCTCCCCAAGCAGCTTCCCTGAGCCCCTGCCTCTGAGCTCCCATCACTCCTTGATCTGAGATGCTTGACTCAGGCCTTGGGGTGGGTGGTACAATACCATGGAGACACCTTCACAGCCAAGAATCTTCTGCCCTGACCTCCTGGGATGATGCATGACCTCCTGCAGGTGCCACTGCTGAGTGGCGCTCAGACAAAGTATTCACAGAATTCACAGAGCAGAGAATCTGAGGCATGGAGACCCACACATCCCAGGGTCCATGAGGCACTGGTTCCCTACAACCTTACCCACCTGCAATTGGCATCCATTGGTTCTGGGTGTGCTGAAATATTGGAGCACTGACCAAACCCCAGAGAGAAGCAACTACTGAGAAAGCAGCTGGGGTAGAGGGGAGGAGGGCATGGACCCCACTGGAAGGGCATCTGTTGCCTGAACTCAAGACAAGTGTCCCTGGACAGTTCCAGCCTCCAGGCCTTTGTCTACTCAGATGGGCTGGAGAGCAGGGGAGACAACTCTGGCACAGCACAGCCACATGGACACCAGCCATGGAGACTCTCGGGGATCCCATCCTCTCAATGTGGCCTGGAATAGCATCGGGTGGGGAATTTGAGCCCAAGGTGAACCAAACTGCAGGCAAGAACCAGGGGCCCCTGTTTGCTCCCCCTCCCTGAGTTGGGAGCCGCCGGCTGTCGAGGCAGCTGGGAGGGAAGCTGTGCCCAGCATACCAGCTGGCACGGGGGAGTGCGAGTAAACATACCCGCACTTTCCCAACTCACAGAAGTCGCCGGGTGGCGGCCGGCTGGTGTGGGCGCCCATGTTTATGGGAAGCAGACTGTTTGTGTCGGCGTCTGGGCCCCCTTGCCACCCACCCTGGCTCTGCTCTCTCCCGCTGCCTCCCCACCCAGTTGGCCCTGCCTTCCTTTCATCAGAACTCCTCAGCCTCTTAACTGCAGAAGGATGGGGATAGTGATGACAGGTCCTCTGTGTGGCCAGACAGGGCTCAGCGCATAACCCATGGAGTCCTCATCATTTGACAGCTCTGGGAAACAGAGAAACTGGCTGTAGAGTACAGGCAGTGAGTGGAGGTGCCTGTGGCACTGGGCTTCTGAGACCCCAGCCATCTGTTCCAGGGCCCCACTGCCGCTCAGTTCTCTGGCCCGCAGACAAGCCTGGCCTACCCTTCAGACCGTTCACCACCTTGAGCAGCCCTGGTCCACCTTGGCCTTGGACAAGGACCCTGCCCTCGCAGCAGGACAAACGGCCCCCTCTACCCTACAACAGCACAAGTAGACAGACCCAGTCGGGCCGCTGCCTTGCCATCTGGCGTCTTCAGCCCCTTCACTCTCATGCCTCCATCTTTGGATATGTAAAATGGGTTAAAGCCCCCCTTACTCACCTCTCAGGACTCAGGGAGGGTGGGAGTGAAGGGCTCTGGAAGCCAGGTTGGGCAGAGGCTCCAGTGGACCCTTGGTGGGCCAGAGGGGACTCCCAATCATGTCTCAGCTCCAGTGGGTTTCTTTTTTTTTTTTTTGAGACAGAGTCTTGCTCTGTCCCCCAGGCTGGAGTGCAGTGGCATAATCTCAGCTCACTGCAAGCTCCGCCTCCCGGGTTTACGCCATTCTCCTGCCTCAGCCTCCCCAGTAGCTGGGACTACAGGTGCCCGCCACCTCGCCTGGCTAGTTTTTTGTGTTTTTTAGTAGAGACGGGATTTCACCGTGTTAGCCAGGATGATCTCGATCTCCTGACCTTGTGATCTGCCCGTCTTGGCCTCCCAAAGTTCTGGCATTACAGGCTTGAGCCACCGCGCCCGGCCTCCAGTGGGTTTCAAAGGGCCATAGAGCTCTCATCGGAGATGAAACAGTTACTGTGGCCTAGAGTCCTTGTAGCCCAGAGCTGGTAGAAATTCACCCCGTAAGGGAGGCGGAGCTTGCAGTGAGTCGAGATTGCGCCACTGCACTTCAGCCTGGGCGACAGAGCGAGACTCCATCTTAAAAAAAAAAAAAAAGAAAGAAATTCACCCCGTAAGTGCCTCATGAGATGGAACTGAGGCCAGGGAGCAAAGGGCAAAATCTGCTTTCTCTGCATCACCTCCATCCACCCCTCACAGCCCTGATAGGTCAGGTAAGTAACCTTCTTCAGGGGCTGGGCAGGTCCCCCAAGGACTCCAGAGTGGCCAGAAACTGACCTTGTCCCAAAGCCACCAGTCAGGCCCTGGGGGTGGAGATTACTGTAACAAGGGCACCCAGGAGGTGGTCAGCAGCTGGCTGGCTTTTCATCTTTCATCTTACAGATGAGGACACTGAGGTGGACATCTTACAGATGAGGAGGGTCAGAATCTGCCCAGAGAGGAGACTTCCCAGTCTCTTGCACCCACAGCCAAAAATGGCCAAAAGCCATGGGTCTGAATTTTCGCTCTGCCCTTAAGCAGCCTCGTGGTTTGGCTTGAACCTTCACCCTCACAGTCTGCAGAGACCTGAGCTACCTCAGCTAGGCCATCCTGGCATTCCTCAAAGATGGAAGGTCAAGTGTGGGGTGCTGGTGGCTTTTCATGGGACTGCCTTCCAGGGTTGCTCCCAAGGCCCTGAGCACCTTCCCTGATCCACTCTGTCCCGCAGGGACCAACTTTCCTGGCCTCACAGGCTGGAATTCTGTCCTGTGCTGCTGAGACTTGCTAAAGATGTCACTACATAATGACAGCACCAATGACAGCCCCGATCACAATAAGAGGTGCTGCTGAGGCCCTTGGGCTGGCTGCTCTTGTGAAAACATGAGATCTTAGCATGGCAGGTGTGGAGATAAGGGTAAAGAGATGAAGGTAAGCCCAGAAGATGAGCCCATGGCCTCTCATGGTATCAAGGGCCTCTTTTGGGGCAAGGTGATCCCAGGGACCTGTCCTGTACCAGTGCACAAATGCAGCTGCAGGCACGTGCACTTGACCTTGCATATCAGGTCACATGCACTGACCTCACCATATTCACACCCAGGACTCAGGAAACCCCTTGCAGATCTTGCTAAAATCTCACACTTAGGCTCATAGAAAAAGGCACCAGAGCCTAGATGGGCCTGTCCACTGTCACTGGATATATGGCAGCCCCAGGCTTGCGTGAGGTTCTGTGGGTGTCCATTCACACCTCAAAAAGTGGTCTGTGGCCATCTGAAATGTTTTAAGCAGTTGAACTTTGCTGTCTCAGATGGTTGGGACTACCTCAAGGTCATGACCCTAAATCCTGCTGAACACACCATTGGAGGGGCTCCTAACAGCATGGGTGCTGGACCTGGTTGGGGCAAGGGCATGGCCTGACCCACAGTGGCCTCTGAACCAGGGTCCGAGGAGAGCCCAGCTAGGCTCCCCCTTCTGAGTTCTTGATGCAGCTGACCACAAGGCACCAATAAGGCAGTAGGCAACAGAGTCATTGTGAATGTGCAAGCAAGTGTGGAAGGGGTCACACCAGGCCTGGGCCATCTCATTTACCTCCTCTGTCAGCACCTCCTGACGCCATCTTACTCCCTCCTCTAATTTTTCCTTTTTCTCCTACTTCCAAATTATAGGCTCTTCTTAAATTTTATGTATCCTTGTAAGTGCCCTTAAATCTTCTGTAGAACAAGTTGGAAGCTAAATAAATAAACAAACAGGACCAAGACACGAAGGCTTTGTATAGACTGAAGATATGCTGAGGACAGGCGCACATTAGGGACATGCATGCTCTGAAAACACATGCACTCTGGGGACACACACCCAAGGGAACTCAGCCTCTCCCATCACTTACAGCCTCTCCTGGGCTCTCACAAGAAAGCTCCCACTTTGGACCTGAAAAATGCAGGGGTGGGGTTACCACCTAAAGCTTTCCCAGAGCTGGGGTCAGTGATCTCTGGACCCAGTCCATAGGGGTGCTCCTGAGCAGGCTCTGGCCCTTCTGTACCTCAGTTCCCCCTTATTTCACTTGGGGGGAAGAGGGACAATCCCTGGCACCTCCAGCTCCAGGTTCTCTCTCGGTATATGCAAAACTCCAGTAGCAACAGAGGCCAGCATTTACCTTCCTGCATCTGTGCACAGTGTTTGCCATGCAAACAAACTGTGCAAACAGGACTGATGGCCCGGCCACACTGGCAAACACCATGAGGGCCCTTAGCCTGAACAGCCATGAACTTCTAAGTTAAGTGTGCTACACTCAGGGGAGGCAGACGCTGTGCCTGGGCCCCGACTCCAGGTGTGCCACCTCCTTGTTGCCAGGTTTGGGGGCTGCGGGGTTGGGTGACAATTACAATGGGATTAGCTGCCATTACTGGCAGGTCAAAGTGAGCCTCCACACCAGCCATCCATTGCATTCAATTCTCACAAGCCCCAGTTGTCCTTATTTTACAGATGAGGCAATTGAGGCACAGAGAGTAATTGGCAGAGCTGGGATTCAATGACTACATGGACTTACCACGTGCATGAACACAGACCCTGTTTCAGACTCTGCCTCCATCTCCCCAGCAGCTGGTCTCCAGCCTGTGGGATCCTGTAACTCCTCCTCAGGCCCAACCCTACCCCGACCCCTCCTTTAGGAAGCCACTCTGACTACCCCCTCAGCCACGTCCATTGGGCCACCTGCCCCAGGGCTATGAAAGTCAGCGGTGTCAGGTGAGTCTCGGGTTCACAAACCCCATCCTGTTTTGAATGTCCATCAAGAGCTGTTTCTCAGACAGTTGGGTGAACCCTCCCAGGAAGCCAGCCCCTTCAGGATAACAAGCCCCTGATTCATTAGACTGGTGCTGTACACCAGACCCCAAGGGCTCATTCACCCAGCCTGTTTGCCCAGAGGGATTGCAGGGGAAGGGAGAGCCAAGGACAGTTCTGAGCTGGGCCCAGGGGGTAGGTGGACTTCAAGGAGGTACTTCTACTTGTAGGAAACCATCTGTGTTTGTAAGGTTGGCATTCTAGGACCCTAGGCTACAGGTGTGTAAACTGAGGCCCAAGTGGGCAGGGTAAGCAGGAGTAAAGAGCCAGGATGACCCAGGCTCCAGCTTCTCACCTCCTTCTGTGCTAGGAAGGTCAGAGAAGACATTACAGGGAAAGGTGTAGCTGGATGGGCCAAAAGGGATTGTGTACCTTCCCGGCAGGGGAGCAGCATGCAAAGGTGGAGGGGAAGGAAGGCTGGCGAGGAGAGCTGCCTGGGGAGGTGATCCACTAGCAGGCAGGGGCAGCTCTGACCCTGACCCTCACCAGGAACTCACTGCCTGTGTGAATTCTGAGAAACTGTAGGGTCGTCTGGAGGCTGCACGCTGGAGGACTGGATCCCCACCTGCAGTTTGACCTTGTCTCCCCCACTGCCCCCTTCTCGTGGCCAGGTGCCCATGGGGTCTTGGAGGCGATGGTGCCCTGGGCTTCCACATCATCTGTCAGCAACCTCCAGCAAGAAGGAGGGAGGCCTGCGCTTCTAGCTCTGTCAAGGGCTCCCTGAGCAAGGAGGCGGTGAGGGCAATGACGCCAGGAGGACAAGAGCGAAACAAATTGCCCTGATTATGTAAAGCAGCTCTACTTCCTCCTCAGCAGGGAGAAAACTGGGAGCTAGGTTCCTCCCTGCCCCACGTCCCTCCCATGCCACTGGACCTGCTGGGAGACCCCTCAACAAAGGCTCACTCAGTCCTCCCCTGGGGCCTGCAGGGCATGACTGGGGCAAGTGGCCTGGGTTGGTCCTGCTCACTCATTGCTCCTCCAGTGTCTTTGAGCATACATGAGCCCCCTCCCTGCCTGCTTGCCCAGAACTCCACATCCCAGGTCTCTCCCTGCCCCAGTTACCATGGAGCCTGGGGAACTCTGAGCTCCTCCAGAATCCAACCAAGGTCCCTGCCATGCTGCACCCTGAGTGGATGAGGGATCAGGTCTGCTCTTCTAAGTGCCCCACCGAGGTCTAAGCAGGAAGCCCTCCTTTTTAGGCCCCAGAACAGGCTAAGAGTCAGACCAGTCATATCTTCAACCTGGCTCTGGTCTGGACTACCCTGTCCCCTCCATGAACAAAACCTAGCCTCCCCCAGGGCCTTGAGCCCTCTGAGTTGCTATCACTTCCCCCTACCCTAGGGCCCTTAGGGAATGCTGGAGATGCCCTAGGCTGAAGCTCCTAGGTGGTAACCATGTGGTCCCCTCCCTGGCACAGGGTAGGCAGTCCCTGGACAGGTTCTTTAACCAGTCAGGCCTGGGTACGTTCTGCTCTGCAGGGTTGCCCTGCAAAGGAGGCTGGGAAGCCCTCTCCTACACAGTATTATGCTTTGTGGAGTCACCAATGTGCCTGGAAGCTCTGGCTATCAGGCTCTTTGAGTTTACAATGTTGGGAGGTTTAGAGTTCCTAAACTGCAAATTTATCTCCTGCCATAAACCCAGATGATGCAGGAGCCAGTGTGTGTCTGAGTGTATCTGTACATGTATGTAGGAAGGCATGCGTATGTGGTGCACGGCAGTTTCTGTGCGCACAAACGTTCACTGGCGTGCAAGTGGGAAGGGTAATGGTGCTCCCATGGGCAACTCAGGCCCAAGCACATGACCCAGTGTATGTCTCCAGGTACTCAGATATCCCGGTGCCCGTGTGTCCAAGCACATATGTATCCTGGTGTGTATATGTCCAGGTTTATGGCGCACGTTGGGGGAAGGCTCGCAATGAACAAAGTAGGATGCATGCGTTCCTGAGCTCAGCCCCGAGCTCCTGCGCTCAAGTACAGCACACAGTAGGTCTTAGGGAACATCTATGTGTGTGTACAGGCCCAGGGTACCCTCAAGCAAACCAGTCCCTCCCCTTCTGCCCACCATTTCAGAGGGACTAGAGCCCTGCACTGGTCACTTCCCCAGAGCCAGGCCACCCACACTGTGCTGGTGCCTCCTTCCAGCCAACATCCCCACAGACCCTGAGAACACCCCATTGATGGCACAGGCTGCAACAGAGTCTGAGGGCACAGATTCCCTCCTGCATGTGGGGGAGAGCCGTAATGAAGCCCTCAGGCAAGGGATCCTTCCTGCCCACCCCCATCCCACAGACAAGAGGATCTGGAAACATCACGAAAACTACTGATCTCCCTGCTGATGGTGGGCGAGAAAAAATTATCTTTCTCTGAACACTAAAAATAAAGCCCAGTTTCCTAAAAGCAGGGCCCTTCTTAGCCAGTGGCTTAGAGAGGCTCCATCACTGTCCTAAGGTAGATTTGTTGAAGCCAAGAGAGTGACAAACCCTTGGCTGCCTCACTGAGGGGCTCAGCCTCGGAGCAAGATGGCCAGCCCCCCCAGCTGTGATCCAGCCCTGGACCTAGGACCTCGCCGTGAGCCCTGATGATGCTATCAGAAGTGGGCAGGAAGAGGGCAGCATGAATCGGGTCCATATGCTGCTCGTGCCCAGCTAATGGGCTGACAAATTAGCAGGTCTCCCCTCTAGGAGGTGATGAATGAGCAGTCGCCCAGGAGAACTGGGGGATGGGCCACCCTCCATAGCACTCTTTAGGCTCAGCCCTGATGCCACCTCCATGGGTGCACAGCCCTGCTGAGCCTCCTCAGGGGTAGGGGTTGGAACCAGGGGGTGACTGTGGATTTTGGGCATGGGGAAGGCACAAAGGGCATAAAAGGGCAGACCCAGCCTCAGAAGCCATCCAAAAACAAGCCCAGCCAAGATGGCCCAAATCAAGGCCAGGGATGAAAACAGTGTCAGCCTGAAAGGGCACCATTAAGGAGGGGCTTAAAGCGTGGCCTTGTGACGTCTCCACCGCACCACACTCACAATGACCTCGAGGTCATGAAGAGAGGGTGGCCTGGGGTAGGGGGAGCCTGTACTCCCAGGACTGCCCACCACACTCCCCACCAGAGACACAGGCATCCAGCCCAGGCCCCAGGGACTGAGTAGGCGGGAGAGAGACCTGGGGCTGGGTTCTGGGGCTTCACCCATGAAGTGGAGCTGCTTCTCCCACACAATGACAGGACTGTCACCTCCCAAGCTCACAAGGGCTGTGGAGGGGACATAGTGGGAGGTAGGGCTCCATGGAGCCTGACTCAAAGCAAACTGCAGCCTCCAGAGTTTGTGAGCCCCACGCCACAGAAGGGGGCAAGCTGAAGGTGGCCCCCAGGTCTCAGCCAGTCCTCTCAGTGGAGACTTAGGTCAACCTGAGAGTCCAATATTCTTGATTTGCCCCCAAAATCATTATACAGTCCCACCTTCCATGCACACAGGACATCTAAAATGGGGCAGGATTCACACATTCTTTTGACAGCGGATCGGCATGGCTCCCTTTGAGAGCCCTCTGGCCAGGCGAGACAGTCCCTGACCCAGTTCCTGTGTGGACTCCCTGTGCAAATGGGCCCCAAGCCCCACCTCCGCCCGCACCACCTCCCCCACCCCGCCCCCCGCCCCGTGTAAACAGAACCCGCCCGCTCTCTCCCAGGGGCTGCTAATTCCTCGCCAGAACTGCTCGGACGTGAAATTGGAGCGAGACAATGTGTGTTTAAAGAAATGAATCTCGAATCTTAAGAGGCTCCGGAGCCCGCCCTGCACTCCCATCACCCTGCTCTCGCCCACCAGAGCCAGGAAAGGAGCACTTGGCATCAGGGAAGAGAAAAGCGGAGGTGACATTCAGCGCCAAATTAGCAGCCGCCACAGCCAAATATTGTACTTGCCTCCAATCTTCTTTTATTTTTCCAAAGAAAAGGCTTTTACAGAGTGAAAGAGGCTGTTGGAACACTGGGGCTGATGATCGTTTGTAAAAGGCAGGCCCGCCGCGCGCATGCCCGACTCGGAGCCTTCCCTTCCCTCCCTTCCCTCCCTTCCCGTCGGCAGGCCTCCCCTCCCTGCCCACAGCCACACCCGCAAGACGCCCACTGACGCCACACCACGCCCCACCACACCAGCCACACTGGCCGACGTCACGGGTGTTCTTGGCCAACAAGACCCAGAGGCTCTGACCCTGTACCAGTCCTGGACGTGGGACCTGCCTCTGAGCCGTCTCCCCGCCTACGTGGCGCCCTTGGAAATGAGGAGTCATCTGTGGTGTGTACAGAACCACCACGCCTACAGAGGCCTCAAAAGTGACCAGTCCATGACCTCTGTAGAGAGGACAGCTACCCTGCCTCTGCCATCATCACTTTCATCCCTCCCACCAGGGGCTGTTTTTTTTTGAGACGGAGTTTCACTCTTGTTGCCCAGGCTGGAGTGCAGTGGCGCGATCTCAGCTCATGCAACCTCCGCCTCCCAGGTTCAAGCGATTCTCCTGCCTCAGCCTCCTAAGTAGCTGGGATTACAGGCGTGTGCCACCATGCCCAGCTAATTTTTTGTATTTTTAGTAGAGATGGGGTTTCACCATGTTGGCCAGGCTGGTCTTGAACTGACCTCAGGTGATCCGCCCACCTCGGCCTCCCAAAGTGCTGGGATTACAGGCGTGAGTCACCACGCACGGCCCAGGGGCTGCTTTAAGGCCTCTCCCCAGGCTGCCTGATGTCACTCTGTTGAACCAACAGTACCAGTCTTCCTGGAGTTCAGCTCCCTGAACCCAGCCTGCCTCCATCCACACTAATTAACCCACTGAGCAGGCTGAGCAGATACCCTCTGCATGCCCCTCCACTATTTTCATCCCTGGCCCTTGACCAAGCACTTGGACAACTTCCATGGGTTTTACTGATGGTACAGACTTAGCCCATGTCTCCCATTTCCTCAAACCTGGCTGCCAGAGGCCTGTCCAGAGAGTGGGGAGCCTGCTGAGAGGTCCCCTAGCTCCCACCTGGATGGTGACTGGCACCTGGCCCTGCCCCACATGTGTGCCCTTCAAGCTCACACTGTGCCTCAGAGTCCGCCTCAGATCCCACTCCTAACCAACCCCAGGAGGTGGAGGCGTGGCAACGGTCCATTCTGCAGGTGGGATACTGGGCTCAGAGAGTTCTTGTGACTCACCCGAGGCCTCAGCGCTGGCAAGAGGCACAACCAGAACGTGGGTCCAAGCTGCACAGGTCTCACGATGTGGATGCTGGGGAGCATCACCCAGATTCCCCCTTCAGCACGAGGCCCTCATCCCCTCACTTCCATGGGTGTTGCCTGCTGACTCCTCTCATCCGAGTCCCTCCCCAGGCTGTGCCCCGAGCAGATGTGGCCCCACTGTCTGTGGCTGACACAGAGGTGGAGTGGGGGTGCACAGAGGCCTGGTCCCTTGGCCTCAATGGGGACAGCTCTGATGGGCCAGCCCGCCTCCAGGGCTGTCTGTGGAGTTGGCTCAGGCTTGAGAATGTCTCACAGCCCAACTTCTGCTGCCCAACCTTGCGTCCTTCACCCCTCACAGGCGTGGTTCCCAAGAGTACTCTTCAGTAAACACCTGCACGTGACTTCCATCTCAGAGTCTGACTCCAGGGAATGGACCCTATTGGAGCTGGTGCCAGAGGTGGTCCCAGAAGGCCATCCCTAAAGTGGGCATTGTTGTGCTAACAATGAGAACCTCACCATGGAGGCAAGGGGAGCCCTGACAATCCTGGCATGTGATGGATGCAACTGCTCACTGTGAACCAGCTTGGGATACCTGTGAATGGGTGCAATATCTCAGGTGTCAGAGAGGCTCAGGGAAGTGTAATTATAAGAACTATGGAATGGGATGGCTGTGGCTGGGGGCTATCAATGCTTTGGAGAAAGACAAGGAGAGACTGAGCAAGATTCAAAACAAATTTAAGGTGAAATGTGAACATCAGAAGCCCCCTTGGCAGGATATAAGACAATTCTCATCTGCGGCCAGAGGCAGAAAAGCACAGGACTTTACTGCAAGAGTCAAAGGTCCTCAGGGGGTTATAGTTTCAATCCCAGCAGGTTGGTTACACCAAGGCCAGGCCAAAACCCTGACAGCAAAGGAGTGGAGCCCTGGGTTGTAGGATGGGAACATCTGAATCACCGCACTCAAGAACCTTGACCCCCGCTAAACTCTCTGAGCCTGCAGAAGTGGCCCCTCATCCCTGCTAAAAGCTAGGATTTCCTCTTTGTCTGGAGATGATGCAGAGGCCTCCTGTGTGCAAATCTTAGAGTCTCAGAGTCTCTTCCCAGGAGTATGACCTCAGACAGAAGGCTCAGTTCGCTCACTGGATCCAGAACAAGCTCATAAGCCCATCTCCACATCACTGAGATCCTAACACCAGCCTCTCCTTTCTTCCCCACTGCCTGCCAGAGTCGTTCCCACTACTCAGCCTTTGTCCATGCTTCCCCAGAAATGCTCACCCCTCAGCTCCCCGCTTCCTCCAGGGAGCCTTCCCTAAATTCCCTGGTGAGCTCATCTGTGCCACCTCCCGAGTCCTAGCAGCCTCTCCATCTGTAGTGCACACACACCACACAGCCTACAGCAGGTCACCTGCTTTGGTCCCTGTGCATCCAAATGTTCCCTGAATAGGACACAGCCATTTCTGATGGCCCAGGCCCATGTGCACCCACCAATGCCAAATCCTGGACCAACCTACAGAAGTTCAAGAAAACCCTGTCATGGGGGTGGCTGGACTTCCGGGTCCCCAACCCTGCCCTTCACACCCCCAATCCCTGCACTCAGGCCTCGCCCCTTTCAGGGAGGCGTGATTATTAGGCCCTTCTCCACTACAAAGAAACTTTCGAGGGGAACTACATCCTAGAACTGGGAAAGGGCTGCTCAGGGCTTGCACCCCATCTGTCTGAATCTTCCTGACCACCATTCTCACGACTTCTGTAACTCCTGGCAAAGGAACAGAGCGGGGCAGGTGAAGGCTCTGGGAGCTTGGCGAGGCGGGAATGGACTCCACGGAGGAGGTCTTGAGGGCTTCAGACAGGTAGATGCGCAAGGCAAACCACTGCAGGAAGAGGGAACAGTGAGAGCCAAAGCTGGGAGGTAGGCTAATGTGTAGGGGAGCCCCTGTTTGGAGTGGTAGGTCAGGAAAGGGAGGTGTGATCTGTGTGAAGGTCGGGTGGACACGACCAAGTCCGGGTCCTGCATCTGTTCTGCCCTGCCCCCGCCTCGCGGAGCCCCATCTCCCCCCTGGTTCCGGTGCCTGCTCTGAATGGCCAATGAGGCCATCTGATTGGCTCATCAAGGGCAAATAATAGCTTTTGCTGAATTCAGCTGCAGCCAATCACAGGCAATCAAGCACACAAGAGGCCTGATGGGCCACACGGGCGCACCCACAGGCACCAGAGCTGCCCCTCAGCCAGGCTCCGGAAGCCTCCCCCGCCCTCTTGTGTCTGAGCACTGGAAAGGGGGCTGGGAACTGAGTCCAGGAGGCCTCAGGAAAATAAGGGGAAGGGACCCAGCCGGACTCCACAGCATTTGCTTGGCACCTGCTGTGTATGCAGAGTGCCAGAGAAGCTGGGCATTGACGGGGGAGACTCGAGCAGAGGACGTGCACCCTCCTTGACCCACTCACAGGCCCCTGGAGGGGCCCCCACAACAGCCCCCCAGCCACCCCCAACCTGGCCTCCCGCATCTCTCTCTGCCAAGTCCTTGCTTCTCCCCTGAGGAGAGCGGAGCCTCCAATCAGGCCCTGGGAAGGCAATTTTTCAATCTCCAACTGCAAACACTAATACCGCTGAAGCTAATTTTACAGATTTCCACTTCGAGGCCTCGCCTTTGTCCCAGAATCCCTCAGCCCGGGAGATTAGCAGTTTAGAGACTGGAAAAAATAAGGTATTTTAAAATTCAGCATAAAACTCTCTCTTATACTCGGTGAGCTAAAAAAAAAATTTTTTTTGATTGGAAAAGAGCCTGTTAGTGAAGGAGGAGCCAAGTCCAGTCCCTGCTCCACAGGGTGGCTGGAGGAGGGGCACTGGCTGGCCGGCCTCTGCAGCACAGCTCAAGCCCACAGCCTGTGGAGAGGCAGAGAAGGGGAAGGGTCGTACTGCCCTGCGTGCTGGGAACACTGCCTGCTGCACTGGTAGGCCCTCTACTTCAGGCTCTGGATGGCATCCCCCTTGAAGCCACCCAGTATTTCCCAATCCCAAAAGTCTTCCCAGCTGAAAAGAAAGGCTTCGGCCCTAGGGATAGAACAGGTCACAAGCCTGCTGCTCACTGCCACTGCCAGTGAGGCTGATTCCACTCCAAAGCAGGCCATCTCTGGGCCTTGGTTTCCCCATCACTCCAAAGTCCCTGGCCACATGCTCTCCTCGTATACATGCAGCTGAGCACTGCACGCCCCCTGCACACGCACACCCCCAGCCACACACAGTCGGACCCTCGCCCGTGTGGACAAGCATGAGAGGCATTTGGTGGCGCTCACTCATTGAGCACCTCTCTATTGCAGCTCTCACAGATGAGCGGCATAATCACTCCGCTCTCCGGGGGCCACGAGCTCAGAAACGTCCTAATGAAAAATAAATGTATTTACAGGGAGACGTCAAAGCAGCCAGGACGAGTCCAAGTAATATGCCTGCGACCGGCACGCAGACTTTTATTTCTTCTCCCTCCACGCTCCAGAGCTGCTCCTGCGGCGTGGAGAGATAAATATTTTAAATAGCGACACTTTGGCGATGCACGGTTATGCAAGACAAGGAATAATTAGAAAATAAATTACTTTTTTTAAACGCACTGTTACAAACATCGGGTGCATCAGATTACTGTTCTCTGCAGGCCACGGCCACACAGCTCAGGGAGGCCAGCGCAACAAGGACCTCAGGGAGCAAGCACACACCAGCCTGTCCCCACAGCCCCCAGATGGTGACACCCCTCCCGCCTGCTCTGGGAGGCTCCCAGAATCAAGCTGAAGACCACACTTGGCAGCTTCCAGAAGATCTCGGCGATGGAAAGGCTTCCTCCGGCGTCTCACCAGCAGTAGCGCAGACTAAAAATAGTTTAATCTCCTTGAAAGCAAAAGGAGCAATCAGCAAAACAGACACTCGGGCCCACATGCTCCCCCCATTCCTCTCCACGTTCTGCCCCCATCCATCCAAGCTGTCCCCAGCTACGCATCGTCAACTTCTACCCATTCCAGGATAGCACCCCACAGCCCCCGAGGGGGGCAGCTATTGCCCATCGTCCAGGACTCCTCATGTCTGCAGCCCTGCATCTGCTCAGCATGTGTCCTTTAAACCTTGTGACACCCAGAAGGGAGGCAAGACAGGAAGTGTTAGCCCTCCTTTACAGATGAAGAAATTGAGGCATAGAGAAGTGGAGTCATTTGCCCGAGGCTAGCAATAGTAGACAAGGGCTATGTGCAAATGGAGGGGCTCAGCCTCTGCAGAAAGGAGGTAGGTAGCTTTCAATTAGCACCTAGCCTGAGTTCTGGTTGGCTCCCAAGGCACAAAAGCTGCCCAGGGCAAGAAGAGGCAAGGGCTGGTAGAGTGGTGGAGGGGAGAGACTCACACATTTCAAGGATGGAGTCAGCTCCATTCACAGCTGAGTGGGTCTGTCACACAGATGTGTCTTGCCCACTGCAGCCAGAACATTGTGACTTCACAATTTTCACTCACTGACCTGGGATAGGGTCTGGATCCTGTGTTCTGGCTCCAGTTTGCCGTGTGGCTGAGAGTCTGTCCCAGTCTTCTCTGGTCCTCAATTTTCCGAGAGATTGGCCAAGGTAGTCAGAATAACTGTTCCCCCCAGGGATCCCTGCTTAGGACCCACTAGGAACCCTCCTGCCCTCCCAGGCCTGCCCTTCACACACACTGCCCTTTCACTCAGTCCTACTTCTCGGCGTCTGTCTACCTGCCGTCCTTCCATGCCTAACTGCCTGAACTAGGAACATGGATAGTGTCCTGTCCCACCGCCTGGTTTTAGAGGAGAAAACTCAAAGACAGGGAGGGGAAGGTCATGCACACGAGGCCACCCCTGGAAAGGTCAGAGGAGGCAGAGCAGATCAGGAACCAGATTCTGAGCCCAGGTTCACACCGTTCATGACACTCCTTGTGGCTCCCCCAAGGACAGTACTGTCCATTCAGAGTTCACTAGTGGAATGAAGCCAGCAAATAAAATGATAACTGGAGCCGGGTGCGGTGGCTCATGCCTATAATCCCAGCACTTTGGGAGGCCGAGGCGGGCAGATCATTTGAGGCCAGGAGTTTGAGACTAGCCTGGCCAACATGGTGAAACCCCATCTCTACCAAAAATACAAAAACTAGCCAGGCATGGTGGCGTGCGCCTGTAATCCCAGCTACTCGGGAGACAGAGGCATGAAAATTGCCTGAACCCAGGAGGCGGAGGTTGCAGTGAGCAGAAATTGTACCACGGCACTCCAGCCTGGGTGACAGAGTAAGACTCTGTCTCAAAAACAAACAAACGAACAAACAAAAATGATAGACTAGGCTCTGGCGGGTGATCCAGCTCACACAGTCTCTCGAAATGCCATCAGGGAAGCTGGAACTGAGGCTTCCTTTTCTGCTAAATACCGTTCCTTATAACCAGCAGCTACCTGCAAAATATCACTCCATAACCTGGGCTCTGAGTTTTTCAAAAATTGTCTAGAAGGTGCTACCCTGCTCACCCTCTCTCAGGGACGAATGTCTCCCCGCAGCTGCTGGAAACCTCTGCTTTGGCTCTGCAGTCCATCTCTGGCCCCAGGTGCTCTGGTCCGGCTGTGTCTCCAGGTCCAGTCCTTGCCTCCTGCTCCAGCCTTTGGCCCCAGGTCCAGCTCTTGCCCCCACAACCCCACGTACCTCTGCCACTGCCTCAACACACCTGAGGCTCGGTTTCATCACTTGCAGCAATGATGCTGAGCGTAGAGACTTCCCTCCACCTTTTATATATGAAGAAACAAGACCCAGGTCACCTGATTTCTGAGGCGCTTCTTTTTGTCTGTTCTCACAGTCCCGCTCTCCTACTCCCTCAGCTTCAGGAGAATGAGCTCAATCTCAATAGGTGATGATGGGGACTGAGGAAGGCAGCCCAAGTGGACAGACTAATGAGGGTAAGGGTATGGCCTTGGGGAGGCTCAGAGACCTGCTCTGACTCACTCAGAACCAGCTGTCTTCGGGAGCTGCCCCAAAAGCATGAGCCTCAGCCACCTGTCAGGTTCAGGGTAATGCCCTCCCCCAGCCATGGGTGCCCCAGGTAACCCTACCTGCTAGATTATGAGCACAGGGAAGGTGCTGGGTGGGGGAGCCATCCAGGGAATAGCTGGTCCACTGTCAGCCAAGGCAGAACTTGCTTTATCAGCAAAGCCCTTCCCCACCGCTGGCTGTGTAAGCCAGACCTGCCAGGGCTTCCCACTATGCAGACGGGGAACTGAGACTCGGGATGAGGGGCACCTGGCCACAGGGAGAGAACCAGCTGCTCAAGTGTCCCTGTGAGGCTAGCTGCGCTGCCTCTCTGCACCCTCCCCCAATCCCAAAGACTCCCTGCTTGCTAACTCCAAGCCAAGCCCCCTGCCCAATACACTCCCATGTACAGAGCAGCAGTTCTCAAACTGTGTCCCCTGGAGTCCTAGGCAGTAGACAGGGAGTCTCTGGGCTCATGTGGAGAGTCGGGGGTAGTGAGAGGGTGGTAAGAGACCAGCCCGGGCTTGCCTATCCACTTAGCCAAAAGACCTCCTGTTCATCAATTCACTGCCCCGGCCCCAGCATAGATTTCACTTAACGAAACAGTAAGGACTCAGCTGCTACAAGAGAAGTGAAAGCAATGGTGCCTGGCGAACTTTCTTTCCCCAAACTCCCTGACATGACTGTTAAGGACTATTCAAAATGGCAAAACCCACAGAAACAAAGGAAATGTGCAGGAGGTACTAGGAACAACATTTTGGAAGCTGGAGCAGACAGACTATGGTGATTGACTTACCAGGCCCTGGCAGGCTCACTTCTAGCAGCAATGGGTTAATGCTGGGGAACCCCAAAGGCTAGGTCCTGAAACCCCAACTAGAAGACCGGGAGAACGTTCTCTGGGGAACCTGCTCAGTCATGCCTGTGCCATCCCTTCCCCCGGTTTCTGGTCCAGCCCACTGGCCTCCATCGACTCTCCAGGCTCTGGAGCTGAGCTAGGGCATGTGTTAGTGTATGTGGGGCCCTGTGTGCAGGGGAGGGGGCCAGAGCTGACCTGTGAGGTGGCCCCACGTCCAGAAATCTTTCTTCATCCCATTCCCTCTTTACCCTTTCCTGGGAAAAGAAAAACGTGGAGGGGGAACTATGACAGACATCATATTTTGCAAAGTGAGCTAATTACAGGGAAGTCACACAGGGAGATGAGATTAGCAGAAGGATATTTGATAAAAGGGAGCCCAGGTATGCACATGGGTGGTGGGGAAAGGTCAGGGTCACCCTGAGGAGATTGTGGGGCCTGGTGCTTCTGCCTGGGCCATGGGGAGTGGAGGCAGTTGCCCCCCCTCACTCAGGCCACAGTCACAAGGCTGGGGTGTCATTGCTGTCCATAGGTGAAGCACAGGTTGGTCCATGTTCTCTCTTCAAATGCTCACTACTAATCTGCTGGGCCTGGGGACAGGGTCTTCCCAACTCTCCCACCTGACTCATGGTGGGGACGCATCAGCCCAGGGCACTCCTGCCGCCCCATGGTGCCCTGCTCCCCAACTCTTCAGCCCTTGGCACTACAGGGACACAGGAAGATGATCTGGGAGTCCGAAGCCCAGCAGTCTAAAAACTACCCCTCAGCAGGGCCCTGAGGCCCCCAGCACCTGGAGCCAAGGGTCCAAGATGCGAACTCAGAAAAGCTTCGAGCCCCTCAGAACTCCGGCCAGGAACATGAACCTGATGGTACACTTGTACCAGGACCCAGGGATGTGAGTGAGTCCAGGGGAGAAGACATGCCCTCTGACCCCCCGTGACTGGGAACTGCTCACTGCTGCACCCCACCAGCTCACTGGCTGCCTCCTGGGGAGGGGTCAGCAGACATCTGAGGAAGGAATATGAGAGGCAGGCAGTGCCTCCCAATCATCCCATTGGTTCCTGGGGGTTCTCCCTTCTCACCCTGCAGCCTGCTCCCACCAGAGATCCCCTGGCCCACAGGCACTGCTTCCACCCTTCCTCCTCTTCAGCACCAGGAGCTGTCCCATCCTGTCCGCCTCACCTGATCCAGAGTCAACCCCCGATACCCCTGCAGGCTCCATCTCTGACTACAACATGGAGTTTTTAAATACTAAATAAATACAAAAATACGCGAAAAGTGAATTAAGCCTGTTTTTTAAAATTAAAAAAAAATAAAGGAGACTAGGGAGACAGAACTAAATGCAGACTGGTTCCTGGAACCACAAAAGGACATTAGTGCAAAAACTGGTAAAATCCAAATAAGGTCTTCAGTTTGGTTTACAATATTGTGCCAGTGTTGATGTCTTAGTTTTGATATTTATACCACGGTATACAAGACAATAACTTACAGGAAACTGGGCAAAGGGTTAGGGAATTTCTGTACTATTTTTGCATCTTCTCTGTAAATCTGAAATTGTTCTTTTTTGTTTTTTTTTCTGTAAATCCAAAATTATTTCAAAATAAAAAGTTTTTTTAATCTATAAAATTATACCGTCCTCAGACAACTAACAGACATTGTGGCAAGAATGAAACAAGAACAAGATATTATTCTTAAAAAGGTCCGGCCAGGCTCACTGGCTCACATCTGTAATCCCAGCAATTTGGGAGGCCAAGGCAGGCAGATCACAAGGTCAGGAGATCAAGACCATCCTGGCTAACATGGTGAAACATCATCTCTACTAAAAACACAAAAAATTAGCTGGGCGTGGTGGCGGGCACCTGTAGTCCCAGCTATTTGGGAGGCTGAGGCAGGAAAATGGCGTGAACCCAGGAGGCGGAGTTTGCAATGAGCCAAGATCACGCCACTGCACTCCAGCCTGGGTGACAGAGAGAGACTCTGTCTCAAAACAAACAAATAAACAAACAAAAAAAAAGGTCAAAAAGACATCCTGGGAATTTAAAATGCAATGGTTAAATGTAAAATTTGATGAGAAGATTGGAAGATCAAATGGAGAAATCTCCTCACAGAAAGACACAGAGATGGAATAGTGGAGAGAAAAGAAAAATAAAAAAGAACAGGGCCTGAGTTAAGGTTTCTAGAAAGAACAGAGAAATGAGAAGGGAGGAAACAGTCAAAGAAACCATTCAAGAAAATGTCCCAGAACTGAGGGACACAAGTAGTTTGAAAGTGTGCACTGAGCGGTAAGAAATGAAAAACTGCGCAAAGGTAGATCAGTGTGGAATTTCTGAACACGGGGCAAAGGGAGAAAATTTACAAGTTTCTGATAAAAACCAGGTCATGTACAATGGATCGGGAATCTGAATGACTGGGGACCTCGCCATAGCAACTCAAGAAGCTGGAAGTAATGGAGTGCTGCCTTAGAAAATCTGAGGGAAATGGGTTCCAACCTGGACTTCCAACCCACCTTAAATCTCTGTTGAGTGTGGGGGAGAAGCAAGGCTTTCTGAGACATGACAGTCTCCAAAGTCTGGCTTCCCTGTACCTGTCCTCAGGAAGCCAACTGAAAATGTTCTCAGCTGGGCGTGGTGGCTCACGCCTGTAATCCCAGCACTTTGGGAGGCAGAGGCAGGTAGGTGGATCACTTGAGGTCAGGAGTTTAAGACTAGCCTGGTCAACATGGTGAAACCTCATCTCTACTAAAAATACAAAAATGAGCTGGGCGTGGCTGCGCACATCTGCAATTCCAGCTACTCAGGAGTCTGAGGCAGAAGTGTCACTTGAATCTGGGAGGTGGAGGTTGCGGTGAGCCGAGATCACACCACTGTACTCCAGCCTGGGGAGTCTCAAAAAAAAGAAAGAAAATGTTCTCTACCAAAATGAGGGAGAAGTCTAAGGAAGAGGAGGCTATGGGATCCACGAAAGAGGGGACTCCAACCCCAAGAGGGCGAAAGGAAATCCCAGGGACACATCAGTGCCGCAGGCTGGGAGAGCAATCTTCCCTGGAGCAAGGTGGGAGGCTCTGGGCAGGACTCTCTTGGAAGGTGAATTTAATTTAACAGGAGCCCAGGTGTATGAGAGCCAGGTCAGATAAAGTGGTGGGGAGTTGGGGGCAGAGTGAGTAAAGGTTCACAGAAGACTAAGCAAATAAACTAACAGTAGCCGGGCATAGTGGCTCACATATGTAATCCCAGCACTTTGGGAGGCCGAGGCAGGGGAGGTGGATCACTTGAAGTCAGGAGTTCGAGACCAGCCTGGCCAACAAGGCGAAACCTCATCTCTACTAAAAATACAAAAACTAGGCAGATGTGGTGGTGCGTGCCTGTAATCCCAGCTACGGGGAGGCCGAGGTAGGAGAATCGCTTGAACCAGGGAGGTGGAGGCTGCAGTGAGCTGAGATGGTGCCACTGCACTCCAGCCTGGGTGACAGAGCAAGACTGTCTCAAAATAATAATAATAATAATAATAATAAAACTAACAAAATTGAGACAGTTTTTACCTGTAGGAAACAACTAAAAAATTGTACCCAAAAGTGTTCCACAAGGCGCAGTTCTGAATAGCATTTGCCAGGCCAGCGCAATGTCAACAGTGAGCCTCACCATATCACGTTATGCACGAAAGGGCAAGGGATGGGCTGGGGGAGGGGCACAAAGCCCTCCTCTCCCACAGCAGGAGGCCCACGGATAATGCCTAAAACGGAACAATCAAGAAGTAGCGACATAAGTATGTCATTTAGAGATACGGAGCTCAGAGATTAGAAAGTGACAGCCTCTGGGGAGTTGGAAATGGAGAGGACAGGACTGCTGTGCTCCTAACACAACTCGCCTGGTAAAACTATGACTTTACACCAGGCGCCTGTGTAACACTGATTTGAAAACCCTAAATTTCTAAATCCATCTAGAAATATAAGAAAAAGAAAAAAAAAAGAGAGAGGGAGGCTGGGAGGGGAAGAATAGAAGGACAGAGAGAGAAGAATGTAGGCAGAGGAGTCAGGGACAGGGGACTGACTGCTTTGACTCCAGCCTCTGGCCTCAGGACAGTGGCCGTCAAAGGGCAGCAGGCAACATCACTACTTCTGTTTACTCTCATTGCAATGAAGACAATTCGAGGTTTCAAATTCCCTGATCAATTGAGTACACAGATCAGGCTACTTAGACTGAAACATTGAATTGGCATTGGTGATCCCTGGTCAGGGGTCCTACTCCAACACTCCCAAAAGTTGGCAGTAATCACAAAGCAACTTGAGGGACAGCAGCCACAGGGGTCTGAGAGATAATGCCATCCATCCTAGGGGACAGTGGGGGACAGTGCCAGGTGGTAAGGAAGAAGCTCCAAATTTCTTTTTTTTTTTTTTTTTTTTGAGACAAGGTCTCATTCTGTCACTCAGGCTGGCATGCAGAGGCACGATCACAGGTCAATGCAGCCTTGACCTCCCAGGCTCAAGCAATCCTTCCACTTCCACTTCAGTCTCCCAAGTGGCTGGGACCACAAGTGCACTCCACCACACCCAGCTGATTTTTGTATGTTTTGTAGAGATAGGTGCTGCCATGTTGTCCAGGCTGGTCTCCCCCAGAGTCTATGCAGCCATGGAAGCACTGTCTTTGTACACACCTCTGTTTAAAGCTGTGCCATTTCACCCTGACCCACAGACAGCCCTGCCAGGGAAGGGACAGGAGTTAGAGGAGGGCTGTCTGAGAAATGGGGCTGAGTGGGCTGCAAATGTCTTTGCCACCTCTCACACCCTCCCTGGAATCTCCAGCCCTTTGTGTAACTTTCAGGAAATGCACTAACCAGCAAGCCCTCAACTCAGTGGCCTCCTTGTACGGGACAGACATACTGCCTGTCCCAGCAGGAGAATGAGGGCCAGGCGTTGAGAGAGCACCTGAATCCCAGGGAGGGAGGACCCTCGTGTGAGCCTGCACTGCAGGCCTCATGCCAAGGGCAAGCTCAGCTGAGAGAAGTCCAACACAGTTTGGAAGAAGCCCAGCGCACCTGGCTCCTCAGAAGGGGAGATGCTGAATCCAGACCCCCTGGGTGGGCTCGGTTGCCTCTGCAGATCATGCAGAGGGAGCATGAGAGCTCCTCAAAAGGCAGGACGGCAGGCCAGGTGAGTACCCTGGGAGAACTCCCTCCATCACCCAGGCCTTGACCAGGCCCAGGCCATGGCTCATTGAGACTGGAGCCCCCCCAGCAACCCAAGAACCTGCTCGCACCCCAGGATGTGGGGTTGCCCCAAATATTCACCTTTCTACATCCCACGTTCACTGAGTACTCACTTCAGAAGTGACCCAAGATTATTGGGGCACTCCAGGATCTGTGGAGGAGGCAGGTCAACTAGCTCAGGAGTAGACATGACCTTCTCTAGTTTGCCAAGAGTTTCTAAGGCTGTAAGTGAGTGTGCACAATCCTGGAGGGCCCCAGTGCCCGGTTGCTGCTGAAAGTCATGCAGGTGGGAGACGCAGACCTTCCTGGGCAACAGAGGGGCATGTGTCCTACCCCAGGAGCTGGTCTGAGTGGGAAGCAAAGCCTCAATCCGGTGGCCTTGTTCAATGAGGGAACCTATCCAGCCTCCTGGGAACCCCTGTCTGCTGTGGGGGTGAAGCTATAGCTCACATAAAATCTGTGGTCTGAGGGGGAGACGGTACACCAGCTTCAGGGGTCCTAGTCTAAGAGGAGAGGCGGCCAGACCCTTCTTGATGCAGAGGATGAGTTTTCAGGGCCTAGTCTCCTGCTTTCCCCTCAGAAGGCTCCAGACCTGCTCCCTCGTTTCCCCTGAGTGGCTCCTCTACCACTTAGCAACGGAGACAATTTACATAATGCATCGAATGTGAGAGCAATAATGGCTGGGGAAGCAGGGTGCCTGTTAGTGGCTCCTTGGAGGGAAAATACCTGCTCCCACACCACTGCCTCCTCCTCTAGCAAACTGGGCTGTGAGGCTGCAGGAAAGCAGGTGCCTTTAAGTGCTTGGCTGGTGCCAAGAAGGGCCCAGAAAAGATGTGCCAGCCCTGGGACTGGGGCTGGAGCAACCTCAGGACAGAGATGCACACGGGAGGAAATTTCCAAAGCACCTGTTCCACCCAGCTGTACTCCTGGAGTCCATACCCCTGCTGGGCCTAGGCCCTGCATCCTGATCCTTTCCAGAGAAGGAGGCCACTCCAGCAGGCAGGACGCTGTAGTCGGGAGGCTGGGAGCCAGGCTGCAGCTGCCCAGGAGGTGGCCACGTTCGATCACAAAGGCAGCGATGGAAGGGGTAGAATACATACAAACTACTGGCACTACATACAAAACATTTATATAAAAAGCAAACTAATTGCTTTTTATACAAATGTTCTTTTCAAAAGTTTTCCCCGGTGTGAAAGTCCCTCTTTAAAAGGAAAAATTCACTGTACACCAATTTATTCCATACCGGTAGATGGAGCATAATGAAGGCTCCTGTCAGCACCTGATCAAGAGGCAAGTGGCTGCCACTTGACCCAGCTTCCGGGTCTCCCTGCATGATGATGTGGTGCAGTGGCAGGGCCAGGGGTCTTTGAGGGGCAGCAGGCCTGCCTGCCAGGAGTTAGCATCAAACCCAGACTCTAAGACTCAGGTACAAGTTCAACAGATCCCATCAGCGTCCCAGGAGCTGTGCTCAAATGATGAACATAAAACAGGGGCAGCTGCAATCACAGCAATTCATGCTGATGGGGAGGTGCACGGGGCTATGGGAGCTGGGGAGCATGGAGGACCCTCACTTTCTAGGGTCAGGTGTTAAGAAGGCTTCTGGGGGATGAGGCCTCCCTGGCCTGCCTGCAAGGCATGCAGAAGAAACTGGATTGTGACAAGCATCTAGGGGTTGTAAGTGGGAGTGGCTTGTCTTGTACTGTAGAAAGCTCCCTGGTGGACATTAGCTCTCCTCTAAGCCCAAAGGAACCAAGACAGGTCCCTCTGCCTTTGGAAGGTAACTCTTCAGTGGATCAAAGTGTACTGGAGAATCATCTGACCACGCCTGCAAACTCTGGAGGATGCCCCACTTCCCCAGGAGGCCCCGGACCTGGAAACGAGGCTCTGGCTCCTTGCTCCTTACCAGCCACAGCTCTCTCATCCGTGAAATGGGGACAAGGTCTTAGGTGGCCTCACCATTGCCTCTGTGGGCACTGGATTAGGGATGAGAACTGCCCTGCACAAGGCCTGTGATCTCCACAGTAGGCATGTTTGGTCCAGCACCATCCCAGGGTGCACCCCCAACCACCTGGCAGCCTGCCCCCATGCAGGGCTGCTGAGCAGTGTCAGGCAGAGTGAGTGGGGGGATGCTCACTATGCATGTGGGAAGTGTGTGTGTGTGTGTGTGTGTGCGCTCCTCCCCCACAACTGAGATTTCTCAGCTTTGCTAATTAATCAGCTAAGTAGTTCTCACCTGCTCGGGTGACAGCTCTCCACACTTGCCTCCTTACAGTCCCACCCTACCCTAATGTGTGTCTGCTCATACCTCCACAGGCAGCACTCAGAACTGCGCATTTGTGCACACACACATGCGCATGCTCACCTTCTATGACCACTCCCATCTATGGACACACAAACGCTCACATGTTACTTACAGCACTGACACACACAGGTTCACTTGTTCTCTTCTCCGTACGTAGGCACGTGTGCTCACATTCCCCATGCAGCACTACGCATCTCTCGTGCACCATGACCAGCCCATGTTCCATCTCACACGAGCCTCAGCAGGTCAGAAACTGTGTCTACAGTGGATCACAGGACCAAGAATCGCCAGGGCTAGCTGCCTTCCCAGTCTGACCGCCTGCGTTCAGGTGGACTCTCGGAGAGCCTGGGCATGATCCTGCCTTCTGGCCATGGTCTCTGTACCCCGTATGATGGGAACACTGGATTGGGCCTGCCAGAGATTCCTGGCAACTCCCATCTTCTGTCTGTACCTGAAAGATGCCAAAGCTGAAGGCAGCCGCGAGTATCAGACACCACTGGCCTCAGCATTGATCTGGAGGGATTCCTGGAGGAGGGGAGCTGTGGGCTGGGTTTAAAGCTGGGGAGAGGCCTGTAAGGGGGTGAGGGGAGTGAGGAGAGTGGCAAGTGGACTTGAAGAAGCTGAGTGGTCTAGTGAGAGTGAAGGGGAGGACACCCAAAGGCGTGAGAAAGGCTCCTTGCTACCCCGGCCTGGCGCCACACACCTGGGCCAAGCCTTCAAGTCACTCTAGGAACGGCCAGCCTCCCTGTCTCCAGACCAGTATCTGGGTCGCCAGCACACTCTCACATCTAGCTCCTCTCCACTGCTGCTGGGCCCTCCATACCCTTATGAAGGGCAATCCAGGGATCATCTATGTGGGGCTGAGTCCTGGCAGATGCCCCATGCCTGCCACATCTCCTAGGGCATCTGGCATCAAGGCTCAGTCAACCCTGATGCACGAGTCTCAGTTTCTCCATGGGGGCGGATGGCTCCCATGGCCGAATGGGACAGAGGCAGAGCCCGGATCTGTCCCTTTTCAGTCCTCAGAGGCCTACTGCTTTGCTTCTCCATCTACTGAATAGTTACTAGCTAGGCACCTCATCTGTGTCAGCCTCGTGGACACCTATGGACACGTGTACCCCGCAAGCATGTGTCCACACCTGCCCACCTGTGTGCGTGCATAGCCTGCCTCTCCATCCAGACAGCACACCCTTGTATACTGAGATCAGGTCCTCAAGCTCCGATGGTCAGTCACTTGGTTTCCTGCTTCAGGAGAACCCAAAGACGGACAAGGAGGGGGTCTGCTCAGGAGCCAACCCTTGCCTCAGTCTCTCCCTACCTCCAAGGAGCAGGCCAGCCACTGTTCAGAACTGTCAGGTCCCAAGGAGACAGATATAAGAAAGAGAAAAGGTTTATGGCTCCGTAACTTTCTCCAAACATAAAATCTCCGCCTACAAGGTGAGGGCAGCCACACTCAAGAGAAGGTGGAGGGAGGTCATGCTGAGCCTCCATCTCCTGTCTGGTTGTGGGGAATGCTGCTCCTGCCGCCCCTGGGGCTGGCTGTGGTTTGTCAGAACCAATTACTTCTCTGCCTCCGCCAAGTGCTTGGGGCTTCACGAATCTGAGGCAAGTGTCCCCGTGGCTGCCACTGATTCAGCAATGGAAGGGAGTGAAGGATGGGGGAGGAATGCAGATTGGGTCAACTGTCCCTGGGGGCCGAGCATGAAACCCATTCAGCCCTCCGTCCCCAACCCCCATCTCCCACCCTTGAACATGCAGACCAGCCTCCAGCTCTGGACATGGCAGCCCCATCCCTTTTCAGAGATGGATGCAGAGGCCAGTTGGGGTGACAGCAGACCCTGTCTACTCTTCAACAAGATGCAAGGGCTGGCCAGGCGCGGTGGCTCACGCCTGTAATCCCAGCACTTTGGAAGGCTGAGGTGGGTGGATCACGAGGTCAGGAGATCAAGACCATCCTGGCAGCACAGTGGAACCCCATCTCTACTAAAAATACAAAAAATTAGCCGGGCGTGGTGGCGGGCGCCTGTAGTCCCAGCTACTCAGGAGGCTGAGGCAGGAGAATGGCG